>NC_091165.1:7148687-7278687 GCF_040958095.1 Procambarus clarkii
AAGAAGGGAAATATGACTGAAGTATAGAAATCGATGCCAGGTATAAACAAACAGGATAGAGCAGATATTGAAACTATAATCTCAAGAGAAATTTCGAAACAATTCCATATGCAACAATTTTGGTTAAATAAGGGATTGAAAGAAATAATTAATTTGTCAATACAGTTTTATATAAGTGAAACAAACTGATGAGAAAAGTCACTCAGCTTTCAATAATACAATTTAACTAATTTCTACTCCTTTATATAGGGATAAAAGTAGAATATAAACTAAAAATACTTAAAAGTAGAAATAAAGATCACAGTCCAGTGGGTGTAACCTGGCAACCTGGTTCATTCATATTGGATACGAATTGTATTTTGTTGAGTATATTCACCTGGTGATGTGTATACATGTGTATATATACTTGGGTATAAACATGTATCGATGTGGCAATTATGCAGCAATCATTTATTTATATTTGTCAATTATAATTCATTTACACAATCATGCACATTACACAGACCAAGAACGTTAGTAGTACTAGCATTAATATTCATACACAAACTCATGTCACAGAGCTGGTCCATTCATACACAAACTCATGTCACAGAGCTGGTCCATTCATACAGGAACTCATGTCACAGAGCTGGTCCATTCATAGACTGATGAACTTACAATAAACAAGCAAACAAACGATATTTCCATCCACAAATCACATTGTTAGTGTTTGTGCAAGATAAGATCAGTGAGCACTAATGAACAACCAGGAGCCGTTGTGGCGCAGATGTGGGCGCCTCCTCCGCCGCCTCACAGTCCGGAGATCGAGTCCTTGGTATCCATATAGCTCCTTTTTTGATGCACTAAGAATTCCATTCACCTGGGCTCTAGGAGACCCGAACCATGGACCCACGTTTGTTAGGACGAAACAATAAGAATATTACGTCTTTTGCCTTTGTTCTAAACGTGAATAATAATTCTAATACAAATAATACTTTTTAAAACAAGCTGAGTGGATATTGGATACAAGCAGAAGAAGAGTCACAATAACTTGGCTGAAGATATGATGACCAAACCAGACATCAGGAAATAAGAGGCGCTCCAGACCAACACTGGTGTTGTGGGTGTAGGAGACGCTCCAGACCAACACTGGTGTTGTGGGTGTAGGAGACGCTCCAGACCAACACTGGTGTTGTGGGTGTAGGAGAAGCTCCAGACCAACACTGGTGTTGTGGGTGTAGGAGAAGCTCCAGACCAACACTGGTGTTGTGGGTGTAGGAGACGCTCCAGACCAACACTGGTGGGTGTATGTGTAGGAGACGCTCCAGACCAACACTGGTGGTTGTGGGTGTAGGAGACGCCCCAGACCAACACTGGTGGTGTGGGTGGTAGAGACGCCCCAGACCAACACTGGTGGGTATCGGTGTAGGAGACGCTCCAGATCAACACTGGTGGTGTGGGTGTAGGAGACGCTCCAGACCAACACTGGTGGTGTGGGTGTAGGAGACGCTCCAGACCAACACTGGTGTTGTGGGTGTAGGAGACGCTCCAGACCACACTGGTGTTGTGGTGTAGGAGAAGCTCCAGACCAACACTGGTGTTGTGGGTGTAGGAGAAGCTCCAGACCAACACTGGTGTTGTGGGTGTAGGAGAAGCTCCAGACCAACACTGCTGTTGTGGGTGTAGGAGACGCTCCAGACCAACACTGGTGGTGTATGTGTAGGAGACGCTCCAGACCAACACTGGTGGTGTGGGTGTAGGAGACGCTCCAGATCAACACTGGTGGTGTGGGTGTAGGAGACGCCCCAGGCCAACACTGGTGGTGTGGGTGAAGGAGACGCTCCAGACCAACACTGGTGGTGTGGGTGAAGGAGACGCTCCAGACCAACACTGGTGGAGTGGGTGGAGGAGACGCTCCAGACCAACACTGGTGGTGTGGGTGGAGGAGACGCTCCACACCAACCCCGGTGGTGGGAGTGCAGGAGTCGCTTCAGACCAACACTGGTGATGTGGGTGTAGGAGACGCTCCAGAACAACACTGGTGGTGTGAGTGTAGGAGACGCTCCAGACCAACACTGGTGATGTGGGTGGAGGAGACGCTCCAGAACAACACTGGTGGTGTGAGTGTAGGAGACGCTCCAGACCAACCCCGGTGGAGTGGGTGAGGAGACGCTCCAGACCAACACTGGTGGTGTGAGTGTAGGAGACACTCCTGGCCAACACTGGTGGTGTGAGTGTAGGAGACGCTCCAGACCAACACTGGTGGAGTGGGTGGAGGAGACGCTCCAAACCAACACTGGTGGTGTGAGTGTAGGAGACGCTCCAGACCAACACTGGTGGAGTGGATGGAGGAGAGGCTCCAGACCAACACTGGTGGTGTGGGTGTAGGAGACGCTCCTGACCAACACTGGCGGTGTGAGTGTAGGAGACGCTCCAGACCAACACTGGTGGAGTGGGTGGAGGAGACGCTCCAGACCAACACTGGTGGTGTGGGTGTAGGAAACGCTCCAGGCCAACACTGGTGGTGTGGGTGTAGGAGACGCTCCAGACCAACACTGGTGGTGTGGGTGTAGGAGACGCTCCTGACCAATCCCGGTGGAGTAGGTGTAGGAGACGCTCCAGACCAACACTGGTGGTGTGGGTGGAGGAGACGCTCCAGACCAACACTGGTGGTGTGGGTGTAGGAGACGCTCCAGACCAACACTGGTGGTGTGGGTGTAGGAGACGCTCCTGACCAACACTGGTGGTGTGGGTGTAGGAGACGCTCCAGACCAACACTGGTGGTGTGGGTGAAGGAGACGCTCCAGACCAACCCCGGTGGAGTGGGTGGAGGAGACGCTCCAGACCAACACTGGTGGTGTGGGTGTAGGAGACGCTCCTGACCAACACTGGTGGTGTGGGTGTAGGAGACGCTCCAGACCAACACTGGTGGGTGTGGGTGTAGGAGACACTCCAGGCCAACACTGGTGGAGTAGGTGTAGGAGACGTTCCAGACCAACACTGGTGGTGTGGGTGTAGGAGACGATCCATACCAACACTGGTGGTGTGGGTGGAGCAGACGCTCCTGACCAACACTGGTGGTGTGGGTGTAGGAGACGCTCCTGACCAACACTGGTGGTGTGGGTGTAGGAGACGCTCCAGAGCAACACTGGTGGTGTGGGTGTGTGTGAGGAGCTCCAGACCAACACTGGTAGTTTGGGTGTAGGATATGCTCCTGACCAACACTGGTGAGTGTGAGTGAAGGAGGCGCTCCAAACCAACACTGGTGGAATGTTTGGATGAGACTTTCCAGACCAACCCTTGTGGTGTGGGTGTATAAGACGCTCCAGACCAACACAACACTGGTGAATTTGGGTTTAGGAGACGCTCCAGACCAACACTGATGGTGTGGGAATAGGCGGCGCTCCAGACCAACACTGGATGTGGGTGAAAAGACGCTCCTGAGCAACACTGGTTATTTGGGTGCAGGAGGCGCTCCAGACCAATACTGGTGGGTTTGGATGTAGGATGCATGTTAATACTCAAATTGAATGACGATTGAAACATAACCAATCACAGGCGAGTAGGCCTCTGACGTCATGCCACACAGAGCGGCACCAGCCGTGCTTCCAGCAGGCCTCAGTATTCTCACAGACCCAGAGCAGGATGGACCTCGGCTGGCCAGTTATACACCTTGTTGCCTCACTCAATAAAACTACTGAAGTGTCTACTGTGTATAACTACAACCAACATACATCCAAGAAGGCAACGAATATGCAATCCAGACCAACACTGGTGGTTTGTGTGTAGGAGACGCTCCAGACCATCACTGGTGGTGTGTGTGTAGGAGACGCTCCAGACCAACACTGGTGGTGTGGGTGTAGGAGACGCTCCAGACCAACACTGGTGGTGTGGGTGTAGGAGACGCTCCAGACCAACACTGGTGGTGTGTGTGTAGGAGACGCTCCAGACCAACACTGGTGGTGTGTGTGTAGGAGACGCTCCAGACCAACACTGCTGGTGTGTGTGTAGACGCTCCAGACCAACACTGGTGGTGTGGGTGTAGGAGACGCTCCAGACCACCACTGGTGGTGTGGGTGTAGGAGACGCTCCAGACCAACACTGGTGGTGTGGGTGAAGGAGACGCTCCAGACTCACACTGGTGTGTGGGTGTAGGAGACGCTCCAGACCAGCACTGGTAGTGTGAGTCTAGGAGACGCTCCAGACCAACACTGGTGGTGTGGGCGTAGGAGACGTTCCAGACCAACACTGGTGGTGTGGGTGTAGGAGACGCTCCAGACCAGCACTGGTGGTGTGAGTGTAGGAGACGCTCCAGACCAACACTGGTGGTGTGGGTGTATAAGACGCTCCAGACCAACACTGGTGGTGTGAGTGTAGGAAACGCTCCAGACCAACACTGGTGTGTAGATGTTGGAGACGCTCCAGACCAACACTGGTGTGTGGGTGTAGGAGACGCTCCAGACCAACACTGGTGTGTAGATGTTGGAGACGCTCCAGACCAACACTGGTGTGTGGGTATAGGAGACGCTCCAGACCAACACTGGTGTGTAGATGTTGGAGACGCTCCAGACCAACACTGGTGGTGTGAGTGTAGGAGACGCTCCAGACCAACACTGGTGTGTAGATAAAGGAGACGCTCCAGACCAACACTGGTGGTGTGGGTGTAGGAGACGCTCCAGACCAACACTGGTGTGTAGATGTTGGAGACGCTCCAGACCAACACTGGTGTGTGGGTGTAGGAGACGCTCCAGACCAACACTGGTGTGTAGATGTTGGAGACGCTCCAGACCAACACTGGTGTGTGGGTGTATGAGACGCTCCAGACCAACACTGGTGTGTAGATGTTGGAGACGCTCCAGACCAACACTGGTGTGTGAGTGTAGGAGATGCTCCAGACCAACACTGGTGTGTGAGTGTAGAAGATGCTCCAGATCAACACTGGTGTGTGAGTGTAGGAGATGCTCCAGACCACCACTGGTGTCTCTTCTCACACTCACAATTCTCTATACCACGATTTGATATCGTCATCTTTGTTAACGACAATAATAAATAATTTGCTTGGGGGACAGGCAGCCTGTGTGTGTATATAATTTAGCATGATTTCTTCGTTTCTTCCTTCTTTCCTCCCCCCCCCCCGCTTCCCGCTATCAAGTTCGAACTTCTGACCCTTCTCAGGATGCAAGTTAACAACAGATGACTAGCTCAATCTAGAGTACCTTTTTCCTGCTGGACGAACAGCTGCATTAATTATGAGGAAAAGTACCCAACCATTTCTTCAACCCGTCTTCAGGCAGCGGCCGACCGCAAAGATGCTTTCATAAATGTAACGTTCTGGTAATTAAAAATTAGTTAAAACTTACTTACACTTATTAGTTAAATACTTATTTGTATTTATAGTATAGTATATTTAAATACTTAAATACTTTTAGTTACATATTATTACTTAATTCTTATATATTTCTTAATGGGTTGAATACCTAGGTCTAACTTAGGTTAGGTTAGATGTAAGGTTCTGTAAGCGATTATTAGTATTTGCAGTGATTAAGCTGTAAGATATTTATTTAAGTTTATATTTAGTCAGTATATCTGTATTGTGACTCAGGTACACAGTCAGTATTGCTGCTCCACACCCACCTAACTGGTGACAGCTTTACCGTCATGTACATGCATTAAAATACTGAACGAATGGAAATATGACTAAAGTATAGATATGGAAGACAGGAATAAACAAACAGGATAGAGCAAATATTGAAACTATAATCTCAAGAGAAAGTTAGAAACAATTTCATCTGCAACAATTTTGGTTAAAAAAGAGAACTGAAAGAAATAATTAATTTGACAATACAGTTTTATATAAGTGAAACAAATTGACGAGGAAAGTCACTCAGTTTTCACTAATAAAATTGAACTTATATCTAATTCTTTATATATATATATATATATATATATATATATATATATATATATATATATATATATATATATATATATATATATATATATATATATATATATATATATATATATATATATATATATATATATATATATATATATATATATTTATAAACACTCAAATATTACTGAAATGCTATCAATATTACATTTTTGTCTTTGTTTTAAGCGTGAATAATAATTTGATAACAACTGATACATTTTAAAACAGGCTGAGTGGATATTGGATTCATGCAGACGTAGAGTCACAATAACGTGGCTGAAGATATAATGACCAAACCACAATTCATTAAATCAAGCAAAACCAATGGAGCATTCCTCAGGTAGGAAGACTAGCAAATCATCAACCGGTACTTTATTTAATAAAACATTCTCCTCAAAACCTCTACTATCTGCACCAGAAGGACTCGCCCACAGCACTATTATTACTCCAGACCTCTACCATCTGGCCCTGAAGGACCCGTCCACAGCACTAACATTACACCAGACCTCTACCATCTGGCCCTGAAGGACCCGTCCACAGCACTAATATTACTCCAGACCTCTACCATCTGGCCCTGAAGGACCCGTCCACAGCACTAACATTACTCCAGACCTCTACCATCTGGCCCTGAAGGACCCGTCCACAGCACTAATATTACTCCAGACCTCTACCATCTGGCCCTGATGGACCCGTCCACAGCACTAATATTACTCCAGACCTCTACCATCTGGCCCTGAAGGACGAGTCCACAGCACTAATATTACTCTAGATCTCTACCATCTGGCCCTGAAGGACGAGTCCACAGCACTAATATTACTCCAGACCTCTACCATCTGGCCCTGAAGGACCCGTCCACAGCACTAATATTACTCCAGACCTCTACCATCTGGCCCTGACGGACCCGTCCACAGCACTAATATTACTCCAGACCTCTACCATCTGGCCCTGACGGACCCGTCCACTGCTTTAATATTGCTCCAGACCTCTACCATCTGGGCCTGATGGACGCATCCACAGCACTCCTGGACTATGTACTGTAGGTGTGTGCGATACCTTACCCATATCTGTTGTCGATATAATTCTAGGAAATGGCATTGCCACACCTTGATAAACAGTGATGTTCAATGACCCAGGTAGAGTTCTCTAAAAAACGAGTGAGATTGCTCCTGAAGTGTATCCAACCTGTGCAGTCACCAGATCTCAAATCGCCTAGTCCCAGAGTGATGTTTCCAACCTTACAACCGGTGGGATGACTGGAAAACCTTCAACATTAGAACCGGAAATCCACTTGGCAGACACTTTTTTTAGCTCGTTTTGTGAGGGAAGTGCAGTTGAGGGAGTTACTACCCTGTTACTACCTCTCCCCCAATTTAACTTATGATGAAAAATGCCATACTTAAGCCCAACTTCAGCAGAGTGAACTTACCCTCTACAGAGTCAAGGTGTCTTGGAGATATATAACCAGACCATGAAGCAGATGTTATGGACTGTTGGCGAAGACTCCACACGAAATTGGGAAATTGGGATGATGATGCATAATAACCCTCTATATAATTTGCAGCTCGAAATGGGTTACAGCATTCCTTGGGGTGGTCTCGTTTACAATTAGTTTTCAGACATCAAGCGAGAGGCCCAATCCAGTTGCTGCGTGAGAGGATGATGGGAAACGTTTCTCTCCCTGATGGAAGTCGGTTGTTGAGTAAGATCCAGTCCCAGTTGAAGAAGTACCAAGACCTGGCGAGTGAGCATCTGAAGAAGTCACAGTTTAAGATGAAACAACACAATGACAAGAAGTTCAGGGTGAAGTTCAGATGTTTCCGGCCAGGTGATCTTGTTCTTGTTTTGAAGTCCAGAGTGGAAGCTGATTTACCTCATTATTTTGAAGGTAGTTTTGAAGTTGTTTGCAGACGCTCTGAGTTAACTTATAAAATTAAAAATCTGCAGAATCCTTCCAAAGTTTTGGTAGTGCACTATGAGGGAATGGAAATTCCCTCAGCTAGTTTTTCTAGTTTTCTAGATTAGGCTAGAGTCGCTCTATCGCAATCTAGACAAGAAGTTTCCACTTCACACCCCTTTGGGTGATGTTGCCTGAAAGCCCTTGCTTAGCCCTGTCTTTAAGGACTATGCTGCAGTCTGTAACTGCCCTGTGGAAAGAGTTACAGAACTTAACATGTTTTCTGAGAAATGTGTAGAGAGAAAGAGAGAGAGTGAGGTACAAGAGGGCACTTGAGCTGGTAAACCAACAGGATCAAGAGGGGTGAACGTTGCTCCCCCCCCCCCCCCTGTAAGGTATGACGTTATACCCCTAGGCCTCCCCCGCCTTGTGACGTCACGGGACGTCGCATGGTAAGGGGCGTTTGTGATTCGTCTAGGCATCTCAGCCTTATGTGACGTTTTGGGCGGGAACGGCTGTGACTGGGAGGCGGCTTTGCTCTGATTGGTCAAGACGAGGTGGGGGGGAGATGAGCGTCTTTTGAGTTTCCCTAGGTCGCTAAGATTCAGTCTACAGGCGGCGATCGAGTGGGCTGGATTCCCAGGCAGTGGAGGTGGCACGTTGTCACCTCCACCACCCCTGTATCGCCTTGTTATCACCATTTCCTCGTCACTACGGTGACCCTGTTATCGTGGACCGTGCCTGCATCAAATTTGCGTGATCGAGGGGCCGATTAATAGGAATTGAGGGAGAAAAGACTCTGTATTTGTGAACACGTGTTCCCCATGAGGCACGAGGCAGCCTCGTGGGTTACCAGATGGTAGTTCACACACCTGTAGTCATCTGATATATTGACTAAGATGGTTGGTAGGAGGTAGGATTGGGAAGGGGTTTTTCTAGTGTTAGAAGAGGTTTGTGATTTTCGGGAAATTACGAGTCTGTGTTGGGACATTGAATTCTACCTCAACTGCGTCGCCATTTGGCCCACATCACACGTCCTGTGTACCAGTACCATTTCTCATGGAGTGTGTGTGCGTTCCCAGAGTCACCTTTTGTACGCCTATGGGTCACCCGGCCACCCCATGTGCCACCTCCTCCTGGGCGAGGTGCTGCGACCGCCTCTTGTTACAAATGATATGAGTGGGGCTTCTATGGGGTACTGGTACTATTAAGGGGTATAGGTAGTTAGAAGACAGGAGTATCAAATATGGGAGAGCTAAAAGGCCCGGCCCCCAAAATAAACTATCCACAGTAGTAATAACTTGCTACAAGACCAAATATGTTCGTCTAAGGGTTGATCACTGCGCTCCCACCTTGGAAGAAGAGATACTCTGTAATTCATGTACTTATTTATTAACCCGTTAACAACCCCCCATATACACTCACTCCAATAACAATAATAATAATAACTTTACCACACTATCTTACGTTAAAAGCCTTGGTCCACGTAGGCAGGATACAAGGTTTACACTAATAACAAGCTAGGGTAAAGTACTACTGGATAAGCACTGAAGCTGGATGCAGCTTAGGGTAGTGAAACCACGTGGGACCCTAATACAAAACACAACACTTAGGGGTACCCAAACACTGGCAAAATACTATCCCCAGGTCTCCCCAATCGTTACTACCAGAGTAGGCACACTTACACCATATAATACTTAACTTAAGGGTACAGGAACTTCAGGTAAGGGAAATAAGTAAGAGGAGAAGGAAGGAGAGTAGGGATACAGCCACAGAGTAGGTCTTAACCTCACGCCACCAGCCAAGAGAAGACCGAGCTAGCCACCAGCTGCCTCCCTCATGTTGTGGTGCCGGGAGGAGCCTAATTGATCGTGCAGCTAAGCACATTAATGATCTTCCCCTATGCAACGTATTGTTACTTTATGAATGATTAGAAAGTATTAGTAAGCAAAGTTGGTGCCTATGTTATTATTTAATAATCAACCCCCAGCTCAGTCTTTAAATGCTCTTTGAGAAACAATAATAGTCTTACGTCTGGCAGGGAAGATACAAACAATTGACATTCTAGATGCCCAACTGTGCTACCAGGAAGTTTAATAGCTCAATTTTGACCTCTGGTTTCCACTGGAGAACCCAGGGTCGTAACACTCCTCCCCCCTTCAGAGAAAAAAAAAATGTGACTACTAGAATAGTAGTCATATTTTTTTTGTAAGAGTATACAGAGAACAAAAAGAAAAACATATGACAAAAACAAAAAATAAATCAAAAGCAATTTCTCTGCAAAAAAAAAATACAGAGGAGTTCTCTGAAAGAAAAAAAAACATACACAACAAAAATAAAAGAACAGGGAAGTAAATAAATTGGACACGGAATATTTAATGTCACAGGAGAACCTAAAAAAAATAACTAAAGCATGACAGTTGGTAAATGGCTTTCTGTGGCTCAGATGAATGTTATTCAGGCAACCGGGACAGAGCGTCGGCTATCACGTTGAGTCTGCCCGGTAGGTGGGTAATGGAAAGATTGAAGTCCTGTAGGTACAACGCCCACCTGAGGATGCGTTTATTCTTACCCTTCATCTGAGTCAGGAAGACTAGTGGGTTATGGTCCGTGTACACTTCCACTATATTACCTGTGAGGTAAACTTCGAACTTTTTACATGTTAACACTAGCGCCAACGCCTCTTTTTCTACCACTGAATAATTGCGTTGCGCCTTGTCGAATTTCACAGAGTAATAATATACTGGGTGTTCCACCTGATCATCCCCAGTTTGCAACAACACTGCACCAGCACCCGAGTCAGACGCGTCAACATGAATTTTAAACGGTCGGTCGAACCTTGGACTAGCAAGCACTGGGGCGGAAGCTAAGATCAATTTCAAATTTTTAAATGCCTCTGCACAGTCTGATGACCACTTAAATTTAACGGCTTTCCGCAACAAGTCTGTGAGAGGAGTGGCAACACTGGAAAAGTTCTGACAAAAACGTCGATAGTACGCACACATACCGATAAATCTTTGAACGTCCTTTTTAGACTTTAGTACTGGATACTCCAGAATGGCATTGATTTTATCTTGCCGAGGTAACACTTTTCCTTGGCCCACTTCATAACCGAGGTACGTCACTGTGCCTTGGCCAAAATGACACTTTTTAGCATTTAAGGTAAGATTTGCCCTTTTCAAGATGGCAAACAACTGGCGTAACCTAGCTATGTGGTCAGCCCAATTACTGTCAAACAGCACGATATCATCTAAATACGCCCGACAATTTGGCACCTTAGCGAGTAGAGAGTTCATGAGTCTCTGGAACGTGGCAGGGGCATTACGCAAGCCGAACGGTAACACTTGATACTCAAAAACACCCTCGGGTGTCACGAACGCAGTGAGCTGTTTAGCACGTTCAGTGAGTGGGATTTGATAATACCCCCTCGAGAGGTCGAATTTCGAAACGTACTTGGCATTTCCCAACTCGTCAATGCAGTCCTCGAGGAGGGGCAGCGGATAGGCATCCACAATGGTCACCTTGTTGAGCTGCCGATAGTCGGTGCATAATCGCCATGAGCCGTCTGGTTTGGGGACCAAAAGGCAGGGCGAGCACCAAGAGCCCTGGCTCGGCCGGATGAGGCCGTGCTGGAGCAAGAAGTCGACCTCCTTCCGTATGATGGCCTTCTTTTCTGGACTCATCCGATAGGGTTGAAGGCGAATGGGAGTGTAGTCCGTCAACTCGACATCATGGCAAATGGCATCAGTCTGGGTCGGGACCTCCCCGAACAGACTGGAGAATTCATCAACCAACGACTGCACCTCTTCACGTTGGGCCATCTGCAAATGGGACAGTTCCTCCACAGCATTCACAGAACTAGAATTATTGAAAATGAGATTAGTTGGGTCCCCAGAACAATCATCCCCTCTCTCACTGGAAATGGAAACATTGGTTAGTGCAATGGGCCTGGGGCCCTGGAACTTCTTCAGTCGATTTACATGTATGAGCATTACCTGGTTACGTTTGTCAGAGTGCCTCACTTTGTACGTGAGGTCCCCAGTCTTTTCTGTCACAATGTAGGGGCCTTCGTACTTGTGGGACATAGTGTTCCCTAGTCGAGGCTTTAATACCAGGACAGGGTCGCCAGGCTGAAATACCCGTAACTTAGATTTAGCATCGTTACGTTCTTTCATCTTTTCTTGGGCCTTGCCAAGATACTTTAATGCAGCCGCCTTGCAGTCCTTGAGTCTCTGGTGGTGTTGCGCAAAGAAAGCCGAACCTTCGGTTAACGTTACGTTCCCTAACAGATTCTCCTGTAACATTTGCAAGGGTCCACGAACTTTATGGCCAAAGACTAACTCAAAAGGAGAACAGCCCAGTGAACTTTGTAATCCCTCTCTAGCCGCAAACAAAACATACGGTAAATTCTCATCCCAGAAGGTGTGGGAACTCTCGCACGATGTCCTCAACATCTGCTTCAGAGTTAGATGGAAACGTTCAATTACCCCCTGACTCTGTGGATGGTATGGGCTGGAAACCTTATGAGTTATTCCATGTTCCTTACAAAATTGCTCGAAAACATCAGACTTAAAATTAGTACCATTGTCAGTTTGCACGACCCGAGGCAGTCCAAAAATGGAAAAAAATTGCAACATACGAGCAACAACAGTTTTTGCTCGGATGTTCCTTACAGCAAAAGCCTCTGGGTAACGAGTAGTGATACACATCATCGTGATTAGGTAAATATTACCAGACTTAGTTCTAGGTAATGGTCCAACACAGTCCATTACCACATGAGAAAATTGTTCCTCTGGCACGACAATAGGCCTTAGAGGAGCTTTAGGTGGAGTCTGGTTTGGTTTCCCAACCAGTTGACAAACAATACACGCATTACAAAATTTTGCCACATCGCTTTTCAGCTTGGGCCAGAAAAAATACTTTAAAATTTTGTGATACGTAATATTAATACCTTGATGTCCCCCCATAGGATCATCATGAGCAGCTGCCAAAACTCTTTCTCTATAGCAGGTCGGCAACATAACCTGGTGGACTACCTCCCACTCATTTGACAAGGGAGCACTCTGTGGTCTCCATTTTCTCATCAAAATCCGATCATTGTAGTAGTACCCAGTTGCTGCGTCTACAATTTCCTCCATAGAGACGGCTGTTTCATGACAATCTGCAAGAGTGGGGTCAGCTTTCTGTAACTCACTCAAGGAGGCATCTAGGCCTTGGTCAGATGCCATTGGCCGAGGCTCAACAGTGTTCTCCATCTCCCCACTACTCTCAGTAGATGGCGGTGGCAGGCTCTCCACAATGTCCTCGGCCACGTCATCGAGTCGGGCCATGAATGTGTCCGCGAGGTCCACTTGGTTTTCACCACTCGGAAAGCTCCTCGTGACCTCGGGATTTACCACCTTGGCAAGCACAGGGCTGCCCTTACATTTAAGTCCCATAGACCTGGTCACCGCGCACGCAGGGTACACAACATTATCCTCTGCGGCGGGTGGATCCAGGCAAACCTTAGGGGTAGGCAACATAATAGGCAGTCTGGAGTCCCCTACCTTATCCCCTGCTAAATCATTACCAACTATTACATCAACATTAGGGAAAGGTAGGTATGAAGTGACTCCGACTGTACAAACACCCTTGTGGAAATCAGATTCCAGGGTAACCTTATGGAGGGGTACTGCCCGAGTATCACTAGTGACACCCTCGACCAGCACCACCTCTCCAGTGTCGAGAGTGTTGGCACCTTGCAATGCACTCTCTAAAATTAAAGTCTGGATGGCACCGGTGTCTCGGAAGATCACCACGTCCTTCCAGGAAGAACCCTCAGACAAAAGTAGTCTCCCTTTCGATAAGAATGGGGTAAGCAAGTCCAACCACTGTGGGTTGGAGGTCTTACTCCCTAACCCTTCTGAAAGCCTCAAGCCCTGTGTCACAACTAGAGCATTGGGTCTTTTTTCAGGGTGCAGTTGCCAACAACGGCTAATAGTGTGGTTTGGACGATTACAGTGACCACAAAAACGTCGGGGAGAAGAGACATTACTAACAGAATTACCCTTCGGTTCACCTTTAGGTGCCGTTGGGCTAGACACTTTAACAGGGTTAGTTATGTCTGAAACAGAAGGTGCATTAGATAAAGGGTTAGAATGAGCTGGTCTGGACTGGCTGTGGGTATAAGGTTTGCTACTCTGTGGGGTATAATTATTTTTATTGGGCCTTTTGCCCGCCAATTGGTAGTTTTCTGCCAACTTGGCCAAATCCCCTATTTTAGAATTTAACTCTATCCTTCCTTTAATGTACTGTGATACGTTCTCTGGCATAACATCTATAAAATGCTCCATTAAAATTAAGTTCCTGAGAGCCTCGTATGTTTCGGCTTTCGCCGAGCGAATCCATCTATCAAATAATCGAATTTGATCATTCACAAATTCAGTGAGCGGTTGGTTGTGAGTAGGCCTAAGGTTACGATAAACTTGGCGGTGAGCTTCAGGAGTAATTTCATATGCCCGCAAAATACATTCCCTGACTTTATCATATTCGAAACACTCGTCGTCAGGCATGTTTATAAAAATATCTTGTGCTTTACCCCTAAGTCTTCCCTGTAGGATTTTCACCCACTCTTCCTTTGGCCAGTTCATGGACGTGGCCACTCTCTGAAAATGGTTGAAAAACCTTTCAGGGTCAGACTCGGAAAATTCAGGCAAATTATGCTTTTTCTCATAATGCCTGGGGTTTGAATCCCCGGCAGGTGGAATTCCAGTGGCATTCGCTCTAATTTTAGCCTCCTCGGTTTTGAGTCTTTGCTCCTCTAATTTTATTTTTGCTAACTCTAAAGCTAATTCACTTTCCCTATGAGTTGCACTTTCTGCTTGGCTAGGCTGGCATAAAGGTGTATCACTTGCCAATAGTTGTTCATCAATACAATGTTGTAATATTTCATTCACCAAAGTCCACTTTTTATCTGCAACATTTAATTCTAGGCCAAATTCCTGGCCTAACAATACTAAATTAGACTTTTTAAGTTTCTTTATCTCTACCACTGAAGGCTCCCTTGCCAGGTTCTGCATTTCAGAAGACATCACTAATAATTTTAGCTCCCAGCCAAAGAAAAAATTAAAAAATAAAAATTGGAAAAAAAAACAAAAATTTGCACGGCCCCTAACACAAGGCCACACTAACCTTAATCGTGAAGGGATCCAGCTGGGTGTCCAGTCAGTGCAAGAATGTCCTTTGCTAGATGAGCTGGACCCTAGGCTAGCACACAACCGTTCTGCGGAAATAAAAAATTTTAATTTTGGCACTCAAGAATCTAATTTTTTACACTTATAATGTTCCTCCCGGACTGGCCAACCACTTGTTACAAATGATATGAGTGGGGCTTCTATGGGGTACTGGTACTATTAAGGGGTATAGGTAGTTAGAAGACAGGAGTATCAAATATGGGAGAGCTAAAAGGCCCGGCCCCCAAAATAAACTATCCACAGTAGTAATAACTTGCTACAAGACCAAATATGTTCGTCTAAGGGTTGATCACTGCGCTCCCACCTTGGAAGAAGAGATACTCTGTAATTCATGTACTTATTTATTAACCCGTTAACAACCCCCCATATACACTCACTCCAATAACAATAATAATAATAACTTTACCACACTATCTTACGTTAAAAGCCTTGGTCCACGTAGGCAGGATACAAGGTTTACACTAATAACAAGCTAGGGTAAAGTACTACTGGATAAGCACTGAAGCTGGATGCAGCTTAGGGTAGTGAAACCACGTGGGACCCTAATACAAAACACAACACTTAGGGGTACCCAAACACTGGCAAAATACTATCCCCAGGTCTCCCCAATCGTTACTACCAGAGTAGGCACACTTACACCATATAATACTTAACTTAAGGGTACAGGAACTTCAGGTAAGGGAAATAAGTAAGAGGAGAAGGAAGGAGAGTAGGGATACAGCCACAGAGTAGGTCTTAACCTCACGCCACCAGCCAAGAGAAGACCGAGCTAGCCACCAGCTGCCTCCCTCATGTTGTGGTGCCGGGAGGAGCCTAATTGATCGTGCAGCTAAGCACATTAATGATCTTCCCCTATGCAACGTATTGTTACTTTATGAATGATTAGAAAGTATTAGTAAGCAAAGTTGGTGCCTATGTTATTATTTAATAATCAACCCCCAGCTCAGTCTTTAAATGCTCTTTGAGAAACAATAATAGTCTTACGTCTGGCAGGGAAGATACAAACAATTGACATTCTAGATGCCCAACTGTGCTACCAGGAAGTTTAATAGCTCAATTTTGACCTCTGGTTTCCACTGGAGAACCCAGGGTCGTAACAGACGTTTTGGGCGGGAACGGCTGTGACTGGGAGGCGGCTTTGCTCTGATTGGTCAAGACGAGGTGGGGGGGAGATGAGCGTCTTTTGAGTTTCCCTAGGTCGCTAAGATTCAGTCTACAGGCGGCGATCGAGTGGGCTGGATTCCCAGGCAGTGGAGGTGGCACGTTGTCACCTCCACCACCCCTGTATCGCCTTGTTATCACCATTTCCTCGTCACTACGGTGACCCTGTTATCGTGGACCGTGCCTGCATCAAATTTGCGTGATCGAGGGGCCGATTAATAGGAATTGAGGGAGAAAAGACTCTGTATTTGTGAACACGTGTTCCCCATGAGGCACGAGGCAGCCTCGTGGGTTACCAGATGGTAGTTCACACACCTGTAGTCATCTGATATATTGACTAAGATGGTTGGTAGGAGGTAGGATTGGGAAGGGGTTTTTCTAGTGTTAGAAGAGGTTTGTGATTTTCGGGAAATTACGAGTCTGTGTTGGGACATTGAATTCTACCTCAACTGCGTCGCCATTTGGCCCACATCACACGTCCTGTGTACCAGTACCATTTCTCATGGAGTGTGTGTGCGTTCCCAGAGTCACCTTTTGTACGCCTATGGGTCACCCGGCCACCCCATGTGCCACCTCCTCCTGGGCGAGGTGCTGCGACCGCCTCTCGCTGCTCCATGGCCACACACCATGGGGCCATGCTCTGGCCACACGCTCTGGCCACATGCTCTGGCCACACCCTGGGGCCACACCTGGTCGATGCACGTGGAAGCGAGTTAGGTGTTCTTCAGCTTCAGTCAGGAGGGAGAATGACAGGAATGGGAATGACTGGAGACTGGTCATGTGAGTGCTCATATGTAATGAAGCTACAGTGTCTCAGGGGCTGATGTTAATCAGGTAACAGCTGTGTTGTCCCATAGCGCCCAGTCAAAGTTCCGGGTATCCACCTTGCTAACTATTTCCTAAACCGGATGGGAAGTGGCGCCTGTGTACTGACTACAGGCGATTGAATAGTGTCACTGCAGTAACATCTTCCATTGTCATTGCTTGAGGATTGTAGTGACCAGATTGGTCACTGTCAATTTATATCTAAATTCTATTTGTCTAAAGGTTATCATCAAGTACCTTTGACAAATCAAGCTAGTGAAGTTTCAGCTTTTATAAAAACTGATGGTTGATTTCAGTATAACGTTAAGCCTTTTGGTCTTAAGAATGCCCCAGCAACTTTCCAGAGATTAATGAATTTGCTGTTGCAGAATATTCCCAATTGCCGTGCTTATTTAGATGGCATTGTTTTGTTTAGTGACTTGGCAAGACCATTTACTGGGTTTAAAATTATTGTTTGCCAAGTTGCAGGAGGCCAATCTTACTGTTAACCCTCACAAATGTAACTTTGTCAGAGGCACAATTGTCTATCTAGGGCATGAGGTTGGTCAAGGTAGGATGATGCCTTTGTCTCATAAAATTAATGCCATTGTAAATTATCCTATCTTGACTAACAACAATCAGGTTCAGCAAATTTTAAGGATGAGTTCCTATTACAGTAGGTTCTGTAAAACCTTTTCTATAGTAGCTTCACCTCTGACTGATTTGTTGGAGCAGCGAAGTAAATTTAAGTGGACTACCCAGTGTCAAGAAGCCTTTGATGGTTTAAAAAGTATCTTATCTTCATCCCCAGTCTTCGTAATCTTGGGCATAGCATTTTACCAAATCACCTCATTCTCTAAAATCTCATCACTCTAAAATGCTATGCCCAAGATTACTATCCGAGTGCCGGCGGTGGGGTGGTTCAAATAGCCTCGGCTATCACCTCATTATGTCCGGTCGTGATGGTCAAGTGGATTAAGGCGTCTTGTACATACCAGTTGCATTGCTTCTGGGAGTATGGGTTCGAGTCACTTCTGGGGTGTGAGTTTTCAGTTGCATATTGTCCTGGGGACCATTCAGGCTTGTTCGCATTTGTGTTCCTCACATGTGCCCCAAAGAATGAGGTGATTTGGTAAAATGCTATGCCCAAGATTACTACCCGAGTGCCGGCGGTGGGGTGGTTCAAATAGCCTCGGCTATCACCTCATTATGTCCGGTTGTGATGGTCAAGTGGATTAAGGCGTCTTGTACATACCAGTTGCGTTGCTTCTGGGAGTATGGGTTCGAGTCACTTCTGGGGTGTGAGTTTTCAGTTGCATATTGTCATGGGGACAATTCAGGCTTGTTCGCATTTGTGTTCCTCACGTGTGCCCCAAAGAATGAGGTGATTTGGTAAAATGCTATGCCCAAGATTACTACCCGAGTGCCGGCGGTGGGGTGGTTCAAATAGCCTCGGCTATCACCTCATTATGTCCGGTTGTGATGGTCAAGTGATTAAGGCGTCTTGTACATACCAGTTGCGTTGCTTCTGGGAGTATGGGTTCGAGTCACTTCTGGGGTGTGAGTTTTCAGTTGCATATTGTCATGGGGACAATTCAGGCTTGTTCGCATTTGTGTTCCTCACGTGTGCCCCAAAGAATGAGGTGATTTGGTAAAATGCTATGCCCAAGATTATTATCCGAGTGCCGGCGGTGGGGTGGTTCAAATAGCCTCGGCTATCACCTCATATATATATATATATATATATATATATATATATATATATATATATATATATATATATATATATATATATATATATATATACATTTCGTACCTAATAGCCAGAATGCACTTCTCAGCCTAATATGCAAGGCCCAATTTGCCTAATAAGCCAAGTTTTCATGAATTAATTGTTTTTCGACTACCTAACTGTTATGATCTCAGCCTACAGGAGATACGAGTCTCCCTCCTTAAGAGTTATTCGTCAAGCCTGACCTGATTAGAAGGTCTAGCGAATATTGAAGTGATAACGCATATGTAAAATAGTTGCTTGGATATGTATAACAGTTTGAGATCATGGGCAATGAAGAAGAAAACAGATAAATGACTGGCGAGGAGATGTGGACATTTTGCTGGAGGCGTGAGGCTCGCTTCCGGAGGACCTTGACCTCACTTGAGTGCCAGACATCGCAGGGGGAAGCCGCGCTCCATTTGAGCTCCCGCCAGAAGGGAACCCCTAGTGATATATCTCGAAGAGAAGAGAAGTGTGTAGACGTGCCAACTGTGGAACCGAGCTGGGAACGTTGTGGTATCAAGTCCTGGTCGACGAGCAGAGTTTAATAAGCTACTCAGAGGCATTTTCGTGGGCTGTGTGGAGCGCCCTGACCAGACGCCGTCAGAGGAAAAGCGCCCTCGATCAGTTAATCTGTGGTTTGTCTTTTGGGGAAGAAGTTGCTGAGAACTTCGAAGCCAGCAGATGAAGTAGGCTGATGAGACTCCAAGGTAGTGGAGCAGAGGACCTCGAGCTGTGAGGAGAAGCAGCAGTGAAGAGGAGTGTCACGTGCTTCTGTAGAGGTGGAGAAGCACCATAGTTGCTCGGGGAAACTTCATGGTGTAGCAGCCAAGAGAGCTGTGGAGGACCCTAGCAGAAGGGTGAAGCACCGTAGTTGCTCAAGGAAACTTCATGATAGCAGCCTGGAGGAGCTGCAGAGGATCCTGGTAGTGAAGCCCGGAAGAACCTAAGGATATTAGGGTAGTGAACTTCCAGAGGTGGAAGGGGAAGTTCTGGTGGATTACTTATAGGGAGTTGATAGTGTTTGGTTGTCATTAGCGTGCAAGACGCAGTGAGAGGTGAGTGACTGTTGGCATTCTTATGTCAAGGAGTTTTTTATACTGAAGTATCAATGAACATTTATACTGGTATATGTTATTGCATTCAAATGCTGATTTTCTATATATATATGTTATCTTGCTGATGGTGCAACAGTGTATGTAGGCTTGATCAACTTGAGGAGGTTGATAGTATCAGGTGGTGAACCAGGAGATAGGATACCACTTGATAAGCTGGTAATAGAGTTCTGATGGTGTTGGAGTGCAACCTGATTGTGATATTATAGAGTATAGGATTCATTATTATTATATGTGTGTATGTATCGTGTATGTGCTTTGTCCAGTAAATGTGTCACAATTTGCTGGTGTTTGCCCTTGTCCTAGTGAGGCTTCCCAGGAGGTAGTAAAGAAGGAGAGAGAGAGAGAAAGAACCAAGAACCACTGCCGTGGACAGGGTAGGAGGTAATACTAGTAAGTCATAGGGGATTGAGGAGATCATATCTCATAAGGAGAGAGTGGGGAGTCACAGCGGCTCGAGTGGGTGTGTGCACGTGACAACGAGGCTAAGTGTTGGAGCCGCATCCCCTAAACGTGTGATGTTGAGCCCCTCTCCAAGAGCCAGAAGCGCCAAGGGTGATCTCCTAGTATAAGCACTCTGCCGAGTTGTGGGTTGGGTTGTCCATAGAGAAGGATCAACGACGACAACACCAACCAACCCACAGTCTATAATAAATTGGGGGCCTGTGTCCGGGAGAGTGAACTGACACACCCACACCCTGTCCAAGAGTGGATTTGTACACCCCTGCTGAGATAAACTGTGTGACCGCAGGTGTATACTCTCTCTCTTGGGAAGACTCACAGGACAAAGATGGATAAGGTGCAAGCGTTTGTGGAGTCAGGCAAGCCTGAGGACTTGGAAGGTTGCACGAGGGATCAATTGAAACAAATAGCAGAAAAATGTGGCCTTAGGTTGAAAGCATCTAAAGTAGCTGGGATGAAGGATGAGATCCTGAGGCAGTTAAGAGCCAAAAATGAAGCGGCAGAGCAAGGAGCCCAAAAAGGAGCTGAAAGTGGAAAGGAGGATGATGGGCAGGATGAAGTGAGATCCCAGGGATCGAGTAGGAGCAGCAAGAGTAGCCGCAGTAGCAGGAGTAGCCGAAATAGGAGCTTGGAGAGATTCCAGTTAGAGCTCCAGATGCAGCAACAACGAGAGGACAAGGAGAGACAGTTCCAGCTGGAAAAG
The DNA here is from genome assembly GCF_040958095.1 of Procambarus clarkii. Taxonomy (NCBI): domain Eukaryota; kingdom Metazoa; phylum Arthropoda; class Malacostraca; order Decapoda; family Cambaridae; genus Procambarus; species Procambarus clarkii. The sequence goes on from NC_091165.1 coordinate 7,169,750, forward strand.
ATGAAATTAGAACTCCAGATGAAAAATGAAGCAGAGAAGGAAAAAGAAAAAACCAGACTGGAAATAGAAAAAGAGAAAGCAAGACTAGAGGTGGAGAAAGAAAAAGAGAAAACCAGAGTAAGAGAACTGGAGTTGGAACAGGAGAAAGAAAAAGCCCAAGTCGAAAAAGAAAAAGAGAGAACAAAACAAATGCAGATAGAAGCGAATAGAACCTTGGCTGAGCAAAGGATTGAACATGGGTTGCCAGAGAGCACCACCCAGGTATCACACCCACCAGATGTTAGGGTTAGGGAGAAGGACATTCCCTTGTTTGTTCCCCAAGAGGCAGAGAGCTTTTTCGAGCACTTTGAAAAAGTAGCCAGTATCAAGGAGTGCCCACAGGAGGAATGGGCCCAGCTGGTCCAGTTAAGATTGACCGGTGCAGCCAGGGAGGCATACACCCAATTGTCACTGGAAGAGTGCCAAGATTATGCCACGGTAAAGAGCAGCATATTGCGCTCGTTTCAGTTAACCCCAGAAGTTTATAGAAAGCGTTTCAGAGAGATGGTGAAAGTTGGAGCATGTACGTTTGCTGAGACAGCAAGGGATCTGGAAAGACGTTTCCAGAAGTGGATTGAGGCTGCTGGAGTTGGATCTTACGCTGACCTGAAGCAACTGATGGTCATGGAGAAGTTCTTGGAGATGATGCATCCCGAAACAAAGTTCAAGATCCTAGAAGCAAGGATAAAGGAGGTGAAAGATGCCGCAGATAGGGCGGATATGATTACTGAAGCATACAAGAGCTTAAGAGAGAACAGAGTAAGAAGCGAGGCGAGACGCAGAAATAGCAGACCCAGTGGAGTCTGGGGAGGAAGAAGTTTTGGGGGGCAGACAAGCAGACCAGCTAGTTTTAAGCCCCAGGAAGGAAAGTTGCCGAGTCCGCCTGCTGGAGGTAAGCAGGAAAATAAAAATGTGCAGAGGAGACAAGAGTCCAATGAAGCTCCACAGAGTATGAGTAGTACATCTGGCCCGAGGATCTCCAATACGAGTGGGCAGAGTCAGAGCCACTCGGGGGCGTATAGGAGAGATTTCTCCCAAATGAGATGCTACAAGTGCAACAGATCAGGTCACATGATGCGAGATTGTCGGCAGGGCAAGAGAGTCGTGGCCCTGACGACATGTGATCCCCGGAAGAAGCACGTTGATGTACAACAAGACAAACCACAGAAGGTAGATTTGATGAACGAGCGGTATAGGCCGTTCATTAGTAAAGGTTGGGTCGGCATAGAAGGTCAACCCGAGGTGGAGGTTAGTATCCTCAGGGATACTGGAGCCAATCAGAGCTTGATTCTGAGAGGCCTAATAAGAAATGATCGACTGTTAGCTGGCAGTAGGAGGATAAAGGTTCATGGGTTGTTGTCTAAGAGTGACATGCCCGTGTGTGCTGTCCAGTTAAAGTCAGATTATTTGTCGGCGGAGGTGATGTTGGGAGTGTGCCCCAACATACCTGTTCCAGGAGTCCAAGTGATCCTGGGGAACGACTTGTGTGGGTCCAAGGTGCTGCCAGAGCTGATAGTAAAAGCTGTGCCGGAGGTGAACCAGAAGGACCGCGGTACAAGTGGAACGCCGGACAAGATAGATCTAGCCAGCATCCTTGAAAATGAGGCAGAGGACAGTCAAGTCATCGTATACCCGGCCTGTGTAGTGACAGAGTCGGACGTAGCCGCCGAGGAAGACATTGGAGATGATATGGCAGTGTCGACTCCACCAAGGGAGGAGGTCAACATGGACATGTCTGGGCTGTTCGACGAAGATCGAGCTCAGAAGAATGAGGATTCGAGGAGACAGGAAGTGAAAATGACCCTACCTGAAAAGTTCAGCGTGAACCGAGCGGACCTGATTAGGGCTCAGAAAGAGGAGTTTATAGATCTAATCAGGGAGGCAGGGAGGCAAAAGGGGGAAATTCATGTCCGGAGTCCCCCGTGTATTACTACTTGGACGATGATGTACTAATGAGGAAATGGCGACCGGACAAAGCCGGCGCAGATAAGGTATGGTTGGAGAAGCACCAAGTGTTAGTGCCGAAGGAGTTTAGGGCGGCTGTGTTAGAACTAGCCCACTCCGTAGATATGGCAGGGCACTTGGGGGTGAAGAAGACCTTAAATAAGGTGCAGGAGCATTTCTACTGGCCGAACGTGTGGAAGGAGGTAAAGAAATATTGTAGGACATGTTTGGCGTGCCAACGTGCAGGTAAGCCGGCTCCGGCTATACCAAAGGCACCCTTAAAGCCCATACCGGCATTTGGCGAGCCTTTTGAGAGAGTCTTGATAGACTGTGTAGGTCCGTTGCCGAGGACCAGAAAAGGCCACGAGTACTTACTGACCATAATGTGCACGGCCACCCGTTTCCCTGAAGCAATCCCCCTGAGAAGAGTGACGTCGAGAGCCGTTCTGGATAGACTACAGAACTACATTGCGTGGGTAGGAATGCCCAAGGTTATCCAGACGGACCAGGGGAGTGTCTTCCAGTCGAAGTTGTTTAGGGAAACTGTGAAAGGATGGAGAGTAGAGCAAGTGCGCTCGTCACCGTATCACCCTCAGTCGCAGGGAGCATTGGAGCGTTTCCATGGAACGCTAAAGAGCTTGTTGAGGATATACTGCGCTGAGGAAGGGAGTAGTTGGGACGAGGCATTACCATCCGTGTTGTTCGCCATCAGGGATGCGGTAGTAGAATCACTCGGATTCACCCCATTTCAACTGGTGTACGGACACTCCGTGAGGAGCCCAGTGGGCGCGCTGAAGGAGCAGCTCACCGTGGATAGGCCTAAGGTGGACGTGGGAAAATATGTGAAGACTTTTAGAGAGCGACTCTCTAGGGCCAGAGATTTGGCCAAGGAAAATTTGAGGACATCCCAGGCGGAGATGGTAAGGTACCACGACAGGAAGGCGAAGGGCAGGAAATTTCAAGAAGGAGATCAGGTGTTAGTCCTGCTACCGGTAAAAGGAAGTATATACGAGTCGAGATTTTGTGGACCATATACCATCCAGAAGGCATTAGGGGATGTGAATTATGTAATCCACATGCCAGATCGTCCGAGGAAGTCACAGGTTTGCCACGTGAACATGATAAAGAGGTACTATGACAGAGATAAGCCTCTAGGCGATGAAGAACCGATGGAAACCCCATTGCAGGCGACGGTGCTGTGTGGAGGAGACGGAAAAGAGATAGAAGAGGAGAACTGTAAGTTAGAGAAGGCCGATGGCGCGAAGATATCAAATACAGAAAGCCTGGCCAAGATAGGTGAGCGTCTGCGTCATTTGGAGGATGACCAACGACAGGAGCTAGTGGAGATCCTACGGAGGAATAAGTCGTTATTCACGGACGTGCCTAGAAGACACCGCGGAACGGTGCACGAAGTGAATGTAGGGAGTGCTGAGCCCATCAAGCAGCACCCTTACAGAGTTAACCCGGAGAAAGCAGCGGCAATGAGAGCAGAAGTGAAGTATCTGCTAGATAACGACTTGGCAGAGGTTAGCGACAGTGACTGGAGTTCGCCGTGCCTCCTCGTGAAGAAGAGTGACGGCATGTACCGGTTCTGTACCGATTATAGGAAAGTGAATGCACTCACGGTCGCTGACTCGTTTCCGATACCGCGCATTGACGATTGCATAGATCGGATTGGGAGTGCACGGTATGTCTCGAAGATAGACCTGTTGAAGGGATACTACCAGATTCCCCTGTCTGAGGAGGCCAAGAGGATCTCAGCGTTCGTGACACCCGACGGCTTGTACCGATATAAAGTGGTGCCGTTCGGAATGAAGAATAGTGGTAGTTGTTTTCAACGAGTAATGAATCAGGTATTACAAGGCGCGACTGGATGTGCAGTGTACATCGATGATATTGTGGTGTTCGCTGATTCCTGGAAGGATCACGTGGATCGACTTTTAGATTTGTTCGATCGGTTGGAGAAGGCCAACATGACGATCAACTTGGCAAAAAGCGAGTTCGGGAGAGCCCGCCTGGAGTACCTTGGATATATAGTAGGGCAAGGCGAGGTTGCTCCGGTAAGAACAAAGGTGGAGGCCATTGACAACTTCCCGGTGCCCAGGAGTAAGAAAGAATTGTTGAGATACCTCGGTATGATTGGGTATTACCGGAAGTTCTGTGAAAATTTCTCCACCGTAGCCGCTCCTATGACGAGTTTGCTATCAAAGAGCAAGAAGTGGGAGTGGAATGGAACAGCACAAGAAGCGTTTGAGAAGACCAAAAGACTGTTGACTGAGGCACCTGTACTAGTGTCGCCAGATTTTGAAGCGCCGTTTACGTTATTTGTAGATGCCAGTGATATAGGGGCCGGAGCTGTACTGACGCAGCAGAATGATGGAATTTACCGCCCCGTGTCCTTCTCGAAGAAGTTCGTTAAGCACCAGAGGTCGTACAGTACAGTTGAGAAAGAGACTTTGGCCCTGGTGATGGCATTGAAACATTTTGAAGTGTATGTGAGTGGGGGGGGGGACACCCAGTGACGGTGTATACAGACCATAATCCCCTAGTTTTCCTGAAGAAAATGAAGCATGCAAACCAGAGATTAACCAGATGGGTTTTATCGCTCCAAGAGTATGACCTGGTGATAACGCACATAAGAGGGCGAGACAATGTAGTGGCTGATGCGTTATCTCGAGCCTAGCCACTAGAATAACTCTCAAAAATAAGGGGAGGGGAGTGTTATGATCTCAGCCTACAGGAGAAACGAGTCTCCCTCCTTGAGAGTTATTCGTCAAGCCTGACCTGATTAGAAGGTCTAGCGAATATTGAAGTGATAACGCATATGTAAAATAGTTGCTTGGATATGTATAACAGTTTGAGATCATGGGCAATGAAGAAGAAAACAGATAAATGACTGGCGAGGAGATGTGGACATTTTGCTGGAGGCGTGAGGCTCGCTTCCGGAGGACCTTGACCTCACTTGAGTGCCAGACATCGCAGGGGGAAGCCGCGCTCCATTTGAGCTCCCGCCAGAAGGGAACCCCTAGTGATATATCTCGAAGAGAAGAGAAGTGTGTAGACGTGCCAGCTGTGGAACCGAGCTGGGAACGTTGTGGTATCAAGTCCTGGTCGACGAGCAGAGTTTAATAAGCTACTCAGAGGCATTTTCGTGGGCTGTGTGGAGCGCCCTGACCAGACGCCGTCAGAGGAAAAGCGCCCTCGATCAGTTAATCTGTGGTAAGCACGATATACGCCAGTTCATAGTGATCACTTGTAGTTGGTCGTGTGCCCAGCGACGGTAGCAATGTTTATTTATAAGTTAGACATGTTTTAATAAGGCAGAAAGCCTGAAATAGGAGAGTGAAGAGGGAGGAGCACGGAGCGACGTCCGCCCCCTCTGAGCGCTGGCGGACGACTGAGGGAGCCTGGCTCTTGACGGAGGAAGACCCTCCCAGCGAGTGAGGACCGCCGCCAGGCGAGGTGGAGTATGGACCCGCCCAAAACGGGGGAGTCCACTCTCACTGTATGTGGAGAACAGATAGAGGTTTGAGGCAAGCATATTGTGTGGTTATTTTTGTTTATGTGTTAAAGGGGAACATTTTATTGGAGTGTCGATGGGTTGCAGGTTTGTCTTTTGGGGAAGAAGTTGCTGAGAACTTCGAAGCCAGCAGATGAAGTAGCTGATAAGACTCCAAGGTAGTGGAGCAGAGGACCTCGAGCTGTGAGGAGAAGCAGCAGTGAAGAGGAGTGTCACGTGCTTCTGTAGAGGTGGAGAAGCACCATAGTTGCTCGGGGAAACTTCATGGTGTAGCAGCCAAGAGAGCTGTGGAGGACCCTAGCAGAAGGGTGAAGCACCGTAGTTGCTCAAGGAAACTTCATGATAGCAGCCTGGAGGAGCTGCAGAGGATCCTGGTAGTGAAGCCCGGAAGAACCTAAGGATATTAGGGTAGTGAACTTCCAGAGGTGGAAGGGGAAGTTCTGGTGGATTACTTATAGGGAGTTGATAGTGTTTGGTTGTCATTAGCGTGCAAGACGCAGTGAGAGGTGAGTGACTGTTGGCATTCTTATGTCAAGGAGTTTTTTTATACTGAAGTATCAATGAACATTTATACTGGTATATGTTATTGCATTCAAATGCTGATTTTCTATATATATATATGTTATCTTGCTGATGGTGCAACAGTGTATGTAGGCTTGATCAACTTGAGGAGGTTGATAGTATCAGGTGGTGAACCAGGAGATAGGATACCACTTGATAAGCTGGTAATAGAGTTCTGATGGTGTTGGAGTGCAACCTGATTGTGATATTATAGAGTATAGGATTCATTATTATTATATGTGTGTATGTATCGTGTATGTGCTTTGTCCAGTAAATGTGTCACAATTTGCTGGTGTTTGCCCTTGTCCTAGTGAGGCTTCCCAGGAGGTAGTAAAGAAGGAGAGAGAGAGAGAAAGAACCAAGAACCACTGCCGTGGACAGGGTAGGAGGTAATACTAGTAAGTCATAGGGGATTGAGGAGATCATATCTCATAAGGAGAGAGTGGGGAGTCACAGCGGCTCGAGTGGGTGTGTGCACGTGACAACGAGGCTAAATGTTGGAGCCGCATCCCCTAAACGTGTGACGTTGAGCCCCTCTCCAAGAGCCAGAAGCGCCAAGGGTGATCTCCTAGTATAAGCACTCTACCGAGTTGTGGGTTTGGGTTGTCCATAGAGAAGGATCAACGACGACAACACCAACCAACCCACAGTCTATAATACAAATAAACCAAGAACATCTAACATTCTTTTTTTTTCAATATTTCGCCAATTTAGACTTACTTACTAAATACAAACCCAGTTATCTTAATATTATTATCCTGTTTATCAAGTACTGCATTTTTTTCCTAAGATCAAGAATATATTTTTCTCCCTGATTGAAGTGTATAGGAATATATTTTTTTAATGCTCGGGGCACAAAATCTGTTGAAGGTACACCGTTTTTATGCTGGTAATTGTACAATAGAGTGATGTTCTTCCTCCAGCCATTATTTTTAACAAGCTGCGGGACGGAACTTGTTATAAAATAATATGTATAGTTTCACTGACACTTTTTGTCTGTATTCTTCCAACCAGAGTGGAAACCTTCAGGTCCTGCATTAATGTGGGTACAACATTGGCCTTCGTGTGGCATTGTATAATTACTTTTACAGCAACTTACCTCTGCTTCAGTGTTGTTATTTTTTAAAGTTGGCTTCGGTGGAGAGTCAGCAGTGAAAATGAGGTTCAGAATTACTCCAACCAGCCGCTGTGTGGATTTTTCTCTAGCGCCCACTGAAAGTCCAGATGCCAAGCATTTCCGGATGTGAGGAAGGTCGAGAGTCAGCCTATTTTCTGGGCTAAAACGCAGCCCTGAAGTCTGCAATGACTCAGGACAATAAAAATATCGAAAAATATTTGGGCATAATTAATTTTGCATGTTCTTTAAATTGTATCACTGGTAAAAAATTTAATCTTCTCAGTAACATATTCAATTTTATCGGATTAGAATAAGTATATGAAAATTCTACCAAGTTAAATACAATGCCAGGTGTACGACAACAAGGACCGACTTACTATAATGTCTCGCGTATAGAAATGATTTACAAGAAGGTCGGAGACTTCGTCCAGGTGCTCCAGGCTCAGCACCATATATTCTACCTCGGTGGAGCTCATCCTGACTCACGAGTCCTCACAGACCTGAATGTAAGATTTCCTGTACCTTATAAAACTATAACTTGGATCTTTTTATACAAATTATGCTGGGCAATATCGTTATTCCAAATATATTTACTCAAGCTATGTTAACGGTAAGAGTTGTGATACTATCATATATACCATGTTGGCATAAATTAATATAATAGTCATGATCCATGTCATAAGATATTACTTTTCGGTGAATAGCTTAGGACGTAGGAGTTGGTTAATGTGAATCTTCTTAGAAGTCACATGAGTAATTTCAAAGCAATCATCATGGTATTACAGACACTAAAGGCTTAATCAATGTCATTACTGTAAGCATCTTATACAGATCTTATGATGCGGCGCCTTTATCATGGCCCAAAGTTATGTTGTGGTGGTGTAGAGGTTAAGGTGTCTAAGACGTTCTGTTTGGTGTCTGCAGAGTTCTTTGTGAGTAGGTTGGCTGTTTTCTTGTTTTTGTAGCAGATTGTTAATTGTATCAATACAATTACAATACGGATACAATTAACAATCTACTACAAAAACAAGAAAACGGCTAACCTATTCATAAAGAACTCTCCAGACACAAAACAGAACGCCTTGAAGGAAACAAACGTCGTCTATGCCTTCATATGCCCACATGGGGATTGTCAGCCCCAAAGGTCACATTATATAGGCAAGACAACGACGTTTCTTTCCAGGCGATTAACAATGAACAAACAACAGGGCTCCATCAAGTAACACATAATCTCCACACACAACCAGACCATCACCAGAAACATCTTAACAAGCAACACAGAAATTATCAACAGATATAACGATATGAGGAGGCTCGGCATCAGTGAGACCCACATCACGAGGTCAAAACCAGCAATCAACAGCCAATTACACATAATTGCATTCTATCTACTTCAAGACCCCGAACCAGCCCAGAAGCAAGAGGATAGATTGTATACATAAGGTTATATGTCCATTGTATATATCCAATTTATATCCATTGTTTCGTGTTTTGTCTTTTGTTCCCAGTCACCTCACCCAGACATTTGAATGCCATCATCTCACCCAAAAATAAATATAAGCACGTTCTGAGAATGTATAAAATGTCTTTGAAAATGTGAGAAGTGTTCTTACAAAAAGCTTCTAGGCATCAGACCATAAATAAAAAAGTGAAAATGAACTTTGGAGAGTTAATTTTGCAGCTACTTCCGACAGTGAAGAAAAACAAAAGAAATATTGGGAAGATTCGTGTTAGAATCATTAATCTTACCATTTCGGTCATATTCAACAACATATATATATATATATATATATATATATATATATATATATATATATATATATATATATATATATATATATATATATAAATATATATATATATATATATATATATATATATATATATATATATATATATATATATATATATATATATATATATATATATATATATGTCGTACCAAGTAGCCAGAACGCACTTCTCAGCCTACTATGCAAAGCCCGATTTGCCTAATAAGCCAAGTTTTCATGAAATAATGTTTTTTCGACTACCTAACCTACCTAACCTAACCTAACCTAACTTTTTCGGCTACCTAACCCAACCTAACCTATAAAGATAGGTTAGGTTAGGTTAGGTAGGGTTGGTTAGGTTCGATCATATATCTACGTTAATTTTAACTCCAATAAAAAAAAAATTGACCTCATACATAATGAAATGGGTAGGTTTATCATTTCATAAGAAAAAAATTAGAGAAAATATATTAATTCTGGAAACTTGGCTTATTAGGCAAATCGGGCCTTGCATAGTAGGCTGAGAAGTGCGTTCTGGCTACTAGGTACGACATATATATATATATATATATATATATATATATATATATATATATATATATATATATATATATATATATATAACTGAAAACTCACACCCCAGAAGTGACTCGAACCCATACTCCCAGGAGCCACGCAACTGGTATGTACAAGACGCCTTAATCCACTTGACCATCACGACCGGACATAATGAGGTGATAGCCGAGGCTATTTGAACCACCCCACCGCCGGCACTCGGATAGTAATCTTGGGCATAGCATTTTACCAAATCACCTCATTCTTTGGGGCACACGTGAGGAACACAAATGCGAACAAGCCTGAATGGTCCCCAGGACAATATGCAACTGAAAACTCACACCCCAGAAGTGACTCGAACCCATACTCCCAGGAGCCACGCAACTGGTATGTACAAGACGCCTTAATCCACTTGACCATCACGACCGGACATAATGAGGTGATAGCCGAGGCTATTTGAACCACCCCACCGCCGTCACTTGGATAGTAATCTTGGGCATAGCATTTTACCAAATCACCTCATTCTTTGGGGCACACGTGAGGAACACAAATGCGAACAAGCCTGAATGGTCCCCAGGACAATATGCAACTGAAAACTCACACCCCAGAAGTGACTCGAACCCATACTCCCAGGAGCCACGCAACTGGTATGTACAAGACGCCTTAATCCACTTGACCATCACGACCGGACATAATGAGGTGATAGCCGAGGCTATTTGAACCACCCCACCGCCGGCACTCGGATAGTAATCTTGGGCATAGCATTTTACCAAATCACCTCATTCTTTGGGGCACACGTGAGGAACACAAATGCGAACAAAAGCCTGAATGGTCCCCAGGACAATATGCAACTGAAAACTCACACCCCAGAAGTGACTCGAACCCATACTCCCAGGAGCCACGCAACTGGTATGTACAAGACGCCTTAATCCACTTGACCATCACGACCGGACATAATGAGGTGATAGCCGAGGCTATTTGAACCACCCCACCGCCGGCACTCGGATAGTAATCTTGGGCATAGCATTTTACCAAATCACCTCATTCTTTGGGGCACACGTGAGGAACACAAATGCGAACAAGCCTGAATGGTCCCCAGGACAATATGCAACTGAAAACTCACACCCCAGAAGTGACTCGAACCCATACTCCCAGGAGCCACGCAACTGGTATGTACAAGACGCCTTAATCCACTTGACCATCACGACCGGACATAATGAGGTGATAGCCGAGGCTATTTGAACCACCCCACCGCCGGCACTCGGATAGTAATCTTGGGCATAGCATTTTACCAAATCACCTCATTCTTTGGGGCACACGTGAGGAACACAAATGCGAACAAGCCTGAATGGTCCCCAGGACAATATGCAACTGAAAACTCACACCCCAAAAGTGACTCGAACCCATACTCCCAGGAGCCACGCAACTGGTATGTACAAGACGCCTTAATCCACTTGACCATCACGACCGGACATTTATTGGATTAAGGCGTCTTGTACATACCAGTTGCGTGGCTCCTGGGAGTATGGGTTCGAGTCACTTCTGGGGTGTGAGTTTTCAGTTGCATATTGTCCTGGGGACCATTCAGGCTTGTTCGCATTTGTGTTCCTCACGTGTGCCCCAAAGAATGAGGTGATTTGGTAAAATGCTATGCCCAAGATAACTATCCGAGTGCCGGCGGTGGGGTGGTTCAAATAGCCTCGGCTATCACCTCATTATGTCTGGTCGTGATGGTCAAGTGGATTAAGGCGTCTTGTACATACCAGTTGCGTGGCTCCTGGGAGTATGGGTTCGAGTCACTTCTGGGGTGTGAGTTTTCAGTTGCATATTGTCCTGGGGACCATTCAGGCTTGTTCGCATTTGTGTTCCTCACGTGTGCCCCAAAGAATGAGGTGATTTGGTAAAATGCTATGCCCAAGATTACTATCCGAGTGCCGGCGGTGGGGTGGTTCAAATAGCCTCGGCTATCACCTCATTATGTCCGGTCGTGATGGTTAAGTGGATTAAGGCGTCTTGTACATACCAGTTGCGTGGCTCCTGGGAGTATGGGTTCGAGTCACTTCTGGGGTGTGAGTTTTCAGTTGCATATTGTCCTGGGGACCATTCAGGCTTGTTCGCATTTGTGTTCCTCACGTGTGCCCCAAAGAATGAGGTGATTTGGTAAAATGCTATGCCCAAGATTACTATCCGAGTGCCGGCGGTGGGGTGGTTCAAATAGCCTCGGCTATCACCTCATTATGTCCGGTCGTGATGGTCAAGTGGATTAAGGCGTCTTGTACATACCAGTTGCGTGGCTCCTGGGAGTATGGGTTCGAGTCACTTCTGGGGTGTGAGTTTTCAGTTGCATATTGTCCTGGGGACCATTCAGGCTTGTTCGCATATATATATATATATATATATATATATATATATATATATATATATATATATATATATATATATATATATATATATATATATATATATATATATATATGTCGTACCTAGTAGCCAGAACTCACTTCTCAGCCTACTATGCAAGGCCCGATTTGCCTAATAAGCCAAGTTTTCCTGAATTATTATATTTTCTCTAATTTTTTTCTTATGAAATGATAAAGCTACCCATTTCATTATGTATGAGGTAATTTTTTTTTTATTGGATTTAAAATTAATGTAGATATACGATCGAACCTAACCAACCCTACCTAACCTAACCTAACCTATCTTTATAGGTAATGTTAGGTTAGGTAGCCAAAAAAAGCTAGGTTAGGTTAGGTTAGGTAGGTTAGGTAGACGAAAAAACATTAATTCATGAAAACTTGGCTTATTAGGCAAATCGGGCCTTGCATAGTAGGCTGAGAAGTGAGTTCTGGCTATTAGGTACGACATATATATATATATATATATATATATATATATATATATATATATATATATATATATATATATATATATATATATATATATATATATATATATATATAGGGAAGGGAGTACCACCTCTGGCTGGAAGAAGGGGGACCCATAGCCTCGGAGGAAACCACACATAACGCATTGGAGGGAATGTAGGTCCCCTCCAATACAGTTTCTGTGTGCTTTTCTCCTACCACCCCCTTCCCTTTTTATATATTCCTATTTTTTTATTTATATTTATTTTATATTTATTTATTTTTAATAATTATTATTTATATTTTATATATTTATTTATATATATTCCTATTTATTTTATTTATTCCTATTTTTATTTATATTCCTTCTCTTATATATATATATATATATATATATATATATATATATATATATATATATATATATATAAATATATATATATATATATATATATATATATATATATATATATATATGTATATGTATATATATATATATATATATATATATATATATATATATATATATATATATATATATATATATATATATATATATATATATATATTGTCGGGGTACGCGAGAGGCAAGTAACAGTATACAAGATATCCTAAGTACTTTATACTGTCAACGGTCGCCAACGTCGGGGTGTCTCTATCTCTACATGGACACCACCCAGTAGTATTAGCGTCACCGTAGCCCTGCGGGTCTTCACTCAATCCTCGCAGCTCCACTGTTCGCCAGGAGAGTATCCCAGTCGATCCCCAGCCAGCCTTATAGCCAAAGAATGAATGGGAACACAGTTTGCTCTCTCCCAACCGTGTGCCTGCCCCGACAAGGGCTCTACTACTAACTGCAAGGTCACCAACTGGTGTTTCCCGTGTCCAGTAACACGTCAGTGGTATTGTGGAATTGTGGTACTAATGGCAGAGCTCACTCATTAAATCTGGTCTCAGGCAGGTATATGTCTCTAATACTTTCACTCCTTGGAACTGTTCTGTAGCAACAAGATATATATGGAGGGGTAAAACAAATGCATAGGTATTTTGTATTTTACTTAAAAACTTCAAGGTATTATATCCGTATCAACAACGAAACATCAAGTACAATGCAGAAAGTCACTCTCTCTTCATAAAACTGGGGCTCACCTAGAGGGTAACACTCTCCCCCCTTCCGTCAATGTCATAATCAGCTGAGCGGCCCCCCCCCCCGCTCACCGTGTGAATGCTCCTGTACTTGTTTTCGTGGCGCTATGCGCTTTGTTTCTTTAAATTCGCAGGAATCAGTATATTTGTCATCAACACAATATTTCTATAATGGCAATAGAACGCAATGAATCACCACACTGATCTCAAGTTCAATAACTCATTTCTACAGCAATTAACATAATATTTCACTATAATGGCATGGTACACTGTACTTCACAATAATTACAATGACTGCAACTAACCACGGTACTGTTCTTAGATTCAGTAATTCCTCTCGAAGGCGACAACACAATTAATCACTGCACACATGGAAATGTTATTCATCACACCAACATATACATAGATATAGATAAATTCATCGATATCAATAATAATAAGATAAATACTGGGCACACAGCCTAACACCAATAACTGTTACACTTATATATATATTCTCTGGCATAAGTTATCATATTAATGTCACATGAAAGAAATCATCAACGACACAATAAATTCCTCAATAATTCCAGGTGCCTGCACACACCACATATGTAAACATCGTGAGAGCTCTGTACAGCCTCACTCTGCACAACTGTGCCTTACAGTGACATAGACATAGGTGAGCCTTCCTCACGACATGAAAGATATTCTGGCTAAATATATAGCTGACTAAAGGGGAATTGGGAGGGGAAACTAGAATCACCTACTTCCACCTCACTGATATGGACTCGCCCTCGGTGAGAGTTAAATTGTAGCTCCTGGTCCCGGCTCTCTCCTCGTTGTAGGGAACGCCCCCACACACACACTGAGGCGTTCTCCAGGAACCCAATCAACGTCCCAAAATAAACGCATTGTCACCGTGCTCTGTCCTCCACAGGTCCGTGCTCTTCCACAACGTCTTGCAGGGTTGGAGTCGGTGTCCCAGTCGTCGACTTCTCTTCACAACTACGGCTGCCAACCTACTTCTCTGCTGCAGTCGTCCTGATTCCCAATTAGTTTTCTTCTTTCACTGCTTCCCGGTGGATTGGCCCAGCCGCTACGTTGTCACTGTGAAGCTATCATACGCCCCAGACGTCACTGTCTAGACTTCACCTTCTGCACAGCACCTGTCCCAGGAGCACTTGTTGCTCAATATTCCGTCGATTCCCTCTTCAGTCCAACACATGAACAAGAGAAGACCTCACAGCGTACTTGCAGATAACGGGTGACGCGTAAAATCCACGGGAGCGGCGAACAACTGTCAAATCTGACAGGACCAACCTTCACACATCCGTCCACCTTGACGTGTCGTGTCAGACTGGTGGCGTCACCGCGGTGCGATGACCGGACCCACCTTCCTTCGTGACGTCATACTTGCCAGGGGCAGTTTTCATTGGCCCCCCTGTTCCACGTCACTGTCAGTGACCAATCTGGTGCCACTGACGTCACAGTTTTGGCGGCAAAACGGAGGGGCCAGCGCCATACTGGCGTCCTAAAGGGCCTATACCACAGGCCAAAATACTTTTCTTTTACGAATTTCTCGCCAACGTGAGAGCACTACACTCTCCCACATATATCAAACTGATGCCCGCAACATAGAGAACGCTCGGGTAAAGTGGATATGACTTACAGCAGGCGTGGGAGAAATATAAGGGGGGGAACACGGTCACAATATATATATATATATATATATATATATATATATATATATATATATATATATATTTATATATATATATATATATATATATATATATATATACATATATATATATATATATATATATATATATATATATATATATATATATATATATATATATATATATATATATACATATATATATATATACATATATATATCTATATATATATATATATATATATATATATATATATATATATATATATATATACATATATATATATATATATATATATACATATATATATATATACATATATATATATATATATATATATATATATATATATATATATATATATATATATATATATATATATATATATATGTTTCATTGAATATGACCGCATATTCTGTATTTATTATTTTCTGGTTTAGGGCTTCTATCCCTCTAACTATTTTCTTAGCATCAGGGCTTAATTGAAATAGGAGTTCTCCAAAACTCATTTTCGTACTTTTAAGGTGAAGAAAAGAAGTGATTTACTATAGAGTGTATTACACTTATTTGTATAATTTGTACGACGTTTCGAACCTCCATGGTTCAGTCTCAAGTGAACAGATCTTACAATACTAGTTGATTTTATACCCGCATTAGGTCAGGTGATAATACAATGAAGGTGAAAACATGGGGGGATACATAAGGGATAAACATAGGGGCTGCAGAAGGCTTATTGGCCCATACGAGGCATCTCCTATCTAAACACAAAGATTAATCCAGTGTAATTGGCCTGTTATGTTGGACATTGTCTTCTGTGTTGGCATCGATATGTTCTTGTCTTGTCCTTACTCTCATCGTGGGTAGAGTAAATAGTTCCGTGATTTGGGTGTTCATGGTAGGTCGCTCTATTCTTATGTGAATTGCCTCAAGAATTTGTAATCTTCTTGAATCTTGGCTTTTGTCTATTATGCAAGTATTCTTGTTCAACATTTCTCTTGTTAGAGTAATGTCATGGGCTTGTCTCATGTGATTCCTAGGGGCACCAGATTGAAGATGGCATGTCAAACGCCTCGTCAGCTTGGTCGACATCATACCTATGTACTTACATTGAAGGTACTTACTTACTTACTTAATGTACTTACATTACATTATATACCAAGCCCACCAACATAGGATTATGCCTGAACGGTAGAAGTGAGTGCCCCCAAAGATACAAAGTCAGTGTTCTCAATGCTTATATTCGTCGAGCGCTTACCCACTGCTCTGAATGGAGCAACGTGAGTAGAGAGTTTGAAAGAGTAACTCAGGTATTGGTGAACAACGGATATAGCAACGCGGAAATAAACGCTGCTATAAGAAGACACTTGGACCGTTGGTATAATTCAGAACCTAGAACAGAAACCACAACACCCCCAATAAAATTATATTACAAATCAACCATGCACAGTGAACATATAAAAGAGGAAAGAATAATGAAAAAAATAATCCGTAAAGGAGTAAAAAGCACTACTCCTAACCAAAACATAAACCTGATAATATTCTACAAAACCAAGAAGACTTCCGAACTCCTTATCAAAAACAGCCCGAAGCCGACGGAGAACCCTCTACAGCAGTCAAGCGTTGTATACATGTACACTTGCCCCCACGAAGGATGTAACCTTCAATGTAAGTACATAGGTATGACGTCGACCAAGCTGACGAGGCGTTTGACATGCCATCTTCAATCTGGTGCCCCTAGGAATCACATGAGACAAGCCCATGACATTACTCTAACAAGAGAAATGTTGAACAAGAATACTTGCATAATAGACAAAAGCCAAGATTCAAGAAGATTACAAATTCTTGAGGCAATTCACATAAGAATAGAGCGACCTACCATGAACACCCAAATCACGGAACTATTTACTCTACCCATTTACTCTACCTATTTACTCTGTCTTGCCTATATACTGGGTTTTTTGGAGCTTACAGTCCCCAAGAGGGCATTTGAAGGCATAGACGACGTTAGTCTCTTTTAAAGCGTTCTGTTTTGTGTCTGGAGAGTTTCTCATGAGTAGGCTGGCCGTTTTTCTGGTTTTATAGTAAATCGTCAGTTGTATCCTCTGATTTTTGTCTGTAGGGATAACGTTTCTATTAACAATATCTTTCAGGACCCTTTCCTCCATTGTATGAGCTGTGGAAAAGAAGTTCCTGTTGTAGTGGTGATCCAGTTCTCTATACTTACGGGATTTGGCTGCTTCCCTGTGGGTGGCAGCGCCACCTGGTTGTGCAACACTGAGGTTAATGTAGGTGTTAGCCAGGGTTGATATGCCCGTGTAGTCCCATACCAACTGCTTGCCATTCTTCCAGGGGTTCACTGTGATACCATCCGGGCGACCAAAAAGAGCATCAGAGTTACGGGGCATTAGGTAACGGGGCTCTCTTTCAGCTGGGCATCCAGCTGTGGTGAGGCTCCTCTTGATGATGTCGTTAACTTCACTGTGCCTCGAGTGCCATTCCCCTGTGCTTTGGCAGAGTAGGCCATGGTGGCCGTACCTGTCAGCCACCACCTCGCCGCAAAAACACCTATATCTGGTGTGGACTGGGGCAGCAAGGCGAAGGGCCACAGCAATTCGGAGGGCGTGTGGTGTGAGATGCGTGCCAGTTGCCGACATTGGGGTTGCTAACAGGAAATCCCCTGCATGTGGGGCTGCTACTGCTGTGAGGCGAGCAATGTCGTGTTGTGTTGTTGCAGCACCCAGGCACTCTGCAGCATCTTGGTCTACATTGGGGCCATCCCAGCTGGATTGCTTGTGGGCTTTTAGGGATGGTGGTTGAGGTGATGAGCCTGCACGAGAGGCCCACTCTGTGGCACAGCGTGTAAAATTGGGATCATGTACACCTGCCAGCTGATGTAAGTGGGCAGGTAGAATTTCCTTCACAAGGTCGTCGGATGCTGATAAGGAGGACAGGAAGGCTGGAACAGCGATTTGCGTTGCTGTTCGAACTCCGAGGCCCCCAAGTCTTACGGGAAGAGAGGCTTGTTTCCACTGTAGGTCATCGAGAGAGAGGTTAAGGGCTTTTTCTAGCATTGATTTCAGTAACCGGTCATACTCACTTAGTTTTTGGCTACTGTAAGATGGTGAACACCTCAGAAAGTAGGTTAACCTGGGGAGGGACAGACATCTGGTGATGAGGTCGAGTGCATCATGAGCATCAATATCCTCAATCCTCCCATCCATCCTCTTAAGGTCGGCGATTTTCTTATCAAGGACCTCATCGATGGCTTTCAACCCCAGGGGAGCTCCTAGGAGTGTGCTGTCTTCAGGTTTAGTTTTATGGATATTTGGCAGAAGACCCTCTATTCTCTCTACGATGCCCTGGTTGGAACATATTATTTCACATTTAGAAGGGTTCAGGGTGAGGCCTAAAACTGCACCTTGCTCCTGGATTTTTCTGATGTCCTCCAGGAGGGAGTCTTGGGAACCAGCCAGGGTACCATCATCCAAGAACCAGATGTTAAGCTCGCTGGACAGGACCTCTGTGACTTGTTTGATGACTAAGCAGAAAAGGAGAGGAGCAAGGGGGTCACCCTGTTGGACGCCTTCTCGCGAGTCAATTTCATGTTCGCCAAAAAGTAGCTTAAGGTTCATACTGTAGCACGAATGTACAAAAGGGTAGAGGAAAGGGAAATGACTATGAACCGCACGGAGTACAGCATCCCTCCGCACCAAATTGAAGGCATTTTTGAAATCTAGCTTGATAAGGGCCTTTTCGTCTATGATGTTGTCGATGAAGGCTCGAGCTGCATGGGCTGCCACCTCACACCCTTGTGGAATGCCGAACCCGAGCTGTTTTGGTTTCAGCATGTTGGCCGCTGCATCACTAACTGTTCTTGCAGCTGCCTTTGCGACGAGACGCCGGAGAGAATTGCCCACAGCTATTGGCCTGATCCCTCCATCCTTTTTCTTTAGAACACAGATACATGCTCCAAAAAAGATAGGTCTTATGGTCGCTGGTATGTTGCCAGCTAGACATGTGTTGGTGAATCTGGTTAGTTCCACCAAGAGGTTCTTTGCAATGTCACCCAGTGCAGGGGTGAGCATTTGCTTGAGGTGGTTGGGTTTTAGTCCTGTGAACCCACCTACTGATCCTGTTGGGAAGGACATGGCTGCTTTATGGACCACAGATTCAGCCACCCAGAGAGGTTCTGCTCCGGTAGCCCTCACTTGTACAATGTCGTCCTCACGCGGAGCCCTGGGTGGGTGTTTCTCCCTTAGGGCTTGAGCTGTTGCAGCATCTCTGTCGGCAATTGAGTCCTCACTGGTGATGACTCTTATTATAGTGTTTCACAATAGTGTTTAGAAACAATAGTGTTTCCTTCTTCTATTTTCTTGGTGACTGATGTTCTGATTTTTGATGTCTCGGATATATATATATATATATATATATATATATATATATATATATATATATATATAATATATATATATATATATATATATATATATATATATATATATATATATATATATATATATATATATAGATATATATATATATATATATAGATATATAAATATATATATATATATATATATATATATATATATATATATATATATATATATATATATATATATATATATATTAGTATATTTTGGTAGCAGTCTTTCCTGTAGACATATATTATTAAATATGACCGAAAAAGTAAGATTAATAATTCTAACACGAATTTTCTCAATCTTTCGTACATTACGCTTCACTGTTGGAGGTAAATCAAAAATCACTTCTCCAAAATTCATTTTTATTTCTAGTCTGACGCGACACGGGCGCGTTTCGTAAAACTTATTACATTTTCAAAGACTTCACAAATACACAACTGATTAGAACTTGCGTTTCTCTGATTTTATATCTACATTTGAGTGAGGTGGGAAGGGTGATGTGGCATTAACACAAGACAGAACAATAGGGGATATTAATAGGGTATTAAAAGTATCAACACAAGACAGAACAGAAACAATGGGTATTGAATAGAAGTGTTTGTAGAAAGCCTATTGGTCTTATTAATCATACTTTTTCGGTCATATTTAATAATATATATATATATATATATATATATATATATATATATATATATATATATATATATATATATATATATATATATATACATATATATGTTGTTAAATATATATATTTAACAACATATGTAAACATATGTTGTTAAATATGACCGAAAAAGTAAAATTAATAATTCTAACACGAATTTTCGCAATATTTCTTGTTTCTTTTTACTGTAGATGGCAATTGAAAAATCAATTCTCCAAAATTAATTTTTGTTCCTAGTCTGACACGACGTTTGAACGTGTTTCATAATAACTTATTACATTTTCAAAGACTTAAGTTTACGCACGCACAACTGTAACCTGAAAACACTAAACAGAGTATTACTTACGGTAACACTGAACAGCTTGTCTTATATACTCACATTTGGGTGAGGTTATATGTTGCAACAGTTTCGGATGAGGTGAACAAACTTTTGACCAACACTAGACAGAACACGGGACAATGGGTATAAATTGGATAAATGAGATAAATAAGAGGGGAGAACTCAACACAGAATTCCACTCGAATGCCTCCTTCGAGCGGAATTCTGTGTTGAGTTTCACTTACGAGATGAAGAAGGATGGGAAGCTGCCCTTTCTAGATGTAACAGTCATGGAAAGGAGCGGAGGTTTCCACACTGCAGTCTACACTAAGGAAACAAACATAGGAATGTGCCTCAATGCCAACAGTGACTGCCCAGACAGGTAAAAGAGGAGTGTTGTTAATGCTTACATCGACCGTGCTCTCAGCCACAGTGTGGGACATTTGGGGCTTGAATCTAATTATTTAAATATTAATATAGTAAAATGAATTACGAAGGACCACCCGCTTTTATAGTAAAGAGGGAAACTGAGAAAATATGATCATTAGAAAATTCCTAGATGAACCAGTAACTATGGATAAAATACTAGAGAATATGATCACTGAAATAATTAATGGGCTGTATAATTAAATGAATCAAAACCTCAAACACCTACATTGGGGGGTTATTACTGGAACTCAGTACGTCCAGGAACTAGTGTGGTTCGTTCACCAGTCCAATGTATAATAATCTAATCCTATGAATACTTATGAAATCATTATCGTTATCATTAATGGGAACATAGATTATGAACATATATAATAATAATCATAATAAACACATGTTAATCCAATGAACAGAGTTCTGCATGTAAAAGAGTACAGATAATAAATTCGAGGAATACAAAAGGAATCTTAGCTTAATGACGATTCCTTAGAAGTTAGTCACGACGCATCCTCTGATTCTCCTGGACTCGTCATGGAACACTGGGAGTTGATTAACATGGGAAATGGCAGCTCGGAGAATTCTTCACACACGCTGCAAAAACAATTGTTTCCAGTAGCAACAGATTAAACTACTAGATTTCTATGCTCAATAAATTGATATTAATAATAAGAGAAAGATAATGACCTGTGATTTTTAGTTGCCATACGTCGTCACGACAAGCTACCCAGCTATAAACCCACCCCCGATCTGATGCATCAAACAAGGATAAGGTACTTAGCTAATATGGGCACTGTGTAAGTTAAGGCTTGCCGAAGATCGCGTCCTAGGCTCTAGACTAGTCTATCCTAGATACTGACGCGCTCCACTGGCCGGTCACATGGAGTTACCTAGAACCAAATTTATCTGGTTCCGTAAATGACACTGACACCAGGTGAAGGTATTGTCTGCAAGGGTTCTTCACACCTCACAGTGACGACTTTCTTCTAGAGATTTGATGGCGTCTACTCTGGTGGCTGGGTAATGGCGTCTTCTCGTGAGCACCATGTGAACACGTCTGCTCAGAAAACGCTTCAACACGTGGACCGGCGTCTCTTCCGCCCCGCTCCGCGTTTATTAACCAAATTATTTATTATGGATATTATCATTTCTCGCGGTTGTGCTTGAAATGCTCGGGTTAGGACGGGTTTATTATTTGGAAGAGTTAAATATTATTATTTGCCAGTTCTATGATAGTAAACGAACAATGGAGAAGAATTAATGTCTCTCCAGGGCATTCACGCGTGACGTTAATTTTATTACTAGATAACGGCTATAACTTTAAACGCTCTATTTGGCTTTAGTTGGAGATCATTTTATCTGTAATTAATTATCACACAGAACGCCGTTGTTTATAGAGAATCGAATTCAATTCTCAGGCACATTGGATATAAATGTGTTTATTACAATGAAATCTGACGCAATACTGGCGTCGGGTGACGTAAGAATTCTAGCTTTATTGTACAGATGTAATTATTAGTACAGGTGAACTCTACGTTGGGTTAATTTTATCACTACAATGATTAGTAATAATTAATGAGAATACAACAGTGTTGTATTTAGTGTTGGAAATTTCCAACATAACTCCGGGGGGAGGATTCTAGGGTTGTAGTGTAATGTGGAGTACTGACACCTATCCCGAAGTTGAGATTAATATTAGTATATTAGTATGTTAGTATGTTAGTACACACATAACGAATGTCCCGTATTTGTCAAGGACATACAAGAAACTTAAGTCTTGCTAATTTCATGTCAAATGAAACATGTTATTTATAGCCTACACAATAATTAAAGATTTTAAATCACACAATTTAAACAACAGAATCTACTGTGATGGGAATGTCCTGGGTCATAGTGACTTGTAATGGTTTGTTACTTGACATCACACCGCAGTATCATCATAGTTATCTAAATTGGATGTAAAAGAAATTACTCTTGTTCAGAGTTGTAGTAGGCTTGCAAATTCCGCCTACATTGTTGAGCAGCAGCTCTAGTGGGGCGGTTGCTCGGAGGATCAGAATTACTGTCCTCGAAAATTACTGGGGAAACTGGATCTGGCTGATATTCTCGCTCAGCCAATTCAAGTGGAACCAGCTTCTCTAAAGTTTTTAGAGTAGTGTTGCCTCGGCTTAAAACTTTCACCACTCTCAGGACACCTTGATGATCTGGATGAATGGCAACAATTTTGCCTATGGGCCACTCTGACCTTGGTCCATCACTGTCGACTAATACTAGGTCCCCTGGTTTTAATTGCACTTTATTGTAAGGACTCGAAGCTCCGTAGTGGTACTCTCGTAGAGCTGTGAGGTACTCTCGAGTCCACACCTCATTCCACCTGTTAATAACTCTTGAGAGATGCTGGTAGCTTTCCACCAAGTCTCCTCTGGTCACATGTGACGGGTCTACAGGCTCCTCTTCGGCTAAAGGGATGAGAGGGCTTAGTAGACCTCCATGGATCAAGTGTGAGGGACTCAGAGGTTCTCTCTGGGTGAAATCATCAGACAGGTAGGTTATTGGGCGGTTATTGACTCGCGCCTCGATTTCCACAACAATAGTTTGGAGTTCGGAGTAACTGACCTTTTGTCTGTGTAACGTTTTCTGTAGACATTTCTTGACTGTGCCTACCATTCGCTCATAGAACCCACCTTGCCAAGGGGCTCTCGGTGCTATGAATTTCTAGTGACATTGTCGTCTCTGTAGGACTGACTGTACTTCTGGGTGGTTCCAGACTTCTCGCAAACAAGCTTCCCCTGCCACAAAATTGGAACCATTGTCCGATATCATTAATTTGGGACAAGATCTGCGAGCAGCAAATCTGCGGAAGGCCTGGATGAAGGCTTCAGCACTCATATCTGAAGTGACTTCTAAATGTACGCCTCTGGTTGTAGCACACGTAAAGAGACAAATGTATGCTTTCACTGGTATATTATCTGGGTTACCAGTGAGAAGTAAGGCTCCTGTGTAATCAACACCAGTGGTTTCAAAGGGACGAAGATGAACTACTCTCTCTTCAGGGAGTGGTGGAGGTCCTGGGTAAGGACATACTCTAGCGTAGTATCTTTTACAGATTACACAAGATTTAATAATTGACTTAACTGTCTGACGACCTTGAGGAAGCCAGTACTTTTGTCTAAGGTCGGTGAGAGTATCTAACACTCCACCATGTAAAGTACCATATTGATGGTGGTGTAAAACAAGAAGTTTAGTGATGATGTGGTGGCGAGGTAGAAGAATTGGATTCCTTGTGTCCAAGTCAATTTTTGCATGAAGCAAACGTCCTCCACATCTTAGTACATTATGAGTGTTGGCATCATACCAGATACCTAGAGACTTAGTTAATTTATCTGGAAGATTTTCATATTCGCTTCCATAGGTCTCTTCTTGTGCACGTTTGATCCAGTAGAGGATAGGATTGGGAAACTTATGTCGAATTCCTATCTTAGCAAGAAAATCAAACACATGTGCAGTCACTCGTAATAATTTGCTTAAGTTAGAATAATGGTGAGGATCAATGGCTAATATTCGCTGAGGTTCTGGTTCTTTCATGGGAGTGGTGATATTGGTCACTATGACTTGTGGCTTCTGTTTGGGCCACTGACCACCAACATGCCATGAAGGTCCATTGAACCACAGCGAAGACTTGATAAGTTGTTTTAATGTTAACCCTCGAGATAAATAATCTGCAGGATTGTCCTTAGTAGGAACATGTCTGAATTTATATCCAACAGATAACTCATGAATCTCCCTGACACGATTACTGACGTAGGGAGTCTTGTTGTTGTTGTTTCTTACCGATTGTAAGACTGCCTCGTTGTCTGACCACACTACAATCTCACCAAAGTGGATATTATTGAGTGTCTTTGCCAGGCAATGAGCCAATCTTACTCCCACCAGCAATGCAGTCAACTCCATTTGAGGCAAAGATCTCTTCTTAATGGGAGCAACTCTTTCTTTAGATGTGAGCAAAATTGACTGTGCACTATTAACTAAATAGGCTACTGCGCCATATGCTTTGCCAGAGGCATCGTAGAAAACGTGCAAATTGGTGGGTAAGTTTGGTCCTGAAGCATTACGAGGAAATTTCAAAACGCCTAACTGATTAAAATCCGTTGAGAGTATCTGCCATTTAGCTTGTAACTCACTTGGTAACGGATCATCCCATCCCATATGTTTCTGCCAGCACTCCTGCATTAGGAGTTTGCCCTTTATTAATATAGGACTAAGTAGGCCTAAAGGGTCAAATGGTTGACTGACAAACGAGAGCAGTGTTCTCATGGTAAGGGTTGAGTTATCAGTTTGTACTGACTTGACATTCATCTCGTCAGTACTGGTGTTCCATTCCACGCCTAGAACCTTTAATTGACTGGGTACCTGATAACCTGGAAATTCTTTCTCGATTACCTGGTTGAGCAGTTCATTATTTGAGGCCCATGACTGTAGTGGCATATTGGCTCCTAATAGTTCACGGTTAGCCTCATGGTAGATTTCTACCAGATCAGTTTGATCATTAGTTGTCCCCTGGAAATTGTCGACATACAAGTTATCGCTAATGTCTGCCTTATAGGGGCTGTTTGATTTCCTCAAATGTGTGTTTAATGTTGCTTGCAAAAGAAACGGTGTGGACGTAGCTCCAAATAATACTGAGGCAAAACGATATGTGATTACTTCACTGTTAGGATCCAGTGGATCCTTAATCCAGAGGAATTTTGTGTAGTTACGATCTTCCTCCTGCAAACCTACTCGAAGGAAAGCTTTGCTAATATCAGCAGTATAGGCGAAAATACTTGTGCGAAATTGTAACAGCACATCATGTAGCCTTTGTGATAGGCTAGGTCCCATTTGGAGACATTCATTTAAAGACACACTGCTTGGCTTTACTTTAGCACTGCAGTTAAAGACAATACGAATAGGTGTTGTCAATGAGTCTTTCACCACAGCGTGATGAGGTAAATAATGACCTATTTTTCGGTCATCGTGTTCAACAACTTCAATAAATTTACTGTTAAGTTGTTGTTGGATAAGTTGATGATACATGTTCAGTTTGTCTGGCTGTTTCTGTAGTCGTGTTAATTGAGACTGCAATTGTGAGGCTGCCATAAAATAATTAACTGGAAGTTGTGGATGATCCAACTTCCATGGGAGTCTTACCCAGTATTGTTTATTTTCATAGACAACTGTATCCAGGTATTGCTGGTAAGTCCATGTATCATCAGGACTTGGTTGCTCAGGGATAATGCCTAAAGTGTCTTAATCCCACAAACGATGTATTGGTGGGTCAGACTCAATATCCTCAGATATTTCCCTGAAACGTAGGGGTGACTGTTCCAAGCCTAGTCATGCCACTATTATGTTATTAGATTGTTGGTTTGTGGACGCTGGATTTTGTCTGAAAAGCACCGCTCCCGTAAGCAATTTGCCTCCTGCAGACGACAACAAATTCATTCCGTGTTGTCTGGTGCATCCAGTTATAAATTTGTAATAATGATCCGCGCCTATAAGTATTCCAACATCTGTGAGGCAGTCAGAATTTATTTTATAATCTGCTAGCCTCATGCGGTTTCGTCTAAGATGTCTCGCAGTGCGAGCTAACCCAGTGACCTGCAGGTCTGTAGGAAGTTTATCTACTACTACCGCTTGTATTGGACTAGTAGAAGATCCGAGTCTCACTAATACCTTAACTACCTTGTAGTCACGAGGTCCACTATTTGACAAGAAACCAGAAATATTTAACTTCACACTTTTGGCAGGTTTTAAATTTAACTCATCTACCAACTGTTGTGTAATGAAGGTTTTCTGTGAACCTTGGTCAAAAAGACCTCTAGTGTTAATTCTAGATCTTCGGTTTATTAGTCTAAGTTGAGCTGTAGGCAGAGTAGTATTATTGCCTGACTCAGTAGTAAGTACATTTACTTCTTGATGCACTTTGCAATATTGCACTGCGGTAGAATTCGTGGAATTCTCCCCAGTGGTCATGATTGGTGTAGAAGATTTTCTACATAAGGCGTAGTGGTGTACACCTTGGTTACATCGGTTGCAGGAACGTAGCTGCACTACACATTTTTTGGGATCATGAGAGCCCATGCACCTGGTGCACTTGTGTATTTCTTGCAACCTTTTAACCCTAACATCATAAGTAGGATAAACAGAGCATTGGTAAGTGGTGTGTCCTTGATTGCAGAACAGACACCTTCTCTCGTTAATAGACTTAGTCTCTTTAGTAGACAAGTCATTGGTTATCTCAGAAGGAGACACCGAATATGTACCTACATTTCCACTCCCTTTCCCAGTGGATGGAGTAGTTTTGGATTTATATTTATTAGACTTATTCAAAGTCTGTTTAGGTTTGACTGAAGTATCAGTATTAGTTGGTTTAGACTCAGGTTTAATTTTATCATGAGTCTTCAACCTGTTAACCGTTATTCTCAATCCCTCGAATATTTGGTCAAGAGTGAGAAACTCGGTATTATAATGTGAGCAGAGCTCTGTCAAGACATTTCGAGGTAATTTCCTCTGCAATAGTAACTTGATAGACCATTCTGAAGCAGGTATATTAACTTTAGTACCTAAGGCCTTTACTAGAGACTCTACTTCTAGTCTGAAGCTTTGAAGTGACTCTGGTCTACTATTTGGTGCATTCAGATCTAGCAATTGATAATAGAGGGTAGCTATACTTAACTCTTTGTTGCAATAGTTCAACTTCAAGAGTTTTATAGCTTCCTCATAATTACTCTCATCAAGAGTGAGGTTATGTATGACCTTTTTAGCCTCTCCTTTGAGAAGATTAAGTAGGTATGAAAATTTAGAAACCTTGTCCAAGGACGGTTTCTTATGGATATGAACTTCAAATGAAGTCCAAAAATTGTCCCAATTTTCTGTATCTGATCCTGAAAATGTAGGTAAGTCTAAAGTAGGTAAACGAACCTCTGGTAGTTGGTTATTGAAGTGAGACCCTGTGTTACTGGCATTGGATCCAGATTGTTTTGCTAATTTGCCTGAAAATTATATCTTGAGTCTCATCTTCATACTGGGAGATGTCGTCTACAATTTGACTTACTTGCTCAGGATCGATTTCTACAGTATTTAGTAGATCAAGATAAGATCGACTTGCAGATTTGACTTGATCAAATTTCAGATCAGCCACTCTAACTGATGTCTCTAAGTGATAAGAGTCAATGGGATTATCTTTAGATAAGCCCTCAGCCTTGTTAATTAATCTGGTCAAATGACCTTTAAGGCCAATGTAGGTTCTCCTTAATTGCTCAGGAGTAGCCATGTTGGGCTTGGGTCCAAACTTCATGGGATTAGTATATGTATTACTAATGAAGCTTGGGTACTTGTTCATTAGTGGACAAGTAACATTAAATGTAGCCTAATTTAAGGTGGCTAATTTATACTCTACCTCACTTGAGGTTAAATGTACCTACCTAACAACAAGTAGCTAGATATTTTGTGCACTGTCTGAACTTCACCATTAGTTCTCGTCCGGTTAGCTCTTCTATATCACCATCAGAGTTAATGGAGATTATCCAGCAATACACAAAATAGATACACAAAATAATGAATACAAGAGAAATATTATGGAAACACTCCAATCAGAGTTATCTCAAAGTTTAATCCCACCCTGTATAGGGTCAGCACAAATAGTATAATACATACACTACTGACTAACTTAATTCTAGTCATGATAATTCCTAACTAAGAACTATAATTTTATTTAGTCTGGGCTTGTACCAAATTCAGCACAATCTCAGCCTAAATTCTACCTAATAATATTGGTAGAGATTATTGTGGTGCAGTAAAGTGAATATAATTATGCTGTATTTTTGTTTTTTTTGTTTTTATAAGAGTGCACTTACACACACAAGTGAAAACATATAAAGGTTATGAGCTGATGCTCCTGGTGACCTAAAGATCCACACTTCTGTATGAGGTATAGGTCTAAGTGTTGTGGGTAATTAACTGTGTCCCACTAAAGCTACCTTATACATGAGGTGAAAGTAGCAATGTGTTGGTGTGACTTAGACTAACTGATGTGTTACACTGTTGGTTGACACAATTAATTAAATAGTTAGTCTAGCTTACATCACACAAGGATTAGTTATTAATGATTAGTATTTTATAATTATAAATTTATGCCTATCCGGTTCGATAAGGACCATAATGTGGGACATTTGGGGCTTGAATCTAATTATTTAAATATTAATATAGTAAAATGAATTACGAAGGACCACCCGCTTTTATAGTAAAGAGGGAAACTGAGAAAATATGATCATTAGAAAATTCCTAGATGAACCAGTAACTATTGATAAAATACTAGAGAATATGATCACTGAAATAATTAATGGGCTGTGTAATTAAATGAATCAAAACCTCAAACACCTACATTGGGGGGTTATTACTGGAACTCAGTACGTCCAGGAACTAGTGTGGTTCGTTCACCAGTCCAATGTATAATAATCTAATCCTATGAATACTTATGAAATCATTATCGTTATCATTAATGGGAACATAGATTATGAACATAAATAATAATAATCATAATAAACACATGTTAATCCAATGAACAGAGTTCTGCATGTAAAAGAGTACAGATAATAAATTCGAGGAATACAAAAGGAATCTTATCTTAATGACGATTCCTTAGAAGTTAGTCACGACACATCCTCTGATTCTCCTGGACTCGTCATGGAACACTGGGAGTTGATTAACATGGGAAATGGCAGCTCGGAGAATTCTTCACACACGCTGCAAAAACAATTGTTTCCAGTAGCAACAGATTAAACTACTAGATTTCTATGCTCAATAAATTGATATTAATAATAAGAGAAAAAAACTGTGATTTTTAGTTGCCATACGTCGTCACGACAAGCTACCCAGCTATAAACCCACCCCCGATCTGATGCATCAAACAAGGATAAGGTGCTTAGCTAATATGGGCACTGTGTAAGTTAAGGCTTGCCGAAGATCGCGTCCTAGGCTCTAGACTATCCTAGATACTGACGCGCTCCACTGGCCGGTCACATGGAGTTACCTAGAACCAAATTTATCAGGTTCCGTAAATGACACTGACACCAGGTGAAGGTATTGTCTGCAAGGGTTCTTCACACCTCACAGTGGCGACTTTCTTCTAGAGATTTGATGGCGTCTACCCTGGTGGCTGGGTAATGGCGTCTTCTCGTGAGCACCACGTGAACACGTCTGCTCGTAAACGCTTCAACACGTGGACTGGCGTCTCTTCCGCCCTGCTCCGCGTCCCGCGTTTATTAACCAAATTATTTATTATGGATATTATCATTTCTCGCGGTTGTGCTTGAAATGCTCGGGTTAGGACGGGTTTATTATTTGGAAGAGTTAAATATTATTATTTGCCAGTTCTATGATAGTAAACGAACAATGGAGAAGAATTAATGTCTCTCCAGGGCATTCACGCGTGACGTTAATTTTATTACTAGATAACGGCTATAACTATAAACGCTCTATTTGGCTTTAGTTGGAGATCATTTTATCTGTAATTAATTATCACACAGAACGCCGTTGTTTATAGAGAATCGAATTCAATTCTCAGGTACATTGAATATAAATGTGTTTATTACAATGAAATCTGACGCAATACTGGCGTTGGGTGACGTAAGAATTCTAGCCTTATTGTACAGATGTAATTATTAGTACAGGTGAACTCTACGTTGGGTTAATTTTATCACTACAATGATTAGTAGGATTAGTAATAATTAATGAGAATACAACAGTGTTGTATTTAGTGTTGGAAATTTCCAACACACAGCTCAGGATGGAAGCAAGCCGATGTAGAATTCTGTAGGGCAAGCAGGTTCTTGTCAACAATGGCTTCTCCAATGGTTTCGTTGAAGACATCATAAGAAGAAAGGTGAAACACCATGCAACCTTTGAAGAGTCAACTAACACAACACCTGTACCCCTTATTAGACTATTTTACAGGAACTTCTTGTCCACAGCTCATAAAACGGAGAAAAGGGTCCTGAAAGATATTGTTGATAGGAACGTTATCCCTACAAACAAAAATCAGAAGATAAAATTGACGATTTACTATAAAACCAAAAAAACGGCCAACCTACTCATGAAAAACTCTGCAGACACAAAGCAGAACGCCTTAAAGGAGACTAACGTCGTCTATGCCTTCAAATGCCCGCTTGGGGACTGTAAGCCTCAAAGAACTCAGTATATAGGCAAGACAACAACATCTCTTTCCAGGCGATTAACAATGCATAAACAACAGGGCTCCATTAAGGAACATTTATTAAGGAACATCTTTATTGTCTTTTCACCTGACCCAGTACGGGTATAAATCAACGAGGTCTGTAATTTCTTTTCACTTGAGAATGAACCATGGAGGTTCGAAACGTTGTGCAAATTGTATAAATAAGTGTAATACATTCTATAGTAATTCACTTTTTTCTTCATCTTGAAATAACGAAAATGAATTTTGGAGAACTCCTCTTTCAGCTAAGCCCTGATGCTAGGAAAATAGTTAGATGGATAGAAGCCCTAAATCAGAAGATAGTAAATACAGAATATGCGGTCATATTCAATGAGACAAATATATATATAAATATATCAATCTCCTCATTGAAGAAGAGATTGCTAAAATATATGAAATTGGGAAGAGTTTACAATGTCCTAAGAGGTTTTTGGATTGCTCGTTCGAACAAGCCAAGCGTACGTTTTATAATCACGTCCTCAAAGCGAAACCAGATATTAGTAACTCATTGGTGGTACCTTACGCGAATGGACTTGAAAAAATGTCTCCGGTTTTTAAGAAACTTAATATCAATTTGGTGTTCACTAATAGTACGATCAAGTCCAATTTAATAAAAAACTCCCCAGGTACAGCAGGTTGTGTGTATTTGATTCCCCTGCAATGATTGTGATTTTGTGTATCTTGGACAACCAGGAAAGTCCTTACAATTGTGGTTGTCACAACATGCTTATTTTATTTGAACTGCCCAAACGTCTAACGCATTGTATCTGCACTCGAGTTTATGTGATCACACTATTAACTGGAATGGGGCGAAAGCATTACCAATTGTGGTGGTTTCGTGGAATGGAATTTGATTGAGTCTACTCTAATCAGTCAATGCCCACATCTTCTTAATGTTAGTACTGGTATGTACAAACTTGATCCATTTTTAAGTTATAATATTGCACAACAGTTGAAGAAAAAATTCTGATAGGGAGGCTTACAATGTCTCATTACAATTTTATATTCATGTATTGTGTGTTCATGAGGGGTTTTCTTTAATCTGTCATTCTTATTCTCTGACTGCTTAATCCTCTTTGAGTATTCTAAGCTAAGCTATACCTGTTTCTGGTTAATTCTTGCCCTAGAGATGGTTTGGTCAGGTTCCAGGTGTTGGCCTGTACCCTCCCTCTCTTTCATCTAGTCAGTCTGTTGTTGACAAAGACAAAGGCTTTAATCAGGCCAAAACGTTCACTTCCTTTCATAATTCTCTGTGGATTTTCCGAATATATATATATATATATATATATATATATATATATATATATATATATATATATATATATATATATATATATATATATATATATATATATGTGTGTGTGTGTATATCACGAAAATAAACACGTGATTAGGAATGTGACAATGTCAGACCACGGAGGAAAAATGAAACAGGAAATTTCCTTAAGTACTTTCGTATATTAAACCTTCTGAAGATGTATTTAATATACGAAAGTACTTAAGGAAATTTCCTGTTTCATTTTTCGTCCGTGGTCTGACATTGTCATATATATATATATATATATATATATATATATATATATATATATATATATATATATATATATATATATATATATATATATATATATATATATATATATATATATATGTCGTACCTAGTAGCCAGAACGCACTTTTCAGCCTACTATGCAAGGCCCGATTTGCTTAATAAGCCAAGTTTTCATGAATTAATGTTTTTTCGACTACCTAACCTACCTAACCTAACCTAACCTAACTTTTTCGGCTACCTAACCGAACCTAACCTATAAAGATTGATTAGGTTAGGTTAGGTAGGGTTGGTTAGGTTCGGTCATATATCTACGTTAATTTTGACTCCAATAAAAAAAAATTGACCTCATATATAATGAAATGGGTAGCTTTATCATTTCACAAGAAAAAAATTAGAGAAAATATAATAATTCAGGAAAACTTGGCTTATTAGGCAAATCGGGCCATGTATAGTAGGCTGAGAAGTGCGTTCTGGCTACTAGGTACGACATATATATATATATATATATTAGTATATTTGGGTAGCAGTCTTTCCTGTAGACATATATTATTAAATATGACCGAAAAAGTAAGATTAATAATTCTAACACGAATTTTCTCAATCTTTCGTACATTTCGTTTCACTGTTGGAGGTAAATCAAAAATCAATTCTCCAAAATTCATTTTTATTTCTAGTCTGACGCGACACGAGCGCGTTTCGTAAAACTTATTACATTTTCGAAGACTTTAGTTCACAAATACACAACTGAATAGAACTTACGCATCTCCGATTTTATATCTACATTTGAGTGAGGTGGAAGGGGTGATGTGGCATTAACACAAGACAGAACAAGATGTGGTATTAATAGGGTATTAATTTCATCAACACAAGACAGAACAAGAGTATTAATAGGGTATTAATTTCATCAACACAAGACAGAACACGAAACAATAAATATTGAATAGAAGCGTTTGTAGAAAGCCTATTGGTCCATATTTCTTGATGCTTCTATACTATGCTATGCTATATAGAAGCATCAAGAAATATGGACCAATAGGCTTTCTACAAACACTTCTATTCAATATCCATTGTTTCGTGTTCTGTCTTGTGTTGATGAAATTAATACCCTATTAATACTCTTGTTCTGTCTTGTGTTGATGAAATTAATACCCTATTAATACCACATCTTGTTCTGTCTTGTGTTAATGCCACATCACCCTTTCCACCTCACTCAAATGTAGATATAAAATCGGAGATGCGTAAGTTCTATTCAGTTGTGTATTTGTGAACTAAAGTCTTTGAAAATGTAATAAGTTTTACGAAACGCGCTCGTGTCGCGTCAGACTAGAAATAAAAATGAATTTTGGAGAATTGATTTTTGATTTACCTCCAACAGTGAAACGAAATGTACGAAAGATTGAGAAAATTCGTGTTAGAATTATTAATCTTACTTTTTCGGTCATATTTAATAATATATATATATATATATGTATATATATATATATATATATATATATATATATATATATATATATATATATATATATATATATATATATATATATATATATATATATATATATATTCGGAAAATCCACAGAGAATTATGAAAGGAAGTGAACGCTTTGGCCTGATTAAAGCCTTTGTCAACAACAGACTAGGTACGATATATATATATATATATATATATATATATATATATATATATATATATATATATATATACATATATATATATATATATATATATATATATATATATATATATATATATATATATATATATATATATATATCACGAAAATAAACACGTGATTAAGAATGTGACAATGTCAGACCACGGAGGAAAAATGAAACAGGAAATTTCCTTAAGTACTTTCGTATATTAAATACATCTTCAGAAGGACCTTCTGAAGATGTATTTAATATACGAAAGTACTTAAGGAAATTTCCTGTTTCATTTTTCCTCCGTGGTCTGACATTGTCATATATATATATATATATATATATATATATATATATATATATATATATATATATATATATATATATATATATATATATATATATGTCGTACCTAGTAGCCAGAACTCACTTCTCAGCCTACTATTCAAGGCCCGATTTGCCTAATAAGCCAAGTTTTCCTGAATTAATATATTTACTATAATTTTTTTCTTATGAAATGATAAAGCAACCCTTTTCTCTATGTATGAGGTCAATTTTTTTTTATTGGAGTTAAAATTAACGTAGATATATGACCGAACCTAACCAACCCTACCTAACCTAACCTAACCTATATTTATAGGTAAGGTTAGGTTAGGTAGCCAAAAAAAGCTATATTAGGTAGGGTTCGTTAGGTTAGGTTAGGTAGGTTAGGTAGACGAAAAAACATTAATTCATGAAAACTTGGCTTATTAGGCAAATCGGGCCTTGAATAGTAGGCTGAGAAGTGCGTTCTGGCTATTAGGTACGACATATATATATATATATATATATATATATATATATATATATATATATATATATATATATATATATATATATATATATATATATATATGTCGTACCTAATAGCCAGAACGCACTTCTCAGCCTACTATTCAAGGCCCGATTTGCCTAATAAGCCAAGTTTTCATGAATTAATGTTTTTTCGTCTACCTAACCTACCTAACCTAACCTAACCTAGCTTTTCTTGGGTACCTAACCTAACCTTACCTATAAATATAGGTTAGGTTAGGTTAGGTAGGGTTGGTTAGGTTCGGTCATATATCTACGTTAATTTTAACTCCAATAAAAAAAAATTGACCTCATACATAGAGAAAAGGGTTGCTTTATCATTTCATAAGAAAAAAATTATAGTAAATATATTAATTCAGGAAAACTTGGCTTATTAGGCAAATCGGGCCTTGAATAGTAGGCTGAGAAGTGAGTTCTGGCTACTAGGTACGACATATATATATATATATATATATATATATATATATATATATATATATGTCGTACCTAATAGCCAGAACGTACTTCTCAGCCTACTATTCAAGACCCGATTTGCCTAATAAGCCAAGTTTTCATGAATTAATGTTTTTTCGTCTACCTAACCTACCTAACCTAACCTAACCTAGCTTTTTTTGGCTACCTAACCTAACCTTACCTATAAATATAGGTTAGGTTAGGTTAGGTAGGGTTGGTTAGGTTCGGTCATATATCTACGTTAATTTTAACTCCAATAAAAAAAAATTGACCTCATACATAGAGAAAAGGGTTGCTTTATCATTTCATAAGAAAAAAATTATAGTAAATATATTAATTCAGGAAAACTTGGCTTATTAGGCAAATCGGGCCTTGAATAGTAGGCTGAGAAGTGAGTTCTGGCTACTAGGTACGACATATATATATATATATATATATATATATATATATATATATATATATATATATATATATATATATGTCGTACCTAATAGCCAGAACGCACTTCTCAGCCTACTATTCAAGGCCCGATTTGCCTAATAAGCCAAGTTTTCATGAATTAATGTTTTTTCGTCTACCTAACCTACCTAACCTAACCTAACCTAGCTTTTTTGGCTACCTAACCTAACCTTACCTATAAATATAGGTTAGGTTAGGTTAGGTAGGGTTGGTTAGGTTCGGTCATATATCTACGTTAATTTTAACTCCAATAAAAAAAAATTGACCTCATACATAGAGAAAAGGGTTGCTTTATCATTTCATATGAAAAAAATTATAGTAAATATATTAATTCAGGAAAACTTGGCTTATTAGGCAAATCGGGCCTTGAATAGTAGGCTGAGAAGTGAGTTCTGGCTACTAGGTACGACATATATATATATATATATATATATATATATATATATATATATATATATATATATATATATGTCGTACCTAGTAGCCAGAACGCACTTCTCGGCCTACTATGCAAGGCCCGATTTGCCTAATAAGCCAAGTTTTCATGAATTAATTGTTTTTTGACTACCTAACCTACCTAACCTAACCTAACCTTACTTTTTCGGCTACCTTACCTAACCTAACCAATAAAGATAGGTTAGGTTAGGTTAGGTAGGGTTGGTTAGGTTCGGTCATATATCTACGTTAATTTTAACTCAAATAAAAAAAAATTGACCTCATACATAATGAAATGAGTAGCTTTATCATTTCATAATAAAAAAAATTGAGAAAATATATTAATTCAGGAAAACTTGGCTTATTATCCAAATCGGGCCTTGCATAGTAGGCTGAGAAGTGCGTTCTGGCTACTAGGTACGACATATATATATATATATATATATATATATATATATATATATATATATATATATATATATATATATATATATATATATATATGTCGTACCTAGTAGCCAGAACTCACTTCTGAGCCTACTATGCAAGGCCCGATTTGCCTAATAAGCCAAGTTTTCATGAATTAATGTTTTTTCGTCTACCTAACCTACCTAACCTAACCTAACCTAGCTTTTTTTGGCTACCTAACCTAACCTTACCTATATATATAGGTTAGGTTAGGTTAGGTAGGGTTGGTTAGGTTCGGTCAAATATCTACGTTAATTTTAACTCCAATAAAAAAAAATTGACCTCATACATAGTGAAAAGGGTAGCTTTATAATTTCATAAGAAAAAAATTATAGTAAATATATTAATTCAGGAAAACTTGGATTATTAGGCAAATCGGGCCTTGAATAGTAGGCTGAGAAGTGCGTTCTGGCTATTAGGTACGACATATATATATATATATATATATATATATATATATATATATATGTCGTACCTAGTAGCCAGAACGCACTTCTCAGCCTACTATGCAAGGCCCAATTTGCCTAATAAGCCAAGTTTTCATGAATTAATGTTTTTTCGACGACCTAACCTACCTAACCTAACCTAACCTACCTTTTTCGGTTACCTAACCCAACCTAACCTATAAAGATAGGTTAGGTTAGGTTAGGTAGGGTTGGTTAGGTTCGGTCATATATCTACGTTAATTTTAACTCCAATAAAACAAAATTGACCTCATACATAATGAAATGGGTAGCTTTATCATTTCATAAGAAAAAAATTAGAGAAAATATGTTAATTCAGGAAAACTTGGCTTATTAGGCAAATCGGGCCTTGCATAGTAGGCTGAGAAGGGCGTTCTGGCTACTAGGTACGACATATATATATATATATATATATATATATATATATATATATATATATATATATATATATATATATATATATATATATATGTCGTACCTAGTAGCCAGAACGCACTTCTCAGCCTAATATGCAAGGCCCAATTTGCCTAATAAGCCAAGTTTTCAAGAATTAATTGTTTTTCGACTACCTAACCTACCTAACCTAACCTAACCTAACTTTTTCGGCTACCTAACCTAACCTAACCTATAAAGATAGGTTAGGTTAGGTTAGGTAGGGTTGGTTAGGTTCGGTCATATATCTACGTTAATTTTACCTCCAATGAAAAAAATTGACCTCATACATAATGAAATGGGTAGCTTTATCATTTCATAAGAAAAAAATTAGAGAAAATATATTAATTCAGGAAAACTAGGCTTATTAGGCAAATCGGGCCTTGCATAGTAGGCCGAGAAGTGCATTCTGGCTGCTAGGTACGACATATATATATATATATATATATATATATATATATATATATATATATATATATATATATATATATATATATGTCGTACCTAGTAGCCAGAACTCACTTTTCAGCCTACAATGCAAGGCCCTATTTGCCTAATAAGCCAAGTTTTCATGAATTAATATATTTTCTCTAATTTTTTCTTATGAAATGATAAAGCAACCCATTTCATTATGTAAGAGGTCAATTTTTTTTATTGGAGTTAAAATTAACGTAGATATATGACCGAACCTAACCAACGCTACCTAACCTAACCTAACCAATCTTTATAGGTTAGGTTCGGTTAGGTAGCCGAAAAAGTTAGGTTAGGTTAGGTTAGGTAGGTTAGGTAGTCGAAAAGCAATTAATTCATGAAAACTTGGCTTATTAGGCAAATCGGGCCTTGCATAGTAGGCTCAGAAGTGAGTTCTGGCTACTAGGTACGACATATATATATATATATATATATATATATATATATATATATGTCGTACCTAGTAGCCAGAACGCACTTCTCAGCCTACTACGCAAGGCCCGATTTGCCTAATAAGCCAAGTTTTCCTGAATTAATATATTTTCTCTAATTTTTTTCTTATGAAATGATAAAGCTACCCATTTCATTATGTATGAGGTCAATTTTTTGTTATTGGAGTTAAAATTAGCGTAGTTATATGACCGAACCTAACCAACCCTACCTAACCTAACCTAACCTATCTTTATAGGTTAGGTTAGGTTTGGTAGCCGAAAAAGTTATGTTAGGTTTGGTTAGGTAGGTTAGGTAGTCGAAAAAACAATTAATTCATGAAAACTTGGCTTATTAGGCAAATCGGGCCTTGCTTAGTAGGCTGAGAAGTGCGTTCTGGCTACTAGGTACGACATATATATATATATATATATATATATATATATATATATATATATATATATATATATATATATATATATATATATATATATATATATATATATGTCGTACCTAGTAGCCAGAACGCACTTTTTGGCCTACTATGCAAGGCCCGATTTGCCTAATAAGCCAAATTTTCCTGAATTATTATATTTTCACTAATTTTTTTCTTATGAAATGATAAAGCTACCCATTTCATTATGTATGAAGTCAATTTTTTTTTTGGAGTTAAAATTAACGTAGATATATGACAGAACCTAACCAACCCTACCTAACCTAACCTAACCTATCTTTATAGGTTAGGTTAGGTTAGGTAGCCAAAAAAGTTAGGTTAGGTTAGGTTAGGTAGGTTAGGTTGATGAAAAACAATTAATTCATGAAAACTTGGCTTATTAGGCAAATCGGACCTTGCATAGTAGGCCGAGAAGTGTGTTCTGGCTACTAGGTACGACATATATATATATATATATATATATATATATATATATATATATATATATATATATATGTCGTACCTAATAGCCAGAACGCACTTCTCAGCCTACTATTCAAGGCCCGATTTGCCTAATAAGCCAAGTTTTCATGAATTAATGTTTTTTCGACTACCAAACCTACCTAACCTAACCTAACCTAGCTTTTTTTGGCTACCTAACCTAACCTTACCTATAAATATAGGTTAGGTTAGGTTAGGTAGGGTTGGTTAGGTTCGGTCATATATCTACGTTAATTTTAACTCCAATAAAAAAAAATTGACCTCTAACATAGTGAAAAGGGTAGCTTTATCATTTTATAAGAAAAAAATTATAGTAAATATATTAATTCAGGAAAACTTGGCTTATTAGGCAAATCGGGCCTTGAATAGTAGGCTGAGAAGTGAGTTCTGGCTATTAGGTACGACATATATATATATATATATATATGTCGTACCTAGTAGCCAGAACGCACTTTTTGGCCTACTATGCAAGGCCCGATTTGCATAATAAACCAAGTTTTCCTGAATTAATATATTTTCTCTAATTTTTTTCTTATGAAATGATAAAGCTACCTTTTTCATTATGTATGAGGTCAGTTTTTTTTATTGGAGTTAAAATTAACGTAGATATATGACCGAACCTAACCAACCCTACCTAACCTAACCTAACCTATCTTTATAGGTTAGGTTAGGTTAGGTAGCCGAAAAAGTTAGGTTAGGTTAGGTTAGGTAGGTTAGGTAGACGAAAAACAATTAATTCATGAAAACTTGGCTTATTAGGCAAATCGGGCCTTGCATAGTAGGCTGAGAAGTGCGTTCTGGCTACTAGGTACGACATATATATATATATATATATATATATATATATATATATATATATATATATATATATATATATATATATATATATATATATATATATATATATATATATATGTCGTACCTAGTAGCCAGAACGCACTTCTCAGCCTACTATGCAAGGCCCGATTTGCCTAATAAGCCAAGTTTTCCGGAATTAATATATTTTCTCTAATTTTTTTCTTATGAAATGATAAAGCTACCCATTTCATTATGTATGAGGTCAATTTTTTTTTATTGGAGTTAAAATTAACGTAGATATATGACCGAACCTAACCAACCCTACCTAACCTAACCTAACCAATCTCTATAGGTTAGGTTAGGTTAGGTAACCGAAAAAGTAAGGTTAGGTTAGGTTAGGTAGGTTAGGTAGTCAAAAAACAATTAATTCATGAAAACTTGGCTTATTAGGCAAATCGGGCCTTGCATAGTAGGCTGAGAAGTGCGTTCTGGCTACTAGGTACGACATATGTATATATATATATATATATATATATATATATATATATATATATATATATATATATATATATATATATATATATATAGTATATAGGAAGGGAGTACCACCTCTAGCTGGAAGAAGGGGGACCCATAGCCTCGGAGGAAACCACGCATAACGCATTAGAGGGAATGTTTAGATCCCCTCCAAATATATATATATATATATATATATATATATATATATATATATATATATAATATATATATATATATAATATATATATATATATATATATATATATATATATATATATATATATATATATATATATATATATATAACGATAATCTCCTTCAAGAGATTGAGCCTGCTCTTCCCTCCACAATTACGTCGTTAAAATTATATAAAACTACTATGGAAGAAATGTCCAACAACGACAACAACACCAGCAAGGTTTGCCAGAGAGCAAAACGTATGCAGCCAGGGACACCTGCTCAGACTCAAACCGCCAAACTACCTGTCTTACTACCGGCTCCGCTGATTGGTCGCCGGTCTGGCTGCAACTGCACTCGCCCCCCCCCATACTACTTGATGTCTGGGGTCGCCACGACCTCAGACCTCAGAATATTCAGTGTTTTCGCAGTTACCACTCCTCCCGGCAAGACGTAAGCTTTGAATACGTGTACTGAGAGAGGTGGTAGCTTAAAGCCAATATTCCAGCACCTTACCTTTACTTTTGTATTGCACTTCTTGTTATTTTGTCTTAACGTAACTTTTCATTGTGTCATTTAATTATTCTTATTATTTTGATTGATTGATTTTATTATACAAATTTGTTTGTCCATTTTATTCATGTTTTGATTTATTTAACGTAATTAAAATTTCATTGTTAAAGTTTACTTGTGTTTTGTGTGTCTTCTCCTTACCTTACCACAGACGAAGATCCAGTTTTCTATTTTTTTTTAGAACTATGTGACGAGGCCATACCCCTAGCCTTAAACAGCCGAACACCAACGCGTTACCGTCACAAGTTATATGGGGGCCTGTCCTAGGAGCTTCACTCAGGTACTGGTGCCAAGTGGTAATTTATGGTAAGCGTATTTAACTTTGTTAACGTAGCTTTACTATTTTTCATATTCAATTTCATTTTTTATAAGGTGCGGTGTATTGTGCATTACGAGAGTAACATATAGTGAAGGTGAGACAACTTTGGATTACGTGGTGACTGTAGGCCGCAGTCATACTCTTAATTGGTCATCTCTCCCTCCGTGTTATTACTCGTGTTTACCATCTTTGTCCCTTGAATATTTCTCATTTTTGACAGATCATCATATTGGTACCCTGGTACTGTGGTCTGCCCCGGGTCAAGAGTACCCAATCTTCTGCAATCTGACTGTAGGAGGACAAAGAGGGCCATAGTTCCTCTAGCTCGAACTTTAGTTGCTGAATTGGGACCTCAGCAGCAGTTCTCGTCACCAGTTGACACCTCGCACCCCTACACGTCAGTCAGAGATGATGATACATACAACGGTAGGGAATTAGCTTACTTTTCAGAGCACAAAAGTTCGCTAATTCTGTAAGTATCATATTAAATTCAGTAGGAAAAACTTGCTTTATGTCCTATA
This sequence comes from Procambarus clarkii, assembly GCF_040958095.1. Lineage (NCBI taxonomy): Eukaryota > Metazoa > Arthropoda > Malacostraca > Decapoda > Cambaridae > Procambarus > Procambarus clarkii. The sequence goes on from NC_091165.1 coordinate 7,212,541, forward strand.
GAGACTTGGCAAGGTATGCCTACATCCTTGGACTACCAATTTTACTTTTGAGGCATTTAATTGTTTCATTTGTTTCCGAAACTCTGTTTCATTTGTTAGTAGGATTTTCTTGCCCTTATCCTCTTACATGAGTACCGGGTACAAGATTTCCTGCGCCCTTGATTTAATTTAATCATTTAACATCTTTTACTTAACTTTAATTGTTAAAGATCTCACAGGATAGGTACCAGTTGCCACGTTGTCCTGTTTCTGACATTCACTATTGAATATTCGTGTACCTTTATTTGCTAATTTCACCATGTTTCGTCTCCAAGCTTTCCGTTCAGATCCAGCAGGTGCAATAGGGACTTTAAGTCATGCCAAGAAGACTGAATTACAAACTCTTGCACATGAGTATCAACTAACAGTTCCCTACCAAGCCAACAAGAGTGAAATACACAACCTGTTGCTGGATCATTTCTTAGAGCAAGGTAAGATAGACTCTGAAACTCATGAAACTTACTATATTGCAGATAAAACTGATTTGGCAACGATGAAACTCAAACTAGAGCTGGCCAAGATTGAACGTGAGCAGCAAAGGGAAGCCCTCGAACAACAAGAACGAGCAGCTGCCATACGAAGAGAAGAACAAGAACATGAGGCTGCCTTAAGAAGGGAAGAAATCACCCTCAGAGAACGTGAAACTACTTTGAGGAGAGAAGAACAAGAACGTGAGGCTGCCTTAAGAAGGGAAGAAATCGCCCTCAAGGAACGTGAGTTTGCAATGCTCCGTGAGCGGGAACGAGTACAGCTTGAAACACTCCAGGAGCGGGAACGCTTACTGCTTGAAACCAAACAACGCGAGTTGGAGATACAACGTGAACATGACAAGGAACAAGCGACTCTGGCTCTTGAGTGTCGTCAACGAGAATACACGTTGGAAACTTCACACCTCGCTCAACGCCAGCAAGCTACTGCCAATCTTCCCGTCAGTTTTAATATATCACATGCAAGTAAGTTAATGCCATCCTTTGTAGAAGCAGAAGTTGATGTGTTTTTCACCACCTTTGAAACCCTTGCTAATCAACTCAGTTGGCCTGTCGACCAATGGGCCACACTTCTCAGAGTCCATCTTACAGGTAGAGCTGCAGTCACACTCAGTACTTTGGCGTCTGAGAATGACTACCACACTCTGAAACAAGCAGTGTTGGACGCCTACCTCCTCTCTACTGAAAGTTATAGAAGGAAATTCCGTGACCACCTGAAGGCAAGTACCACTACCTTCCTTGAGTTTGCTAACACGAAACGGAGGTATTTCATGAAATGGCTGGAAGCAGCACATGTCTCTACTTTTACAGAACTCGTCAACCTGATGCTTGTTGAAGAATTCTTGAGGCGTGTGCCGCCTCCTGTCCGCCTCTACTTAGCAGATAAAGAAGAAACCGACTACCTGAAGTGTGCTAAGTCGACTGACACTTACAGCCTCATCCACCGGCTGACACCCGAACCATCCTCCAGTAAGAAGTCGTGGTACAGTTACGAGAAGGTGAGCCCCGATCAAGCTGGTTCACAACTGTACTGCAAGTATTGTAGACTCTATGGACATACCATAGACAAGTGTGGTAAGTCTCAATACAAGGGAACCACTGACCAACAAAGACCCAAACCAACTCCTCCTAAGTCCGGTAAGCCTGTGATGAATGTTGGTGTTGATGTTAATGATCTTTCTCTTTTCAGTAACCACCTGTATACTGGAACTGTCTCTGTCAACGGTTCAAATCCGGAGGGACGTTTCAAATTGAAGATCTTGAGGGACACAGCGGCTCTACAATCGATCATCTTGAAGTCGGCTGTGCCCAACATCACCTACACCGGAGAAACTGTCTTCATCACTGACCTCACTGCTACCACTCCATACCCTCTCGCCAGAGTCCACCTGGATTGTCCCTACGTGAACGGGGAAGTCCAAGTCGCCGTCAGGGAAAAGCCTTTTCCCATGCCTGGAGTACAACTTCTCCTAGGCAACGACTTGGCAGAAGACCTGCAACCGACCAACCTGATCGTCATGGACAAACCCCAGGTGTGTAACTCTGTGCCAATAAACCCTATTCTAGAGTATGTTCCAGCAGAGGTTCAAGAGAGTGATGAAGTTTCTCCTCCGGTTCTCGTGACCACCCGTGCACAAGCCGCACGTCCACAGCCAGCTGACTCTACTGCTACCGCTGTCCCTCAAGACCCTCAGAAACTCCCCCCGCACCTGACCAAGCTGGAGTTCCGTAAGTTGCAGAGGGAAGATCTTACTTTAACACCATTGTTTTTCCAGGCTGAGACTCAACCCGACAGTATTCCTGGGTTCTTCCTAGAGAACGACTTGCTCTACCGCAGATATAGACCCAGTAAACTGAAGGAGGAGGACGATTGGGCCAACATCGAACAACTTGTGATTCCCACCAGCCTGCGGCCCACTATTCTACACCTGGCCCACGGAGCACTCTCCCACTACGGCTTCAACAAGACTTACCATGGGATTCGTCAAGACTACTACTGGCCAGGTATGGTAAATAACGTCAAACAGTACGTAAAACAGTGTCATACATGTCAGATGGCAGGCAAACCGAACATCTCCATTCCCAGAGCGCCACTGATTCCCATACAGGTGCCTGCGGAACCTTTCCACAGACTCATAATAGACTGTGTTGGTCCTTTACCTCGGACCAGTTCAGGTAACGCCTACATCCTAACCATCCTGTGTCCTACCACCAGATTTCCCATAGCAGTTCCAGTGAAGAACATCACGGCTGCTACGGTTATAAAACATCTATTGAAGATCTTCACTCAATACGGATTTCCCAGGGAGATTCAAAGCGACTGTGGTACCAACTTCACCAGTGATCTCTTCAAAAGGACACTGGAGGAGTTCAACATCAAACAGGTATTGTCCAGCCCCTATCATCCTGCTTCACAGGGTTCTCTTGAACGTAGTCATCAGACTATCAAAGCACTCTTGAAAAAGTTTTGTAGTGAAACCTCGAAGGATTGGGATAAGCAGATTGACCTTATAATGTGTATTTTCAGAAGTCTCCCAATGAGTCCCTAGGAGTATCTCCTTATGAGATGCTCTACGGCCGTAAGTGCCGTACTCCCCTTAAGGCTTTCAAAGACTCTCTCCGAGATGCCACCTTCAGTGAGCATCAGAATGTGCCCCAGTTTCTTCAAAACCTTCAACACATTCTAGAGAGAGTCCACCGCTTTGCCCATGATAATCTATTGAAAGCCCAGGAGAAGATGAAAACTCATTACAACCAGACCAGCAAAGTACGAAAATTCAAGCCGGGAGACTTTATCCTTGCATATTTCCCTATCCCAGGTTCACCTTTACAAAACAGGTTTTCAGGACCCTACCGCGTCAAAGAGTGCAGGAATAATAACAACTACGTAATAGAGACTCCAGATAGGCGGCGGAAGACCCAGCTGTGCCACGTCAACCTCCTGAAGCAATATAATGGTACTCCTCCCACTGTCCTAACTAACTATTCCACCTTCACAGAACCCTACATCCACAGTGAGACCTTCCCAGCTTCTCCTCCCGAAAGCACTGACAAGGAGTCAGCGCTTTCTAATTCCGAAATCCTTAATGATCTTCCCAAATGCTTTCAGGATAATAATCGTGCTCCTTTGCCCTCTTCTAATTCCACTCTCACCTCGTCAGATAAGCCCTTCATCCTCCATGTCGACGCCAATGGTACCGACGTGGGTGGTGTCGTGATGCAGCAACGAGGCGAGAAGAATACACCTGTCAGTGACTACTGCTACAAGGAACTACGGAACAATTGGCAAGGAGCTACTCTTCCTCATCCTGAAGCTTCAGCACTTCACTCCACACCTGAAAAGTGCTCGGTCCACCATCAATACGGACCACACCACCCTACACCTCCTGCAGCACGCCCACTTCTCATCTCAACGTCTTCTACTATGGGCTTGCTAACTGCAGAAATTCAACCTGGAGACACGCTATACCAAGAGTCTGACAACATCTTAGCCCATGATCTCTCCAGAGTTTATGAAGTAGAAGCAACTCCATCTCATACTCCACCACATAACGACGTACTTCTTCCAGAACCGCAGGCTTCGGGGGAGAGTTGTGACGATAATCTCCTTCAAGAGATTGAGCCTGCTCTTCCCTCCACAATTACGTCGTTAAAATTATATAAAACTACTATGGAAGAAATGTCCAACAACGACAACAACACCAGCAAGGTTTGCCAGAGAGCAAAACGTATGCAGCCAGGGACACCTGCTCAGACTCAAACCGCCAAACTACCTGTCTTACTACCGGCTCCGCTGATTGGTCGCCGGTCTGGCTGCAACTGCACTCGCCCCCCCCCCATACTACTTGATGTCTGGGGTCGCCACGACCTCAGACCTCAGAATATTCAGTGCTTTCGCAGTTACCACTCCTCCCGGCTATACGTAAGCTTTGAATACGTGTACTGAGAGAGGTGGTAGCTTAAAGCCAATATTCCAGCACCTTACCTTTACTTTTGTATTGCACTTCTTGTTATTTTGTCTTAACGTAACTTTTCATTGTGTCATTTAATTATTCTTATTATTTTGATTGATTGATTTTATTATACAAATTTGTTTGTCCATTTTATTCATGTTTTGATTTATTTAACGTAATTAAAATTTCATTGTTAAAGTTTACTTGTGTTTTGTGTGTCTTCTCCTTACCTTACCACAGACGAAGTTCCAGTTTTCTATTTTTTTTTATAACTATGTGATGAGGCCATACCCCTAGCCTTAAAGAGCCGAACACCAACGCGTTACCGTCACAATATATATATATATATATATATATATATATATATATATATATAACTGAAAACTCACACCCCAGAAGTGACTCGAACCCATACTCCCAGGAGCGACGCAACTGGTATGTACAAGACGCCTTAATCCACTTGACCATCACGACCGGACAAAATGAGGTGATAGCCGAGGCTATTTGAACCACCCCACCGCCGGCACTCGGATAGTAATCTTGGGCATAGCATTTTACCAAACCATCTCATTCTTTGGGGCACACGTGAGGAACACAAATGCGAACAAGCCTGAATGGTCCCCAGGACAATATGCAACTGAAAACTCACACCCCAGAAGTGACTCGAACCCATACTCCCAGGAGCGACGCAACTGGTATGTACAAGACGCCTTAATCCACCTGACCATCACGACCGGACAAAATGAGGTGATAGCCGAGGCTATTTGAACCACCCCACCGCCGGCACTCGGATAGTAATCTTGGGCATAGCATTTTACCAAATCACCTCATTCTTTGGGGCACACGTGAGGAACACAAATGCGAACAAGCCTGAATGGTCCCCAGGACAATATGCAACTGAAAACTCACACCCCAGAAGTGACTCGAACCCATACTCCCAGGAGCGACGCAACTGGTATGTACAAGACGCCTTAATCCACTTGACCATCACGACCGGACAAAATGAGGTGATAGCCGAGGCTATTTGAACCACCCCACCGCCGGCACTCGGATAGTAATCTTGGGCATAGCATTTTACCAAATCACCTCATTCTTTGGGGCACACGTGAGGAACACAAATGCGAACAAGCCTGAATGGTCCCCAGGACAATATGCAACTGAAAACTCACACCCCAGAAGTGACTCGAACCCATACTCCCAGGAGCGACGCAACTGGTATGTACAAGACGCCTTAATCCACTTGACCATCACGACCGGACAAAATGAGGTGATAGCCGAGGCTATTTGAACCACCCCACCGCCGGCACTCGGATAGTAATCACTTCTGGGGTGTGAGTTTTCAGTTGCATATTGTCCTGGGGACCATTCAGGCTTGTTCGCATTTGTGTTCCTCACGTGTGCCCCAAAGAATGAGGTGATTTGGTAAAATGCTATGCCCAAGATTACTATCCGAGTGCCGGCGGTGGGGTGGTTCAAATAGCCTCGGCTATCACCTCATTTTGTCCGGTCGTGATGGTCAAGTGGATTAAGGCGTCTTGTACATACCAGTTGCGTCGCTCCTGGGAGTATGGGTTCGAGTCACTTCTGGGGTGTGAGTTTTCAGTTGCATATTGTCCTGGGGACCATTCAGGCTTGTTCGCATTTGTGTTCCTCACGTGTGCCCCAAAGAATGAGGTGATTTGGTAAAATGCTATGCCCAAGATTACTATCCGAGTGCCGGCGGTGGGGTGGTTCAAATAGCCTCGGCTATCACCTCATTTTGTCCGGTCGTGATGGTCAAGTGGATTAAGGCGTCTTGTACATACCAGTTGCGTCGCTCCTGGGAGTATGGGTTCGAGTCACTTCTGGGGTGTGAGTTTTCAGTTGCATATTGTCCTGGGGACCATTCAGGCTTGTTCGCATATATATATATATATATATATATATATATATATATATATATATATATATATATATATATATATATATATATATATATATATATACATATGTCGTACCTAGTAGCCAGAACGCACTTCTCAGCCTACTAAGCAAGGCCCGATTTGCCTAATAAGCCAAGTTTTCATGAATTAATTGTTTTTTCGACTACCTAACCTACCTAACCTAACCTAACCTAACTTTTTCGGCTACCAAACCTAACCTAACCTATAAAGATAGGTTAGGTTAGGTAAGGTTAGGTTAGGTAGGGTTGGTTAGGTTCGGTCATATAACTACGCTAATTTTAACTCCAATAACAAAAAATTGACCTCATACATTATGAAATGGGTAGCTTTATCATTTCATAAGAAAAAAATTAGAGAAAATATATTAATTCAGGAAAATTCGGCCTGTTAGGCAAAACGAGCCTTACATAGTAGGCCGAGAAGTGCGTTCTGGCTACTAGGTACGACATATATATATATATATATATATATGTCGTACCTAATAGCCAGAACGCACTTTTCAGCCTACTATGCAAGGCCCGATTTGCCTAATAAGCCAAGTTTTCATGAATTAATATATTTTCTCTAATTTTTTTCTTATGAAATGATAAAGCTACCCATTTCATTATGTATGACTCAATTTTTTTTTATTGGAGTTAAAACTAACGTAGATATATGACCGAACCTAACCAACCCTACCTAACCTAACCTAACCTATCTTTATAGGTTAGGTTAGGTTGGGTAGCCGAAAAAGTTAAGTTAGGTTAGGTTAGGTAGGTTAGGTAGTCGAAAAACAATTAATTCATGAAAACTTGGCTTATTAGGCAAATCGGGCCTTGCATAGTAGGCTGAAAAGTGCGTTCTGGCTATTAGGTACGACATATATATATATATATATATATATATATATATGTATATATATATATATATATATATATATATATATATATATATATATATATATATATATATATATATATATATATATATATATATATATATATATTCAAATGGTTGTTATAATATATTCTTACTTTAAATGTAATCCTTCTTAAGATTATACCTTTCTCTCCTCCTCTTAGTTCACATGGGCTTAAGTGTCTTACCACAATACACAAAACTGCTGAGGTACCTACCTTTACTATCTAGCACGGGTTTAACTACGTCTGCACTACTCGGGTGACAAGTATCGACAGCGGTCGTGCACAAACAAGATACACTAAAAAAAGACCAAATCTCCAATCATTGATAAAGCTTAACTAATCTATAGTCAGCTCTTGATTAGGTAGACACGCGAACTCACTCACCCCTTACACCTTCTATCACATGCAGACCATGAGTCACAATAACGTGACTTAAAGTTAAGAAAACTGAACCACACTCCAGAAGATCGACTTGTTAATGCTCCAGGACGGACGGAAACGTCGTCGTCTCCTAATATTCAGGTGTGAGGTTTAGTTTTCATATCTTCTCCCACCCCGGAGTGTGATGGATGAGCCTCATCTATTCCACCCTCAATAACACTACCCACTGGAACAGGATTAATGAAGCTCATCAACACCACTTCATTAACACATCAGCTTCTTCCTTCTTCGGAATCACCACCTTTATTTCTCACTCCTCTCCTTCTTCTCCAATTACACAACACGCTTCATTATCACCCCGACCACATCTTCTTGATCCCTAATCTCACATGCCTTATCACATCAGCAGTTTGGGCGCCCCACCAATTGCACCAAGTGCCACTTCAAACTTATTCCATTCTAGCAATCTTTTTCATTGATAAGCTAAAACCCACTATTAACTCTCACTATCCAGAAAATGAGAATACATATTTACGAGACGACGAAGACACTTTAGATTTGTCAATTTTGTCTTCCAGGAGAAGCCCTTTTTACGATGATATTTTGGTTTTGAAAAAGTCGTCGTCCTAGTGTAGTCTTATCACTCAAGAAATTGTGAAAAAGTCGTCGCTCAGGCACAGTCCTTTTAATGGCAATATTTTAAAAACTATTCGTCATGGGATAGCCATTTTAGCGACAATATTATGAAAGAGTCAACATTTTATGAGAGCTATATAGACTAAGAGATTAAGACTGAGAATCAGAGAGAACGAGAGACAGAGGGAGATTCATGCCAATCTAAAGCCGCCCATGTAGAACATGAACGCAACAGAAATTAATGAGGAAATTTGCATAATGTTATCCCCAAGCATCTGCAACAGACGATTTGAAAGACATTTCTATATATATATATATTCTACAGAGGGGGGCACCCGGCGTTACCGGGTTTCTCTGTCTGGCTCCCATCGATCTATCCATTCATCTGTCTATCAAAGCATTTAACCAATAATCTATGCATCTATCTTTTCATCTATGTATCCATCAATATACTTACTGTCTGTCTTTTTTTCTGATTTAGCCTCTCGCTTTGTCTATCTGATTATTTCTCAGACTCTCACGGTGAGTCGCTGTTTCTATATCAGTCTTTGTCTCTGTGTGTCTCGATCTATCTCTCTCTTTCTCTTATGAAAAATATAACCCTAATGTGTCGGTGGTCGCCAGTGAGAGGAGCTCAGTGGTGATAATACCTAAAAAAGAATAGTCACCTTTTGCTCTGATAACGCACCGTGGCTTGAGATTGTTTTGAAGCTGTTGAAGAATTCTCTGTGTCATGCTGATATGTCTAATCTACTTCATATATATGTCTAACCTACTATTTATATAGTTGGTTATAGCCTACTAATTGTAGGTTAGACATATATATGGACGAGATTGGGTGGCTATAAATAGGAGCTCCTTCGTATGGGCCAATAGGTCTTCTGTAGTTACCTTCATTCTTATGTTCTTATGATATGGGCAAATTATTTACAGCAGGAAATTTATTTTTATTTTCCCAAGATCAGTGAATATAATGGTGTATTTTTATATATGAAACTATATATAACTGTATGAAACTATAAAACTATATTAAATTTTTATTGGAAAAAGTTTGTTTTAAAAATATTATGAGGTGGAGCCCGCGGGCAGTGCCAAATATCGTCACAGAAGTCTGAATATTGTACTGGAATGCGGTTCCCTTTTTAATTCTGGCAACCCCGACCAGCCTATGTTCATCCTGTACCCCAGACTATTCCCTCTGCCAATTTGGGTGAGGCTAGACCAAATTGCGTGGCCTCGAACTCTGAACAGACAGACAGACATTCCCACCTATAACATAGACAAGGGGGGATACCCGTCGCTGACCGGGTCTATCTATTTGTCTCTCATCTGTCAATCTATCTATCTATCCATCAATCTGTCTCTCGGTTTACCTGTCCATTCAGCCATCTATCCATCCGTCTATTCCTCAATCTATCAATTCCACCATCTATGTATCCACCTATCCATCCATTTGTCTACCCATGTATCTGTCCTTCTAGTTGTCGGTCTATCTATCCATCTCTCTATCCAAATATATAGTAATAAATTTATTTAAAAATCTACATATTCATCTGTCCATTTATCTACTTATCCAACCATCCATATAATCTTCTTTTTATCCATCTATCCGATTATCCGTATATCCACACACCCAAATATGCATCTATCCATCCTTCTTTCAATCTATTTATCCTTCTATTCATACACTGCCTATCCATCAATCTATCCATCTGTCCATCAATCCATCCATCTGTATACTCCCATCCATCTTTCCATCAATCTGTATACTTCCATCCATCCATTTATCCTTCCATCCATCTATCTATCCTTCCATCCATCTATCTATCCTTCCATCTGTTCATCTCTGTCCATTTTTCAATATATCTTTCCAGCTATCTGTCAATATATCTATCCATCCAACTTTGCAGCCATCTATCCATCAATCAGTCTGTTCATCTAGCTTTCTATCCATGAATCCACCCATCTGTGCAGCCATCTATCCATCAATCTATCTATCCAAACAATCTAATTGTCCATTTAGCTTTCTATTCATTTAGCTTTCATTCATCTCGCTTTCTATTCATCTATCCATCTAGCTTTCCATCATCTAGCTATCCATCTGTAGTGTAATAATTCGTAGTCACAAATATGAAATTTACTTAAAATGAATAATTAAACAAGTCAAATATGTGTAATTGCCAAGTATAATGTGACGGCGCCATATACGATCCAGGTGCCGAACTAAAACAGTTGATCCTCTCATTAATCGTAGTTTCCCATCTTCTAGTCGGGAGTACTTTGGTTGACCTAGAGGTGCTAGCTAATGGGGCTAGTTGAGCGCTGTGAACTTCGCTGGTTGAGCATACTAGAGTGAAGTGGACTTCACTCTTGGAAGGTGTTGGGCTGTGGGGCTAATTGAGCACTGTGAACTTCACTCTTGGAAGTTGCTAGCCAGTGGAGCTAGTTGAGCGCTGTAATCTTCGCTGGTTGAGTGTACTAATGAGTGCGCTAAGGTGGGGGACCCCTTGAAGAGTGGTGCGGTGAAGACCTTGTCAGAGGAATATAAATCGTGTTCGTCATTTTTGAAGCTAGCTAGCGTTAGGGCTAGTGATGCTCTGGATGACTTTTCATAGTAAACTGTGAATAGTAGTGGTGATGGGTAATAAGAACTTAAAAGTTCTAATAAGAAGAAATTATGATGGGTTAATTTTAAGTGCTATCTTATACTTACCTTAAGCATCACGCAATATTTCCACCAAGGGTGGAAATAACACCTCTAAACTTGAGTTGGATCATAGTTTTAAAAGAACCCAGTTACAGAAGCACTCGTAACATATATCAATTAACACAAACATTCAATCAAAAACTCTTGTTGACAGGCCCCCATTTAATGTGGCACACTATGGTACGGCAGTCATACCGAACAGATATAATGTCACACGCACACTAAAATAAAGAAAAAAATCTGCATTGGCTTTTGCAGCGTGAGAATTGGGCAAGAGTGAAAGTAATTCTCAGACAAAAAATAAATTAAAAATTTACTCTAAAATAATGATAAACAAATAACGTCTGAATTACCAAAAAACCTGACTTGCCTTGTCTGGGTGGAAGACTTGGTCAAGGACCGGGCCGCGGGGACATAAAGCCCCGAAGTCATTGCAGGGTAACATATACACCACTTAGCTGATACACAAAAGCTGAATAACACATGGAAGATTATGGTGACACAGAGAATAAAACTTGACTGAATAGTTACACTATAAAAACACCACAACCTGGACACAAGTAGTGTAAATTGAGACGTAGACCGTGCACTAGACCTGCAGCAGATGTGCAATTGCACACCTGAAGCAGGCAAATGAGTGATCTACGTCTCCTGGGGGGTTCTGGGGGGACCCCGGGCGCAGGTGGCAACGCGTGCCCAGTGTCGCACGGTGGTTGTGTGTCGCAAGGGGGTGGCAGGGTGTGTGTCTCTTGGGGTATTATATGTCGCTGTGGGTAAAAGTGTAAGTATTGGAAGAGGTGTGTTGAACAGGTGAGCAATAGTAGTAGTAGATGAATATGTATGAGTATGTGCCGTAGTTAATCGTGTGTGTAGATATATAGTTAAATAAGAGTATGTATGTAGGATATGTTGATATCCTACATACATACAAGGTACGACATATATATATAAGTCGTAGCCAGAACGCACTTCTCGGCCTACTATGCTCACTCGGCCTACTAGTAGGCTGAGTGATTTTCTTTATTTAAAAAAAAATTCCAATTGGTTTATTTGAAATGTTATTATTTTATATTAAAAATATAAATTATCGACTTAGTTATGTTACTTTAGGATAGGTTAGGTAGGGTAGGTTAGGTTCGGTCATATATCTACATTACTTTTAACTCAAATTATAAGAAATTATCCCATTCATAATGAAATGGATAGCGTTATCATCTCATAAGAAAAAAATTGAAAAAATGTTAAATTCAAGAATACTTGGGTTATTAGACAAATCATGTGGTGCATAGTAGGCTGAGTAGTGCCTTCTGGCTACTAGGTACAACATATATATATATATATATATATGTCGTACCTAGTAGCCAGAACGCACTTTTTGGCCTACTATGCAAGGCCCGATTTGCCTAATAAGCCAAGTTTTCTTGAATTTATATATATTCTCTATTTTTTGTCTTATGAAATGATAAAGCTACCCATTTCAATATGTATGAGGTCAATTTTTTTTTATTAGAGTTAAAAATAACGTAGATATTTGACCGAACCTAACCAACCCTACCTAACCTAACCTAACTTATCTTTATAGGTTAGGTTAGGTTAGGTAGCCTAAAAAGTTAGGTTAGGTTAGGTTAGGTAGGTTAGGTAGTCGAAAAACAATTAATTCATGAAAACTTGGCTTATTAGGCAAATTGGGCCTTGCATAGTAGGCTGAGAAGTGCGTTCTGGCTACTAGGTACGACATATATATATATATATATATATATATATATATATATATATATATATATATATATATATATATATATATATATATATATATATATATATATATATATGTCGTACCTAGTAGCCAGAACTCACTTCTCAGCCTACTATTCAAGGCCCGATTTGCCTAATAAGCCAAGTTTTCCTGAATTAATATATTTACTATAATTTTTTTCTTATGAAATGATAAAGCAACCCTTTTCTCTATGTATGAGGTCAATTTTTTTTTATTGGAGTTAAAATTAACGTAGATATATGACCGAACCTAACCAACCCTACCTAACCTAACCTAACCTATATTTATAGGTAAGGTCAGGTTAGGTAGCCAAAAAAAGCTAGGTTAGGTTAGGTTAGGTAGGTTAGGTAGACGAAAAAACATTAATTCATGAAAACTTGGCTTATTAGGCAAATCGGGCCTTGAATAGTAGGCTGAGAAGTGCGTTCTGGCTATTAGGTACGACATATATATATATATATATATATATATGTCGTACCTAGAACCCAGAACGCACTTCTCAGCCTACTATGCAAGGCCAGATTTGCCTAATAAGCCAAGTTTTCATGAATTAATGTTTTTTCGGCTACCTAACCTACCTAACCTAACCTAACCTAACTTTTTCGGCTACCTAACCTAACCTAACCTATAAAGATAGGTTAGGTTAGGTTAGGTAGGGGTGGTTAGGTTCGGTCATATATCTACGTTAATTTTAACTCCAATAAAAAAAAATTGACCTCATACATAATGAAATGGGTAGCTTTATCATTTCATAAGAAAAAAATTAGAGATAATATATTAATTCAGGAAAACTTGGCTTATTAGGCAAATCGGGCCTTGAATAGTAGGATGAAAAGTGCGTTCTGGCTATTAGGTACGACATATATATATATATATATATATATATGTCGTACCTAGTAGCCAGAACTCACTTCTCAGCCTACTATTCAAGGCCCGATTTGCCTAATAAGCCAAGTTTTCCTGAATTAATATATTTACTATAATTTTTTTCTTATGAAATGATAAAGAAACCCTTTTCTCTATGTATGAGGTAAATTTTTTTTATTGGAGTTAAAATTAACGTAGATATATGACCGAACCTAACCAACCAAACCTAACCTAACCTAACCTATATTTATAGGTAAGGTTAGGTTAGGTAGCCAAAAAAAGCTAGGTTAGGTTAGGTTAGGTAGGTTAGGTAGACGAAAAAACATTAATTCATGAAAACTTGGCTTATTAGGCAAATCGAACCTTGAATAGTAGGCTGAGAAGTGCGTTCTGGCTATTAGGTACGACATATATATATATATATATATATATATATATATATATATATATATATATATATATATATATATGTCGTACCTAGTAGCCAGAACTCACTTCTCAGCCTACTATGCGAGGCCCGATTTGCCTAATAAGCCAAGTTTTACTGAATTAATATATTTTCTCTAATTTTTTTCTTATGAAATGATAAAGCTACCCATTTCATTATGTATGAGGTCAATTTTTTTTTATTGGAGTTAAAATTAACGTAGATATATGACCGAACCTAACCAACCCTACCTAACCTAACCTAACCTATCTCTATAGGTTAGGTTAGGTTAGGTAGCCGAAAACGTTAGGTTAGGTTAGGTTAGGTAGGTTAGGTTGTCGAAAAAACATTAATTCATGAAAACTAGGCTTATTAGGCAAATCAGGCCTTGCATAGTAGGCTGAGAAGTGAGTTCTGGCTATTAGGTACGACATATATATATATATATATATATATATATATATATATATATATATATATATATATATATATATATACATTTTATATATATATATAATGTTATATATTTATAAATATATAACATTATATATATATATATATATATATATATATATATATATATATATATATATATATATATATATATATATATATATATATATATATATATGTCGTACCTAGTAGCCAGAACTCTCTTCTCAGCCTACTATTCAAGGCCCGATTTGCCTAATAAGCCAAGTTTTCCTGAAATAATATATTTACTATAGTTTTTTTCTTATGAAATGATAAAGCAACCCTTTTCTCTATGTAAGAGGTAAAAAAAATTTTATTGGAGTTAAAATTAACGTAGATATATGACCGAACCTAACCAACCCTACCTAACCTAACCTAACCTATATTTATAGGTAAGGTTAGGTTAGGTAGCCAAAAAAAGCTAGGTTAGGTTAGGTTAGGTAGGTTAGGTAGAGGAAAAAACATTAATTCATGAAAACTTGGCTTATTAGGCAAATCGGGCCTTGAATAGTAGGCTGAGAAGTGCGTTCTGGCTATTAGGTACGACATATATATATATATATATATATATATATATATATATGTCGTACCTAGTAGCCAGAACGCACTTCTCAGCCTACTATTCAAGGCCCGATTTGCCTAATAAGCCAAGTTTTCATGAATTAATGCTTGTTCGTCTACCTAACCTACCTAACCTAACCTAACCTAGCTTTTTTTGGCTACCTAACCTAACCTTACCTATAAATATAGGTTAGGTTAGGTTAGGTAGGGTTGGTTAGGTTCGGTCATATATCTACGTCAATTTTAACTCCAATAAAAAGAAATTGACCTCATACATAGAGAAAAGGGTTGCTTTATCATTTCATAAGAAAAAAATTATAGTAAATATATTAATTCAGGAAAACTTGGCTTATTAGGCAAATTGGGCCTTGAATAGTAGGCTGAGAAGTGAGTTCTGGCTACTAGGTACGACATATATATATATATATATATATATATATATATATATATATATATATATATATATATATATATGTCGTACCTAGTAGCCAGAACGCACTTCTCAGCCTACTATGCAAGGCCCGATTTGCCTAATAAGCCAAGTTTTCATGAATTAATTGTTTTTCGACTACCTAACCTACCTAACCTAACCTAACCTAACTTTTTCGGCTACCTAACCTAACCTAACCTATAAACATAGGTTAGGTTAGGTTAGGTAGGTTTGGTTAGGTTCGGTCATATATCTACGTTAATTTTAACTCCAATAAAAAAATTTTACCTCATACATATTGAAAAGGGTAGCTTTATCATTTCATAAGAAAATAATTAGAGAAAATATATTAATTCAGGAAATCTTGGCTTACTAGGCAAATTGGGCCTTGCATAGTAGGCTGAGAAGTGCGTTCTGGCTACTAGGTACGACATATATATATATATATATATATATATATATATATATATATATATATATATATATATATATATATATATATATATATATATATATATATATATATGTCGTACCTAATAGCCAGAATTCACTTTTTGGCCTACTATGCAAGGCCCGATTTGCCTAATAGGCCAAGTTTTCCTGAATTAATATATTTTCTCTAATTTTTTTCTTATGAAACGATAAAGCCACCCACTTCATTATGTATGAAGTCATTTTTTTTTATTGGAGTTAAAATTAACGTAGATATATGACCGAACCTAACCAACCCTACCTAACCTATCTCTATAGGTTAGGTTCGGTTAGGTAGCCGAAAAAGTTAGGTTAGGTTAGGTTAGGTAGGTTAGGTAGTCGAAAAACAATTAATTCATGAAAACTTGGCTTATTAGGCAAATCGGGCCTTGCATAGTAGGCTGAGAAGTGCATTCTGGCTACTAGGTACGACATATATATATATATATATATATATATATATATATATATATATATATATATATATATATATATATATATATATATATATATATATATATATATATATAAATATATATATATATATATATATATATATATTTATATATATATATATATATATATATATATATATATAAATATATATATATATATATATATATATATATATTTATATATATATATATATATATATATATATATATATATATATATATATATATAAATGGAAATGTTCGTTTGTTCAAAATCGCTAATCTCTGAAAGTTCTTCACCGATTTCTTTGAAATTTTGACACAACATCCAATTCGTATCTGAGCAGATTTTTATATACATACAATATAGATGCGAACAAGCCTGAATGGTCCCCAGGACTATATGCAACTGAAAACTGAGTTTTCAGTTATACAATATAGATGTCAAGTCTGTGACGGGATTAAAACATGCTTTTTTAAAAAAATGTTTTTCGTGTAAGGGAAATCTTTGAAACCACTTTACCGATTGCATTGAAATATTGACATAAAGTTCAATTCGAATACGTGCGTGTTTTTATATAAGTACTATATAGCTGCCACACATGATAGGTAAAAAACCAAATATTTTAAAAACAGCGCCATCTGTTGGATGTAAAATAAACACGCTATTCTGAATATGTTACAATTCCAGTTTTATGTTTCCAATTGCATTGTTAAATTAAATTTTCATAGATCTTGATTGATTTTCAATTTGATTTAATAATTTTGCAAGACATTATGTTGGATTTGAGCTATGTTCTATACTATACCGTTCATTTCATGAGTATAGTTTATTTTTTATTTTTTATTTTTTCATTTTGTGTTTTTAATTGTTCTTCTTATTTTGCAGTGCAATTGGCAGTGGAATTGAGCTGCGTTGATTAGTCTGCATTTGAATTTAAATATTTCGTTAGTATTTTTTTTTTTGAAAACAAGAAAATAGACAATGCATTTATTTCACATCTGCATATGTGCCACAAATAACCATGAATCCACCGGCTACAACGTTAACTGCGGTCTTCACATTTTGTGAAAATGACGCGTAGGCGAAATCACTGCTGTATTCGGAAATGCTTACGTATTACACATGGAATTCAAGAAGAAAATATTTTGATCGACGAAACCTAGGAGATCGAGTCGATGGACAATCTAGCATATTCAAACAAACTATGATAGGCAAACACTGTACACCGTGCATCCCAATCAAGATGAATACTTCTTTCTTCTCATGCTGTTGATAAATGTGCCTGGTTAAACGTCTTTCCAGCAATTTAGATTTGTGAACGGCGTTACACATGCCACTGTCCGTAGTGCATGTCATGATCTGAATTTATTGGAGAACGACCGACACTGGGATGTGTGCATTATTAAGGCGTCCAACAGGTCACATCCAAATCATATTCGTGCATTGTTTTCAATCATATTGACCGCCTGCTCTCCTTGATCTCCAGCAGAATAATGTCAGCACTGTGGAGAGATGCCCGACAGACCATTGGAACATTATCTAACACAGTTCAGAGTTACAAATACATTAAGATTTCAACTTAGATTCAACAGAGCAGAAGAAGTTATTTAACACATATGGCAAAATCTCACTGAAGCGACCATACAAGTCATAAATACTCATACTCCTCCAAAGTAAAACACAAACAAGCAGCATTTAGTGGGCCAGCCAGAGGCCTAGGTAACGCGCAGGAATATCCATAAAAACAAATCCAACAGTTATGGGAGAAATATTAATCGCACATGCCTGAAGATATTGTTCGTTGAATACGAAGGAAAATTCATATACTGTATGAACATGGATTTCACAGAAGAAATCTACCACGAAGCGTTGATAATGACTGAAGATTTGTGCTTGGAAATCGCAAACAACGCTCTCAGTTGGGAATGCCATCATCGAATCGATCTGCTACTGCTTAGTTCGGATGTAGAATTGCGTCGTGGACAAAATTATAACACGGGTGATCTGTTATCGCATGTACAATCAAATATTCCTAAGCTAAAGCATGAGCAAAAAGGCATTTGATTAAATAATAAAAACTGTCAATAACGGGCTTGGAGAAATCTTCTTATTAGGTGTGCCAGAAGGAACTGCTGAAACAAACCTAATTGATTGATTCTGGCAGCAATTCATTCCCAAAATGGCATAGCCTAGCTCTTGCGTTTTCCGGAATAGCTGCGACATTGCTACCAGGTGGAAGAACTGCTTATTCGGCTTTGAAATTGTCATTGAACATGCAATTCATTGAAACTCCCCGTGCAACATTTCCAAAGCATCCAGCATGGGAAAAGTATTGCAGAAATACAAACTTATTGTTTGGGATGAATGCACATTGGCCCACAAAAAATCGCTCGAGGCTCTTGATCAATCATTGCAAGATTTCCATAGGAACATCAGCCCATTTGGGAACACATTAACATTGCTTGCAGGAGATTTCATGCAACCATTACCTGTAATTCCTCGATCGACACCAGCAGATGAAATAAATGCTTGCCTGAAATACTCTACTCTGTGGCACCACGTAAAGACGTTAAAATTGACTACAAATATGCGTGTCCAGCTGCAAAACGATCCATCAGCTGAGATATTCTCACAACAGTTGCTGGAAATTGGGAACGGAAACGTGCCGGTTGATCTGACCTCAGGACGAATTTCATTGACTCATAACATCTGCAATTTAGTGATGTCAAAAGAAGAATTGGTTGAAAGAGTATTTCCCAGTATTCAAACCAATTATAAAATTCACGATTGGCTGAGTGACGAGCTATTCTTGCGGCCAAGAATAAAGACGTCTACTAACTTCACAATAATAGGGCCACCGATCATGGCTTCAAGTTCTCTACTTCTAAGACTTGTGCCATGACTTTTACCCGAAACGGGTCGTTCTTCGTCCCTCTTTGTCACTTTATGGTCATCCCCTTGAATACAAAGATTCCGCGAAGCTTTTGGGGGTTATTCCTTGACACTCGTTTGTCTTGGTCTCCCCATATCTCTTACCTCCATGTTGAGTGCTCTAAGGCCCTTACCCTCCTTCGGGTATTGTCCCATACTTCTTGGGGGGCAGATAGGCGCACTCTCCTTGCTTTACATTCCTCTCTCGTCCTGTCTAAGCTCGATTATGGTTGCCCTGCTTACTCGTCTGCTTCTCCTTCTACTCTTCGCCGTCTTGATGCTTTGCACCATACTGGGTTGCGCCTCAGTTCTGATTGCCTTTCGTTCGACTCCCGTCCTTAGCTTGTATGTTGACACTGGATTCCTGTCTCTCCAGGACCGCCGTAATCGCTATTGTCTTCGCTATCTTGCGCGGTCCTTACAACATCCTTCCTCTCGCCTCTGTCGTGCTTTAATTTTTACCCCTCCTGCGGTTCCTGTTCCTCTTCACCACCTCCCTCTTTCTGTCCGGTTATCTCGCCTACAGGATTCTCTTTCCGTTCGTATTTCTAATGTTTCTCCTCGTGTTGTTCTTTCTTTGCCCCCGTGGAGAGTCCCCCTTCCGCGGTTTTGTACATCCTTGACCTGCGTCACTAAAGCTTTTACCCCTCCTACGGTTCTAAAACGCCTTTTCCTTGAGCACTTTTCTTCTCACTCCCGCTTCGTTTCTGTCTTCACCGATGGGTCTAAGTCTGCAGACGGTGTTGGCTACTCTGTTGTTTTTCCTGACCGCACATATATGTGTCGCTTACCTCCAGAGACTAGCATCTTTACAGCGGAGCTTTATGCTATTCTCTATGCTCTTCGTCTCCTTGCTTTCTCGTTGTCAGTCTTCCTTTGTGGTTGTTGTTGACTCTCGTAGTGCCCTCATGGCTCTCGGGTCCTTTAATCCGGTTCATCCAGTAGTTGTCAAGATCCAGCATTGGCTGTTTCTTGTTCACAGTAAATTTAAGTCGGTTGAGTTTTGTTGGGTTCCCAGCCATATTGGTGTGTCTTTAAATGAGCGTGCAGATGCTGCCGCCAAGGAAGCTGTCCGCTCTTGTCCCATCTCTCGTAAACGTATTCCATATTCCAACTTTTACCCAGTTACCCATTCCACCGTCCTTACCTGTTGGCAGGCTTCATAGTCGTCTGTTACTGGTAACAAACAACGTACTCTTAAGTGTTTTGTTTCCTCGTTGCCGTCCTCCTACCACCGTAACCGGCGATGGGAAACAGCTCTGGCGAGGTTGCGTATTGGCCATACTCGCTTAACCCATGGTCACTTGATGGAGCGCCGCCCTGCTCCTTATTGTCCTAGTTGCATTGTCCCTCTTACGGTAGTGCATGTCCTTCTTGAATGTCCTGACTTTCAGGACGAGCGTGTGTCTTGCTTTCCAACCGCCCCTCGCGATCACCTGTCCCTCAATAGAATTCTTGGTGACTCGGATACTTCTGATATCGTTCGCCTTATGCGTTTTTGTTCTCGTATTGGCATCCTTGGTGATATTTAGCGCCCTCTGATTATTCTACACATTTGATGGTGCTACATAGCCTTCCCGGTTGGGTGCCTTCTTTTGATAATTACTTACTTATATCTTCACAGAACAACAAGAAATATTGTATACCCACAAGCATTATGAAATTAAACATATTAAATACGTACACTTTTTCCTTTCTTTTCCATTAAGCCAGACTAAGCCACTGCAATGCGTGACGGGTACAGCTAGTAAATAAATAAAACTATATAAATAAAAATGAAAATGTTAGTTTGTTCAAAATCGCTAATCTCCGATAGTTCTTTACCGATTACTTTGAAATTTTGACACAATGTCCCTTTCGTATCTGAGCAGATTTTTATATACATACAATATAGATGTCACGTCTGTGACGAGAGAAAAACATGCTTTTTTAAAAACTGTGTTTTTCATGTAAGGGAAATCTTTGAAACCACTTTACCGATTGCTTGGAAATTTTGAAATAACGTTGCAATCAATTTGCCGCGTGGTTTGATATACCTGCTATATACATGCCTCACCTGTGACAGGAAAAAAAAACATTTTTTTTTTAACAGCGCCATCTGTAGGATGTAAGAGCAACACACGCTGTAATCTCCAAAAGTTTTTCACCGATTGCTTTGAAATGTTGACATAACGTGCCATTCGAATACGTGCGTGTTTTTATATATGTACTATATAGCTGTCACACATATGATAGGTAAAAAAAAAATTAAAACGGTGCCATCTGTTGGATGTAAAATCAACACACTCTATTCCAAATATGTTACGATTCCAGTTTTATGTTTCCAACTGCATTGTTAAAAAAAATTTTCATTTATTTTGACTAATTTTCATTTTGATTTAATTATTTTGCATTGATTTTCGTTTTGATTTAATTATTTTGCGTGACATTTCATTGGAATTGAGCTATATTCTTTACTATACTGTTCATTTCATGAGAATAGTTTATTTTTTATTTTTTATTTTTCTCATTTCCTTTTTTAATTGTTGTTCTTAATTTTCTGTGCAATTGGCAGTGGAATTGAGCTGTGTTGATTGATCTGCGTTTGAATAGAAATGTTTCATTAGTATTTTTTCTTTTGAAAACAAGAAAATGGACAATGCATTTATTTCACATCTGCATATGTGCCATAAATAACCATGAATCCACCAGCTACAACGTTAACTGCGTTCTTCACATTTTGTCAAAATGACGCGTTTGCGAAAACACTGCTGTATTCAGCAGTGCCTACGTATTACACATGAAATTCCATTAGAAAATAATTTGAACGAAGAAAACGAGGAGATCGAGTCGATGGACAATCTGGCACATTCAAACAATACTTCTTTCTTCACATGCTCTTGATAAATGTGCCCGGTTAAACGTCTTTCCAACAATTGAGATTTGTGAACGGCGTTACACATGCTACTTTCCGTAGTACATGTCATGCTCTGAATTTATTGGCGAACGACCGACACTGAGATGTGTGCATTCTTAATGCATCTAACAGGTTACATCCAAATCAAATTCGTGCATTGTTTTCAATCATATTGACCGCCTGCTCTCCTTGATCTCCAACTAAGTAATGTCAGCACTGTGGAGAAATGCCCGACTGACCATTGGAACATTATCTAACACACTGCAGAGTTACAAACCCATTAAACTCTTTCATGCTCTCCACAAAAAAAAAAAAAATAAAACTTTCCACAAGTGCATATTACAGGGGCCTCGTAGCCTGGTGGATAGCGTGCAGGAATCGTAATTCTGTGGCGCGGGTTCGATCCCGCACGAGGCAGAAACAAATGGGCAAAGTTTCTTTCACCCTGAATGCTCCTGTTACCTAGCAGTAAATAGGTACCTGGGTGTTAGTCAGCTGTCACGGGCTGCTTCCTGGGGGTGGAGGCCTGGTCGAGGACCGGGCCGCGGGGACACTAAAAAGCCCCGAAATCATCTCAAGATAACCTCAAGATAAGTGCTATCGGCGTTTCGGGCAATCGACCGGCCTCACTGAAAAGTGCAGACTCTTTTGTATGTCCTGACCTTAATTTTCGATGTACATATTTCATTTTTGTACCAATGTGTACGCAATAGAATGTTCTAGAAGAACATATGTATAAAATGTCACCAAGGCACGAGTTAAATCACCACTAAATAAAGAACTATATCGATCACTAGCCGTGAACTCCAAATAGCTATGAAATGTTTCTATTCTTTTCAGGGTTGTCAACTCCACACTTGTCCTGCAGCATTAAATTTGGTATCATTGAGATCGCAATAAAATTCCCTACACGGACATATGCATATAAATGTAGAATCATGATCGCGGCTCACACGCAAGAATGTGTGAATTGGGCGAAGTTTTACCTGTTACCGCACATCGGCGAAACCAGTATTCAAAAGTGTATATTCTTTTCACTGTCTTGACCTTAATTTTAGATGTACATATTTCATTTTTGTACCAATGTGTTCGCAATAGATTGTTCTAGAAGAACATATGTATAAAATGTCACACAAGAATGCGTTAGACTGGCACCAAATAAAAAACCCAACGATGATTACACTTGTCGTCTCAACAATACAATAGTCTTTCCATGAAGTTACAATACAATGCCGTTCTCCCAAATAGGCCATGTGGCTGTTAAAGAATACGGAAATTTAATGGCAAACATGTTCATACTATCCCAATGTCGATCGGATAAGAATTGGATATTATACAAATATTATTTAATCCGACGTAAATTTACGATGCTACTGCACCATCATGACAAAACGATCGCACTGGTATTTACAACTGCGGGGCGTGAAAGTGTTTAGGATTTCAACTTAGATTCAACAGAGCAGAAGTTGTTAAACACATATGGCAAAATCTTACTGAAGCGAACATACAAGTCATAAATACTTATACTCCGCCCAAGTAAAACAGAAACATGCAACACTTAGTGGGCCAGCCAAAGGCTTAGGGCCCTCGCAGAAATATCCCTAAAAAAAAAAATCCAACAGAGTTATGGGAGAAATATTAATCGCACATGGCTAAAGATATTGTTCGTCGAATACGCAAGGTAAATTCAAATATGAACATGGATTTCACAGCAGAAATCTACAACGAAGCGTTGATAATGATTGAAGATTTGTGCTTAGAAATAGCAAACAATGTTCTCAGTTGGGAATACCATCATCGAATCGATCTGTTACTGCTTAGTTCGGATGTAGAATTGCGTCGTGGACAAAATTATAACACGGGTGATCTGTTATCATATGTGCAATCAAATATTCCTAACCTAAAGTATGAGCAAAAAGGCATTTACGATCAAATAATTAAAACTGTTAATAACGGGCTTGGAAAAATCTTCTTCTTAGATGCGCCAGGAGGAACTACTGAAACAAACCTATTTAGATTTATTCTGGCAGCAATTCGATCCCAAAATGGCATAGCCTAACTTGCGTTTTCCGGAATAGCTGCGACATTGCTACCAGGTAGAAGAACTGCTCATTCGGCTTTGAAATTATCATTGAAAATGCAATTCATTGAAACTCCCCGTGCAACATTTCCAAAGCATCCGGCATGGGAAAAGTATTGCAGAAATACAAACTTATTGTTTGGGATGAATGCACATTGGCCCACAAAAAATCGCTCGAGGCTCTTGATCGATCATTGCAAGATTTGCGTGGGAACATCAGACTATTTGGGAACGCATTAATATTGCTTGCAGGAGATTTCATTCAAGCATTACCTGTAATTCCTCGATCGTGACCAGCAGATAAAATAAATGCTTGCCTGAAATACTCTACTTTGTGGTGTTACGTAAAGACGTTAAAATTAACTACAAATATGCGTGTCCAGCTGCAAAACAATCCATCAACTGAGATATTCTCACATCAGTTGCTGGAAATTTGGACGGAAACTTGCCGGTTGATCTGACCTCAGGACGAATTTCAATGACTCATAACTTCTGCAATTTAGTGATGTCAAAAGAAGAATTGGTTGAAAGAGTATTTCCCAATATCTAAACCAATTATAAAAATCACAATTGGCTGAGTGAACCAGCGGCCAAGAATAAAGACGTCTACTAACTTCACAATAATATTCAGTCTAACATCCAAGGCGAGGTAGTCACATACAAGTTCGTCGACACTGTTGCGGAAGCAGATGAAGCGGTTAATTATCCAACAGAATTTTGGAATTCACTCGAACTGCCAGGGATACCACCGCACGTACTGCAATTGAGAAGCGGTGTGCCAATTATCATGTTATGAAATATCAACCAGCCAAAGATTTGCAACGGCATGCGAAGGACCTTTCAAAGGTGAAGATGTCCTCATTCCTCGCATTCCTATGATTCCAATGGATTTGCTACTTTAATTTAAGAGATTGTAATTTCCAATTCGATTGGCGTTTGCAATCACCATCAACAAAGCTCAGGGCCGCTCTTTAGAATTGTGCGGTTTATATCTAGACACGGATTGCTTCTCACATGGAATATTATATGTTGTTTGTTCTAGATTTGGCAAACCGGACAATCTCCATTTCTCCACAGACAATGGAACAACAAAAAATATTGTATACCCACAAGCATTGTGAAATTAAACATATTAAACACGTGCACTTTTTCTTTTCTTTCTTTTCCATTTAACCAGACTAAGCCACAGCAACGCATGGTGGGTACAGCTAGAATGTATATAAATGAACATACGACCCCACTTCCAACTCACACTTGATAAACAATGTGGACTTAGTTAATAAGGTATCTACACTGAATTTAAATTTTTATTTTAAACTAATATGTTTTGATGGGACCTCTTTATTCACTACAGTACCTGTTGATGATCTGTTAGAATTTCTACGTGAGGAACTGCCCAAATATAATTTGAGCTTGCAGACCAATAAAGTATTGGAATTTATCAAATTGTGTATAAAAAACAGTTATTTTAGTTTTTAAGAAAATTTTTCAAACAAACATTTGGAATGACGATGGGCAATCCTCTTTCCCCGGTTTTAAGCAATCTGTATATGGAATTCTTCGAAACAAAAATCTTATCCAGGATTATCCCTGCTAATGTTGTTTGGTTTAGGTATGTTGATGATATTTTGTGCTTATGGCCGTGTGACAAAGACCAGATAGTTTTTCTTAATGAACTTAATTCTTTGGTACCTTAAATAAAATTCACTTGTGAGACTGAGGAGAATGGTACTCTTCCGTTTTTGGACATTATGATTCATAGAGTCACTAGAAAGTTCAAATTTAATGTGTATAGGAAACCTACCAACATGGGGCCGTATGTTCATTTTTATTCGAATCATCATAGTAAAGTTAAACAGGCAGTTTTTCCAGGAATGTTTCTACAAGCTTTGAGGGTATGCAGCCCTGAGTTTTTTGATGAAGAGATTGCTAAAATATATGAAATTGGGAAGAGTTAAGAGATTGCTAAAATATATGAAATTGGGAAGAGTTTACAATATCCTAAGAGGTTTTTGGATTTCTCGTTTGAACAAGCCAAGCGTACGTTTTATAATCACGTTCCCAAGGCGAAACCAGAAATTAATAACTTATTGGTGGTACCTTATGCGAGTGGATTTGAAAAACTGTCTCCGATTTTTAAGAAACTTAATATAAATTTGGTGTTCACTAATAGTACGATCAAATCCAATTTAATAAAAACTCCCCTGATACAACAGGTTGTGTGTAATTCGATTCCCTGCAATGATTGTGATTTTGTGTACCTTGGACAAACAGGAAAGTCTTTACAATTGCGGTTGTCACAACACGCTTATAGTATTAGAACTGCCCAAATGCCTAATGCATTGAATCTGCACACGAATTTATGCGATCACAATATTAACTGGAATGGGGCGTAACTACCAATTGCGGTAATTACGTGGAACGGAATTTGATTGAGTCTGCTCAAATCAGTCAGTGTCCAAATCTTCTTAATATTAGTACTGGTATGTACAAACTTGATCCATTTTTTAAGTTATAATATTGCACAACAGTTTAAGAAAAAACTCTGATAGAGAAGCTTACAATGTCTCATTACAATTTTATATTCATATATTGTGCATTCATGAGGCTTTTCTTTAATCTTTCATCCTTATTCTCTGACCGCTTAATCCTCTTTGACCATTCTAAGCAAAGCTATACCTGTTTCAGGTTAATTCTTTCCCTAGAGATGGGTTGGTCAGGTTCCAGGTGTCGGCCTGTATCCTCTCTCTCTCTTCCCTTAGTCAGTCTGGTGTTGACAAAGGCTTTAACAGGCCGAAACGTTCACTTCCTTTCATATTTCTCTGTGGATATTCCGCATTTAAATATAAAAAAATAAATAAATAAATAAATAAATAAATAAATAAATAAATAAATAAATAAATAAATAAATAAAATAAATATATAAATATATAAATAAATATATAAATAAATATATATATATATATATATATATATATATATATATATATATATATATATATATATATATATATATATATATATATATATATATATATATATATATATATATAAATATATATATATATATATATGTCGTACCTATTAGCCAGAACTCACTTCTCAGCCTGCTATGCAAGGCCCGATTTGCCTAATAAGCCATGTTTTCATGAATGAATGTTTTTTCGTCTACCTAACCTACCTAACCTAATCTAACCTAGCTTTTTTTGGCTACCTAACCTAACCTTACCTATAAAGATAGGTTAGGTTAGGTTAGGTAGGGTTGGTTAGGTTCGGTCATATATCTACGTTAATTTTAACTCCAATAAAAAAAATTGACCTCATACATAGTGAAAAGGGCAGCTTTATCATTTCATAAGAAAAAAATTATAGAAAATATATTAATTCAGGAAAACTTGGCTTATTAGGCAAATCGGGCCTTGCATAGTAGGCTGAGAAGTGAGTTCTGGCTAATAGGTACGACATATATATATATATATATATTATATATATATATATATATATATATATATATATATATATATATGTCGTACCTAGTAGCCAGAACCCACTTCTCAGCCTACTATGCAAGGCCCGATTTGCCTAATAAGCCAAGTTTTCCTGAATTAATATATTTTCTATAATTTTTTTCTTATGAAATGATAAAGCTGCCCTTTTCACTATGTATGAGGTCAATTTTTTTTTATTGGAGTTAAAATTAACGTAGATATATGACCGAACCTAACCAACCCTACCTAACCTAACCTAACCTAACCTATCTTTATAGGTTAGGTTAGGTAGCCGAAAAAGTTAGGTTAGGTTAGGTAGCCGAAAAAGTTAGGTTAGGTTAGGTTAGGTAGCCGAAAAAGTTAGGTTAGGTAGCCGAAAAACAGTTAATTCATGAAAACTTTGCTTATTAGGCAAATCGGGCCTTGCATAGTAGGCTGAGAAGTGCATTATGGCTACTAGGTACGACATGTATATATATATATATATATATATATATATATATATATATATATATATATATATATATATATATATATATATATATATATATATATATATATATTGTGACGGTAAAGTGTTGGAGTGCTGATGTTCGGCAGTCCTCCAATGGCAGGTGTCAATGCCTGGTCACACCAAAAAAAAAAAAGAGACTGCTTGCCTGTTTGTCTGTGGTAAGGTAATGGGAAGACACGCAAAACACAAAATATAAACAATGAAATTTTAATTGCTTAAGAAAACAAGATATGAACAAAGACAATCCCTTGGCTTATGTAAAATTCAAAACAAGTGAACAAACAAAACAACATGAATAATTACTAGATTTGAAAATTTACTCTACAATAAAATAATGTGCAATGCAATAATAATCAGGTGCTGAGAATATTGGCTATAGCTGCTACCTCCCTTAGTATACGACAGCCAGGGCTTAGTATACCAGAGAGAGAGATGTCAACTTCTAAGAGCACAGGAATATTTCTGAAGAGGACGGCTTGAGCTGGCCCAGACGTCGACTCAGGTAGAGGGCGTGAGTGCAGGTGCAGGTGTGCTGTCGGCGATACACCAGCCAATTAGGAGCAGGCAGGCGGAGAATGGGTAGTTAGCTCGTTGACGACGGGCGGTGAGCCGGCGTGACAGGTGGTGCAGGGTACGCTTTGCTTCCTGGTCAAAACGTTTTGTGCTACTGGTGGACGTATCTTTAATGTAGCATCTTGTACTTATAGAACGACGTGACTGATATAGGGAAGAGCAGGCTCAATCTCTCTTGAAAGAGATTATCGTCACAACTCTCCCCCGAAGTCTGCGATTTCGGAAGAAGTTACGTCTTCATGTGGTAGAGTGATAGGTGGAGCTGCCTCTACTTCATAGACTCTGGAGAGGGCGTCGGCTATGATGTTGTCAGAACCCTTGATGTAGAGATCTTCAGGTTGAATTTCTGCAGATATCAAGCCCATTGTAGAAGCCGTCGATTGTTGAATTGGGCTTGCTGCAGGAAGTGTAGGGTGTTGTGGTACGTGTAGATGGTGGTAGACCGAGCACTTTTCAGGTAAGGAGCAAAGTGCTGTAGATTCAGGACGATGGAGAGTAGCTCCCTGTCGATTGTGCTATAGTTCCTTGTAGCTGTGGTCGCTAACAGGTAGGTTCTCCTCGCCTCGTTGTTGCATTAGGTCACCCCCGATGCCGGTACCACTGGCGTCGACATGGAGGATGAAAGGCTTCGTGATATCTGGCGAGGTGAGAATAGGATTAGAATATGGCAAAGGAGCACTATTATGGTCCTGAAAATGGTTATGAAGATCAGGGAAGATTTCCGAATTTAAAAGCGCTGATTCAGTGTCAGTGCTTTCGGGAGGAGAAGCAGGGAAGGTCTCACTGTGGTTGTATGGACCTTTAAAGGTAGAATATGCTACTAACACAGTGGGAGGAGTACCGTTATATAGCTTCAGGAGGTTGACGTGGCACAACTGGGTCTTCCGCCGCCTATCTGGAGTCTCTAGAACGTAGTTGTGGTTGTTTCTGCACTCCTTGATGCGGTAGGGTCCTGAAAACCTGTTTTGCAAGGGAGAACCTGGGATAGGGAAATAGGCCAACACAAAGTCTCCCGGTTTAAATTTCCTTACTTTGCTGTTCTGGTCGTAATGAGTCTTCATCCTCTCCTGTGCTTTCAATAGATTATCCTTAGCAAAGTTATGCACCCTCTCTAGAATGTGTTGTAGGTTTTGAAGAAACTGGGGCACATTCTGATGCTCACTGAAGGTGGCATCACGTAGAGAGTCTTTAAAAGCTTTGAGAGGAGTACGGCACTTACGTCCGTAGAGCATCTCATAAGGAGATACTCCTAGAGACTCATTGGGAAGACTTCTAAAAATACACATAATGAGGTCAAGTTGTTTATCCCAATCCTTAGAGGTCTCATTGCAAAACTTCTTTAGGAGTGCTTTAATAGTCTGATGACTACGCTCAAGAGTACCCTGTGAAGCAGGATGATAGGGGCTGGACAATACCTGTGTGATGTTGAACTCTTCCAGTGTCCTCTTAAAGAGATCACTGGTGAAGTTGGTGCCACAGTCACTCTGAACTTCCCTTGGAAATCCATACTGGGTGAAGATCTTCAATAAGTGTTTCACCACAGTAGCAGCCGTAATGTTATTTACTGGAACTGCTATGGGGAATCTGGTGGTAGGACACAGGATGGTTAGTATATAGGCGTTGCCAGAACTGGTCCGAGGTAAAGGACCAACACAGTCTATAATAAGTCTGTGGAAAGGTTCCGCAGGCACCTGGATGGGTGTCAGTGGTGCTCTGGGGATAGAGATGTTCGGTTTACCTGCCATCTGACATGTATGACACTGTTTGACGCTATTTACCATACCTGGCCAGTAGTAGTCTTGACGGATTCCGTGGTAGGTTTTGTTAAAACCGTAGTGCGAAAGTGCTCCGTGAGCCAGGTGTAGAATAGTGGGCCGCAGGCTGGCAGGAATCACTAGTTGTTCGACGTTGGCCCAATCGTCCTCCTCCTTCAGTTTACTGGGTCTGTATCTGCGGTAGAGCAACTCGTTCTCTAGAAAGAACCCAGGTATACTGTCAGGTTGAGTCTCAGCCTGGAAGAATAATGGTGTCAAGGTAAGATCTTCCCTCTATAACTTACGGAACTCCAACGTGGTAAGATTCGGGGGTAGTTTCTGAGGGTCTTGAGGAACAGCGGTAGCAGTAGAGTCAGCTGGCTGTGGTCGTGCAGCTTGTGCACGGGTGGTCACCAAAACTGGAGGAGAAACTTCATTACTCTCTTGAACCTTTGCTGGAACATACTCAAAGATGGGATTATCCATTACAGAGGTACACACCTGGGTTTTGTCCATGACGATCAGGTTGGTCGGTTGCAGGTCTTCTGCCAAGTCGTTGCCCAGGAGAAGTTGCACTCCAGACATGGGAAAAGACTTTTCCCTGATGGCAAGTTGGACTTCACCAGTCACGAAGGGACAATCCAGGTGGACTCTGGCGAGAGGATAAGGAGTGGTAGCAGTGAGGTCAGTGATGAAGACGGTTTCCCCGGTTTAGGCGATATTGGGCACAGCTGATTTCAAAATGATTGATTGAAGAGCCGCTGTGTCCCTCAAGATCTTCAGTTTGAAACGTCCTTCCGGATCTGAACCGTTGGTAGAGACAGTTCCAGGATACAGATGTTTACTGAAGAGAGAGAGATCATTAACATGAACACCAACATTCATCACAGGCTTACCGGACTTAGAAGGAGTCTGTTTGGGTTTAGTGGATTCAGTATTACCTTTGTATTGAGACTTACCACATTTATCTATGGTATGTCCATAGAGTCTACAATACTTACAGTACAATTGCGAGTTAGCTTGATCAGTACTCACTTTCTCGTAACTGTACCAAGACTTCTTACTGGAAGATGGTTCTGGTGTCAGCCGGTGTATGAGGCTGTAAGTGTCAGCCGACTTAGCACATCTTAGGTAGTCGGTCTCCTCTTTATCTGCTAAATATAAACGGACAGGAGGAGGCACACGCCTCAAGAATTCTTCAACTAGCATGAGGTTGACGAGTTCTGCAAAGGTAGAGACATGTGCTGCTTCCAGCCATTCCATAAAATATCTCCTTTTGGTATTAGCAAATTCTAGAAAGGTGGTGGTACTTGCCTTTAGGTGGTCACGGAATTTTCGTCGGTAGCTTTCGGTGGAGAGAAGGTAGGCGTCCAACACTGCTTGCTTCAGGGTCTGGTAGTCATTCTCAGACGCCAAAGTACTGAGAGTAACTGCAGCTCTACCTGTGAGATGTACTCTGAGAAGGGTAGCCCATTGGTCGGCAGGCCAGCTAAGTTGATTAGCAAGGGTCTCAAAGGTGGTAAGAAATACGTCGACCTCTGTCTCTACGAATGGTGGCATTAACTTACTTGCATAGGAGATATTGAAACTTACTGGAAGACTGGCTGTAGCTTGTTGGCGTTGAGTGAGGTGTGTAGTTTCCAACGCGAGTTCTTGTTGACGACATTCCATAGCCAGAGCTGCTTGTTGTTTGTCATGCTCGCGTTGTATCTCCAGGTGACGATGTTTTGCTTCAAGCTGTACTCGCTCACGCTCACGGAGTATTGCAATCTCACGTTCTTGTTCTTCTTTCCTCAAGGCAACTTCTCGTTCTTTTATTTGTAGGGCTTCTTTTTGTTGCTCTCGCTCGATCTTGGCAAGTTCTAGTTTGAGTTTCATAGTTGCCAAATCAGGTTTGTCTGCAATAGAGTAAGTTTCGTGAGTTTCAGAGTCAATTTTACCTTCCTCTAAGAGATAATCCAGTAACAGGTTATGCAGTTCATTTTTGTTGGCTCCATGGGGAACATCTAGTTGATACTCATGTGCAAGAGTTTGTAATTCGGTCCTCTTGGCACGACTTAAGTTCCCTATTTCACCTGCTGGATCTGCACGGAAAGCTTGGAGACGAAACATGGTGAAATTAGCAAATAAATGTACAACGAATATACTGTTGTGATATGGTGAATGTAAGAAACAGGACAACGTGGCAACTGGTACCTATCCTGTGGAATCGTTAACAATTAATGTTAATTTCAAGATGGTAAATGATTAATAAATCAAGATCGCAGGAAATCTTGTACCCGGTACTCTATGTAAGAGGATAAGGGCAAGAAAATCCTACTAAGTAAGCGAAACTGAGTTCCTAAAACAAATGAAACATTTAATTGCCTCAAAAGTGAATTAGGTAGTCCAAGAATGTAGGCTTACCTTGCCGAGTCTCTATAGGACATAAGCAAGTTTTTCCCACTGAAATGAAATATGATACTTACAGAATTAGCGAACTTTTGTGCTCTGAAAAAGAAGGCTAATTCCCTATCTAAGAAAATATCATCATCTCTGACCGACGTGTAGTGGTGCGAGGTGTCAACTGGTGACGAGAACTGCTGCTGAAGTCCCAATTCATCAACAAAGTTCGTGCTAGAGGAACTATGGCCCTCTTTATCCTCCTACAGTCGGACTGCAGAAGATTAGGTGCTCTTGACCGGGGGACAGACAAAGTACCAGGGGACCAATATGATGATCTGCCGAAAATATGAGAAATATCCTAGGGACAAAAGGTGGTAAACACGAGTAATAACACGGAGGGAGAGATGACCAATTAAGAGAATGACTGAGGCCTACAGTCACCACGTAATCCAAAGTTGTCTCACACTCACCATATGTTATTCTCGGAATGCACAATACACACAGCACCATATAAAAATAAAATTGAATATTGAAAATAGTGAAAAGCAACTGTACCAAAGCCAAGTACGCTTACCATAAATTTACGTTCTAGTACTAGTACCTGAGTGAAGCTCCTTGGACAGGCCCCCATGAAATGTGACGGTAAAGTGTTGGAGTGTTGATGTTCGGCAGTCCTCCAATGGCAGGTGTCAATGCCTGGTCACAATTACAAAAAAAAAAGAGACTGCTTGCCTGTTTGTCTGTGGTAAGGTAATGGGAAGACACGCAATACACAAAATATAAACAATGAAATTTTAATTACTTTTTTTTTTTTTTTTTTTTGAGATAGTTTAGAAAACAAGATATGAACAAAGACAATCCCTTGGCTTATGTAAAATTCAAAACAAGTCAACAAACAAAACAACATGAATAATTACTAGATTTGAAAATTTACTCTACAATAAAATAATGTGCATTGCAATAATAATCAGGTGCTGAGAATATTGGCTATAGCTGCTACCTCCCTTAGTATACGACAGCCAGGGCTTAGTATACCAGAGAGAGATGTCAACTTCTAAGAGCACAGGAATATTCTGAGGAGGATGGCTTGAGCTGGCCCAGACGTCGACTCAGGTAGAGGGCGTGAGTACAGGTGCAGGTGTGCTGTCGGCGATACACCAGCCAATTAGGAGCAGGCAGGCGGAGAATGGGTAGTTCGTTGACGACGGGCGGTGAGCCGGCGTGACAGGTGGTGCAGGGTACGCTTTGCTTCCTGGTCAAAACGTTTTGTGCTACTGGTGGACGTATCTTTAATGTAGTATCTTGTACTTGTAGAATGACGTGACTGATATAGGGAAGAGCAGGCTCAATCTCTCTTGAAAGAGATTATCGTCACAATATATATATATATATATATATATATATATATATATATATATATATATATATATATATATATATATATATATATATATATATATATATATATATATATATATATATATATATATATATATATAGTACCTAGTAGTCAGAACGCACTTCTCGGCCTACTATGCAAGGCCCGATTTGCCTAATAGGCCGAGTGATTTTCTTTATTTTCAATAAATTCTTTCCAATTAGTTTATTTTAATTATTATTATTATATTATATTATGAACATATATTATTGACTTAATTTTGTTAGTTTAGGTTAGGTTAAGATTGGTTAGTTTAGGTTAGGTAGGGTTGGTTAGGTTCGGTCATATATCTATGTTAGTTTTAGCTCAAATTTAAAAAAAATGACTCATACATAATGAAATGGATAGCTTTATCATTTCATAAGAAAAAAAATATTGAAAAATATATAAATTCAGGAAAACTTGTCTTATTAGGCAAATTGAGCCTTGCATAGTAGGCCGAGTACGACGTTCTGGCTACTAGGTACAACATATATATATATATATATATATATATATATATATATATATATATATATATATATATGTCGTACCTAGTAGCCAGAATGCACTTCTCAGCCTACTATGCAAGGCCCGATTTGCCTAATAAGCCAAGTTTTCATGAAATAATGTTTTTTCGACTACCTAACCTACCTAACCTAACCTAACCTAACTTTTTCGGCTACCTAACCGAACCTAACCTATACAGAAAGGTTAGGTTAGGTTATGTAGGGTTGGTTAGGTTCGGTCATATATCTACGTTAATTTTACCTCCAATAAAAAAAATTGACCTCATACATAATGAAATGGGTAGCTTTATCATTTCATGAGAAAAAAATTAGAGAAAATATATTAATTCAGGAAAACTTGGCTTATTAGGCAAATCGGGCATTGCATAGTAGGCTGAGAAGTGCGTTCTGGCTACTAGGTACGACATATATATATATATATATATATATATATATATATATATATATATATATATATATATATATATATATATATATATTTATATGTTGTACCTAGTAGCCAGAACGTCGTACTCGGCCTGCTATGCAAGGCCCGATTTGCCTAATAAGCCAAGTTTTCCTGAATTAATATATTTTCTCTAATTTTTTTCTTATGAAATGGCTACCCATTTCATTATGTATGAGGTCAATTTTTTTTATTGGAGTTAAAATTAACGTAGATATATGACTGAAGCAAACCAACCCTACCTAACCTAACCTAACCTATCTTTATAGGTTAGGTTAGGTTAGGTAGCCGAAAAAGTTAGGTTAGGTTAGGTAGTCGAAAAAAGTTAATTCATGAAAACTTGACTTATTAGGCAAATCGGGCCTTGCATAGTAGGCTGAGAAGTGCGTTCTGGCTACTAGGTACGACATATGTTTATATGTCGTACAGTTCCGTGACCGTTTCAGGAGTTCCGTGCTGCGTTTCACTTACGAGATGGAAAAGGATGGGAAGCTGCCCTTTCTAGATATAAGAGTCATGGAAAAGAGCGGAGGTTTCCACACTGCAGTCTACACTAAGGAAACGAAAATAGGAATGTGCCTAAATGCCAAAAGCGACTGCCCAGATAGGTACAAGAGGAGTGTTGTTAACGCATATGTCGACCGTGCTCTCAGCCACAGCTCAGAATGGAAGCAAGTCGACGAAGAACTCTGTAGGGTAAGGCAGGTCCTAGTCAACAACGGCTTCTCCAATGGTTTCGTCGAAGACATCATAAGAAGGAAAGTGAAACGCCATGCAACCTCTGAAGAGACAACTAACACAACACCTATACCCCCTATTAGACTATTTTACAGGAACTTCTTTTCCACAGCTCATAAAACGAAGGAAAGGGTCCTGAAAGATATTGTTAATAGAAACGTTATCCCTACAGACAAAAATCAGAGGATACAACTGACGATTTACTATAAAACCAGAAAAACGGCCAGCCTACTCATGAGAAACTCTCCAGACACAAAGCAGAACGCTTTAAAAGAGACCAACGTCGTCTATGCCTTCAAATGCCCTCTTGGGGACTGTAAGCTCCAAAAAACCCGGTATATAGGCAAGACAACAACATCTCTTTCTAGGCGTTTAACGATGCATAAGCAACAGGGCTCCATTAAGGAACATATAATCTCTTCCCACAACCAAACCATCGCCAGAGGAATCCTAGTAAACAACACAGAAATCATCGATAGATACAGCGATAGCAGGCGGCTTGACGTTTGCGAGGCACTACACATTAAGAAGTCAACACCAGCAATCAACAGCCAATTAATGCACAACTATATTCTACCCACCTCAAGACTCCGCTCCAATATAGAAGCATCAAGAAATATGGACCAATAGGCTTTCTACAATCACTTCTATTCAATACCCATTGTTTCGTGTTCTGTCTTGTGTTGATGAAATTAATACCCTATTAAATACCACCTCACCCCATCCACCTCACTCAAATGTAGATATAAACAAATCGGAGATGTGTAAGTTCTATTCAGTTGTGTATGTGTAAACTAAAGTCTTTGAAAATGTAATAATTTTACGAAACGCACTCAAGTGTCGCGTCAGACTAGAAATAAAAATGAATTTTGGAGAATTGATTTTTGAATTACCACCAACAGTGAAAAGAAATGTACGAAAGATTGAGAAAATTCGTGTTAGAATTATTAATCTTACTTTTTCGGTCATATTTAATAATATATGTCTACAGGAAAGACTGCTCTCACTTCTCACTTGCTGGAAGTAATAGCTTCGGCTATCACTTCCTTATGTCCGGTCGTAATGGTCAAGCGGATTAAGGCGTCCCTGTACATACCAGTTGCGTTGCTCCTGGCAGTATGGGTTCGAGTCACTTCTGGGGTGTGAGTTTTCAGTTGTATATAGTCCTGGGGACCATTCAGGCTTGTTTGCATTTGTGTTCCTCATGTGTGCTTCAAAGAATGAGGTGATTTGATAAAATGCTATGCCCAAGATTACCATCCGAGTGCCGGCGGGGAAGTGGTTCAAATAGCTTCGGCTATCACTT
The DNA here is from genome assembly GCF_040958095.1 of Procambarus clarkii. Lineage (NCBI taxonomy): Eukaryota > Metazoa > Arthropoda > Malacostraca > Decapoda > Cambaridae > Procambarus > Procambarus clarkii. The sequence goes on from NC_091165.1 coordinate 7,250,092, forward strand.
CCTTTTGTCCGGTCGTGATGGTCAAGCGGATTAAGGCGTCCCTGTACATACCAGTTGCGTTGCTCCAGGCAGTATGGGTTCGAGTCACTTCTGGGGTGTGAGTTTTCAGTTGTATATAGTCCTGGGGACCATTCAGGGTTGTTTACATTTGTGTTCCTCAAGTGTGCCCCAAAGAATGAGGTGATTTGATAAAATGCTATGCCCAAGGTTACCATCCGAGTGCCGGCGGGGAAGTGGTTCAAATAGCTTCGGCTGTCACTTCCTTATGTCCGGTCGTGATGGTCAAGCGGATTAAGGCGTCCCTGTACATACCAGTTGCGTTGCTCCTGGCAGTATGGGTTCGAGTCACTTCTGGGGTGTGAGTTTTCAGTATATATATATATATATATATATATATATATATATATATATATATATATATATATATATATATATATATATATATATATATATATATGTCGTACCTAGTAGCCAGAACTCACTTTTTGGCCTACTATTCAAGGCCCGATTTGCCTAATAAGCCAAGTTTTCCTGAATTAATATATTTTCTCTAATTTTTTTCTTATGAAATGATAAATCAACCCATTTCATTATGTATGAGGTCAATTTTTTTTTATTGGAGTTAAAATTAACGTAGATATATGACCGAACCTAACCAACCCTACCTAACCTAACCTAACCTATCTTTATAGGTTAGGTTTGGTTAGGTAGCCGAAAAAGTTAGGTTAGGTTAGGTTAGATAGGTTAGGTAGTCGAAAAACAATTAATTCATGAAAACTTGGCTTATTAGGCAAATCGGCCCTTGCATAGTAGGCTGAGAAGTGCGTTCTGGCTACTAGGTACGACATATATATATATATATATATATATATATATATATATATATATATATATATATATATATATATATATATATATATATATATATATATATATATATATATATATATATATATATATATATATATATGTCGTACCTAATAGCCAGAACGCACTTCTCAGCCTACTATTCAAGGCCCGATTTGCCTAATAAGCCAAGTTTTCATGAATTAATGTTTTTTCGTCTACCTAACCTACCTAACCTAACCTAACCTAGCTTTTTTTGGCTACCTAACCTAACCTTACCTATAAATATAGGTTAGGTTAGATTAGGTAGGGTTGGTTAGGTTCGGTCATATATCTACGTTAATTTTAACTCCAGTAAAAAAAATTGACCTCATACATAGAGAAAAGGGTTGCTTTATCATTTCATAAGAAAAAAATTATAGTAAATATATTAATTCAGGAAAACTTGGCTTATTAGGCAAATCGGGCCTTGAATAGTAGGCTGAGAAGTGAGTTCTGGCTACTAGGTACGACATATATATATATATATATATATATATATATATATATATATATATATATATATATATATATATATATATGTCGTACCTAGCAGCCAGAACGCTTTTCTCTGCCTACTATTCAAGGCCCGATTTGCCTAATAAGCCAAATTTTCATGAATTAATTTTTTTTCGACTACCTAACCTACCTAACCTAACCTAACCAAACTTTTTCGGCTACCTAACTTAACCTAACCTATAAAGATAGGTTAGGTTAGGGTAGGTAGGGTTGGTTAGGTTCGGTCATATATCTACGTTAATTTTAACTCCAATTAAAAAAATTGACCTCATACGTAATGAAATGGGTAGCTTTATCATTTCATAAGAAAAAAATTAGAGAAAATATATTAATTCAGGAAAACTTGGCTTATTAGGCAAATCGGGCCTTGTATAGTAGGCTGAGAAGTGCGTTCTGGCTACTAGGTGCGACATATATATATATATATATATAAATATATATATATATATATATATATATATATATATATATATATATATATATATATATATATATAAATTAAACCTAGAAGGGGGTACCACCTTTGGTGCAAGTGTAGGGACCCATAGCCTCGGAGAAGAAAATAAAGAGTACAGAGAAGACCTTGTGGATCCTCACTGAACACTTTGATATTTTCTTCTCCTACCACCCCTATTCTTTTGGTATGTGTGTATATATATCTAACTTTATATGAAAATGTCATTACACAAAAAGGGTTACAATTTTGTTTACATGCAGGGTACAAGGCTACTTGTCACAAGTTGTAGAGCTCCTCCAGCTCCTCAGATGGCGGGCAGGAACCATGGATGCAGTGAGCATTTCCTCTCTGGATCGCCACACTAAGGCGCTGAAAGAGAAAACTGGCAGCTCTAGGGTCGTTGTTTCAATTAGCTTGGACCCCAACTCCTTCAAAAAATTAGCAGCACTTTTACCCCAGGCACCAAGTGTCCCTGAGGCAATGGGGACAAAATTGTAGTGGTGATAAAGGTCTCAGTATTTACGTAACTTGGCTGCTTCCCGGTGATTGGCAGCACCTTCTGCTTGTGTAGCACTGAAGACAACATAGGTGTTGGCTAAAGTTGAAACGCAAGTGTAGTCCCACACCAACTGTCTACCATTCTTTCAGGGGTTCACCGTGATTCCATTTGGGCGACCGACAGGCTCATCAGAGTTGTGTGACATTAGGTAATGGGGCTCTTTCTCTGCTGGACAACCGGCTGTGGTAAGGCTTCTCTTAATAATGTCGTTAACCTAGTCGTGTCTTGCATGCCATCCTCCTGTCCTTTGGCAGAGAAAGCAATGCCGTCCGTACCTGTCGGCCTCTGCCTCGCCGAAAATACACCTGTATTCGGTGTAAATTGGGGCAGCGAGGCGGAGAGTCACGGCAATTCGGATTACCTGCGGTGTGAGGCGGGTGCCGGTGGCTGTCATTGGGGTTGCTAATAGGAAGTCATCTGCATGGGGATCTGCTACAGCTCTATGTCGGGCAGTGTCATGTGGTGTTGTCGCAGCTTCATGGTCGGCAGTGGGGCGATCCCAGCTGGAATGCTTATGGGCTTCAGAAGGCGGTGGTTGGGGTTGCTTCGAACAACTCAAATTCCTCCTCTGTTCTAATCCTATTCTCGCCTCGCCAGATATCACCAAGCCTTTCATCCTTCGTGTCGACGCCAGTGGTACCGGCATCGGGGGTGTCCTGGTGCAGCAACGAGGCGAGGAGGTTCTACCTGTCAGCTACTACAGCTACAAATTGAAACCCCACCAGAGGAACTACAGCACTATCGAGAAGGATCTACTCTCCATCGTCCTGAATCTCCAGCACTTTGCTCCATACCTACAAGGTGCCAGGTCTACCACCATCTTCTCAGACCACAAATCTCTGCTTCTTACATCAAGCCCAATTCAATAACCAACGTCTTCTACGATGGGCTTTATATCTGCAAGATTTCAACCTGGAGATCCGCTATATCAAGGGTTCTGACAACATCATAGCCGACGCCCTCTCCAGAGTCTATGAAGTAGAAGCAACTCCAACTATCACTCCACCACATGAAGACGTAACTTATTCCAGAACCACAGGCTTTGGGGGGAGAGTTGTGACGATAATCTCTTTCAAGAGAGATTGAGCCTGCTCTTCCCTACATATATACGTCGTTCAAGTACAAGATACTATATTGAAGATACGTCCACCAGTATCGCCAAACGTTTTGCCCAGGAAGCAAATCGTACCATGCACACCCCGACACACCGGCTACAGCCCGCCCCAACCAGCAAACTGCCTGTTGCTGATTGGCTGGTGTCTCGCTGCACCTGCACTCACGCCACCACCAAGAGTCGACGTATGGGCAGCAGCACGCCGTACTCCTCAGAATATCTCTGTGCTTCTTGAAGTTGACATCTCTCGTTAGTAGACTAAGCCTTGGCTTTCGTGTACTAAGGGAGGTGGCAGCTTGAAGCCAGTATTTCCAGCACCTCACTTATTTGATTTATTTTAACTTGCATTCTTGTCTTAGAGTAACTTTTCATTACCAGTAATTATTCATGTTGTTTTGTTTGTTGACCTGTTATGAATTTTATGAGATTGTCTTTATTCATGTCTTGTTTTCTAGAGTAATTAAAATTTCATTGTTTATATACTTTGTGTTTTGTGTGTCTTCCCATTACCTTACCACAGACGAAAGGACAAACTTCTCTTTTTTTTTTGTTATGTGACAGGCCCTGCCCCCAGCTTTTGAAACAACCGAACACCAACGCTTTACCATCACAATATAAATATATATGTATATATATATATATATATATATATATATATATATATATATATATATATATATATATATATATATATATATATATATATATATATATATATATATATATATATATATATATATATATATATATATATATATATATATATTAGTATATTTTGGTAGCAGCCTTTCCTGTAGACAAATATTATTAAATATGACCGAAAAAGTAAGATTAATAATTCTAACACGAATTTACCCCCTATTATTATCTATACCCCCTATTAGACTATTTTACAGGAACTTTTTTTTCCACAGCCCATAAAATGGAGGAAAGGGTCCTGAAAGATATTGTCAGTAGAAACGTTATCCCTACAGACAAAAATCAGAAGATACAACTGACGATTTACTATAAAACCAGAAAAACGGCCAGCCTACTCATGAGAAACTCTCCAGACACAAAGCAGAACGCTTTAAAAGAGACCAACGTCGTCTATGCCTTCAAATGCCCTCTTGGGGACTGTAAGCTCCAAAAAAAACAGTATATAGGCAAGACAACAACATCTCTTTCCAGGCGTTTAACGATGCATAAGCAACAGGGCTCCATTAAGGAACAATTACTTCCATTCAATACCCATTGTTTCGTGTTCTGTCCTGTGTTTGAATTTAATACCCATTCAATACCCATTGTTTCGTGTTCTGTCTTGTGTTGGAATTTAATACCCATTGAATACCCATTGTTGAAAGTTCGTTTTTCACCTCATCCACCTCACCCAAATGTAGATATAAACCTCGAAGATATGTAAGCTCTATTCAGTTTCAGTTGTGTGTTTGTAAACTAAAGTCTTTGAAAATGTAATATGTTTTACGAAATGCGCTCAAGTGTCGCGTCAGACTAGAAATAAAAGTGAATTTTGGAGAATTGATCTTTGAATTACCATCCACAGTGAAAAGAAACATAAGAAAGATAGAGAAAATTCGTGTTAGAATTATTAATCTTACTTTTTCGGTCATATTTAATATATATATATATATATATATATATATATATATATATATATATATATATATATATATATATATATATATATATATATATATATATATATATATATATATATATATATATATATATATATATATATATATGTCGTACCTAGTAGCCAGAACGCATTTCTCAGCCTACTATGCAAGGCCCGATTTGCCTAATAAGCCAAGTTTTCATGAATTAATTATTTTTCGGCTACCTAACCTACCTAACCTAACCTACCTAACTTTTTCGGCCACCTAACCTAACCTAACCTATTAAGATAGGCCATTAAGCCAAGTTTTCATGAATTAATTATTTTTCGCCTACCTAACCTAACCTAACCTAACTTTTTCGGCCACCTAACCTAACCTAACCTATTAAAATAGGTTAGGTTAGGTTAGGTAGGGTTGGTTAGGTTCGGTCATATATCTACGTTAATTTTAACTCCAATAAAAAAAAATTGACCTCATCCATAATGAAATGGGTAGCTATATTATTTCATAAGAAAAAAATTAGAGAAAATATATTAATTCAGGAAAACTTGGCTTATTAGGCAAATCGGGCCTTGCATAGTAGGCCGAGAAGTGCGTTCTGGCTACTAGGTACGACATATATATATATATATATATATATATATATATATATATATATATATATATATATATATATATATATATATATATATATATATATATATATATATATATATATATATATATATATATATATATATATATATATATATATATATATATATATATATATATATATATATATATATATATATATATATATATATATATATATATATATATATATATATATATATATATATATATATATATATATATATATATATATATATATATATATATATATATATATATATATATATATATATATATATATATATATTCATGTGCATACTTTAGATATAAGCTTTTTTAAAGATTATATTTTTCCCTTCTTCTACTAGCCCACATGAGCTCATGTGTATTACTACCATTCACAAAACTGCTGTGGTACCTACCTCTACTCTTTAGTACGGGTAGAACTACGTCTGCACTACTCGGGTGACAAGGATCCACAACGACCGTGCACAAACAAAATACCTTGAAAATAGACCAAATCTTCCACCATTGATAAAGCTAACCTAATCTATAGTCAGCTCTTGATCAGGGGGCCATACGGACCCACTCACCCCTTACACCTTCTCCCACATGCAGACGATGAGTCACAATAACCAGGCTTGAAGATATGAGAACTGAACCACACTCCAGAAGATAGACTTGATAATGCTCCTGGACGGACTGAAACGTCGTCGTCTCCTCATCTTCTGGTGTGTGGTTTAGTTCCCATACCTTCTCCCACCCCCGGAGTGGGATGAATGAGCCTCGTCTATTCAACCCCCAATAACACCACCCACTGGAGAAGGATTAATGAAACTCATCAACTCCAATAACACATCAGCTTCTTCCTTCTTTTTCGGGATCACCACCTTTATTCCCCACTCCTCTCCTTCTTCTCCAATCACACAACAGGTCAATTTATCAGACCCCGACCCCGTCTTCTTCATCCCCAATCTAACATGCCATATTACATCATCAGTTCGGGCGCCCAGCAACTGCACCAAGTGCCACTTCCAACCCATTCCAATCAAGCTATCTTTTCCATCGATAAGCTCTGATAATAAGATAAGGGGTCACTATTAACTATTAACTCTTACTCACACTAATAACTCACTATTAACTCTCATCATCCAGAAAATTTGAATACTTATTTACGAGATGAAGAAGACATTTTAGTTTTGGCAATGTCGTTGTCCAGGACAAGCCATTTTTACGGTGATATTTTGATTTTAAAAAATTCGTCGCTCACGAGCATTTATTTAATGACTAAGAATTGGAAAAGTCTTCGACCGGCGACATTCCTTTTAACTTCGAATTGTTAAGAATTCGCTCAGGTCCTGCCGTTTTAACGACGATATTTGGTTTTGAAAAAGTCATGGTCCCAGCATAGTCCATTCACTGAAGAAATTATGAAAAAGTCGTCACTCAGGCATGGTCCTTTTAATGGCTATATTTTCAAACTAGTCATGGGATACCCATTTTAACGACGATATTATGAAAAAGTCGACATTTTAGGAGAGCTATGTAGACTGAGAGTCAGAGAGAGCGAAACATAGAGAGAGAGAGAGAGATACATGCCAATCCTAAGCCGTCCATGAAGAGCATGAATGCAACAAAAATTAATGAGGAAATATGCGTAATGCTATCCCGAAGCATCAGCCCTTTAACATCGAACAGACTATTTGACAGACAGTTTTATATATCTATTCTGCAGAGGTGGCACCCGGCATTGCCGGGTCTATCTGCCTGACTCCCATCTATCTATCCATATATCCAAACATTTATCCATCAATCTATGCATCTATCTTTCCGTCAATCCTTCCATCAATTTACCTACTGTCTGTCTCTTTCTCTGACTTAGCCTCTCGCTTTGTTTATTTATCTGTCTCTCACGGAGTATCTCTGTTTCTGTGTCAATCTTTGTTTTTGTGTGTCTCAGTCTCTCTCTCTCTCCTATAAAAATATATCTATAATGTATTGGTTGTCGCCAGTGAGAGGAGCTCACTGGTGATAGTACTAAAAAAAATTGTCACCTCCTACTCTGATAACGCACCGTGGCTTGAGATTGTTCTGAAGCTATTGAAGAATTGTCTGTGTCATGCTGATGTCTAACCTACTTCATATATATGTCTAACTTATTAATGGTAGGTTAGACATATATATATATGAATGAGATTGGGGGATACAACTAGGAGGTGCCTCGTATGGGGCCAATAGACCATCTGTAGATACCTTCATTCTTATGTTCTTATGATATGAGCAAATTATTTATAGCAGCATTTTTTTTATTTTCCCGAGATCAGTGAATATAATGGTGTATAATACTATATGATTTTGTTTTAATTTGTTTTGAAAATATTTAGCAGGGGAGATGGCGGGCAGTGCCAAAAATAGTCATGGATATCAAAATGTTGCACTCACACGCTGTTCCCTTTTTGAATTCTGGCGACCCCGACCATCATATGATCATCCCATACCCCAGACTATTCTCTCTGCCAATTTGGGTGAGGCTAGACCAAACCGCATGGCCTCCAACTCTGAACAGACAGACAGACATTCCCGCCTATAGCATAGACTAGGGGAATACCCGTCGTTGCCTGGGTCTGCTTGTCTCCCATCTGTCCATCTATCTATCCATCCATCTGTCTCTCTGTTTACCTGTCCATTCAGCTATCTATCCATCCGTCTATTCCTCAATCTATCTATCAATCCAACCATCTATGTATCCACCTATCCATCCATCTATCTGTCCATTTAGTTGTCGGTATATCTATCCATCTATCTATCCAACTTCTAAAATAATAAATTTATTTAAAAATCTATATATTCATCTGTCCATCCATCTACTTATCCAACCATCGATATATTCATCTTTTATCCATATATCAATCTATCCATCCTTCTACCCATAATCTCCCTTTCCATCTATCTGTCCGTCTATCCATCCATCTGTATATTTCCATCCATCTATCTATCCTTCCATCTCTCTGTCCATTTTTCAATATATCTTTCCAGCTATCTATCAATTTGTCTTTCTATCAATCCAACTTTGCAGCCAATCAATCAATCTGTTCATCTAGCCGTCTATCCATCTTTCCATCAATCTATCTGTCCATTTAGTTTTCTATCCATCTAGCTTCTATTCATCTATCCATCTAGCTCTCCATCATCTAACTATGTATCTGTAGTGTAATAATTCTTATTCACAAATATTAAATTGACTTAAAATGAATAATTAAACAAGTCAAATAGGTGTTACAGCCAAGTATACCAATTAACACAAACACTTAAGCAAAAGCTCCCGCTGACAGACCCCCCATTTAATGTGACGCTATACTGTACTGAAGTCGTACGGACAAATGGAATGTCCCATACACACTAAAATAAAGTAAACAAAATCCGCATTGGCCTTTGCAGTGTGAGAATTGGGCGAGAATGAAAGTAATTCTCGGACAAAAAATATATAAAAAATTTACTCTAAAATAAGGATAAACAAATAACATCTGAATTACAAATAAACCTGACTTACCTGGTTTGGGAGGAGGACTATGTCGAGGACCGGGCCGCGGGGAATTTGAGCCCCGAAAATTGACAAAAAAAACTTCTGACACATGTCACCTCAACATCATTGCAAATATGTATAAGCTCTTATTTATATATATATATGAGCTTTGTTGTTGATTGAGGGTTGACGATGGAGCCTGGGTGGCTCAGCCTGCCTGGGTTAAATTGACCTGACCTGACCTAGCCTGTCCTAACTTGGCTTAAACAAGTGTCAAGAAACACTTCGTTTGTCATTCTCCTTGGTGTATGGTTAGTTATTGGAGACGGAAGACCAACCAGAAGTGTTGAAGACAGGTAATAAAGTCCCAATATACAGAAAGGGCGACAGGCAACAGGCCCTGAACTACAGGCCAGTGTCCCTAAACTGTAATACTTGAGGTTACCTTGAGGTGCTTCCGGGGCTTAGCGTCCCCGCGGCCCGGTCGTCGACCAAGCTTCCTGGTTGTTGGACTGATCAACCAGGCTGTTGGACGCGGCTGCTCGCAGCCTGACATAAGAGTCACAGCCTAGTTGATCAGGTATCCTTTGGAGGTGCTTATCCAGTTCTCTCTTGAACACTGTGAGGGGTTTGCCAGTTATTTTCCTTATGTGTAGCAGAAGCGTGTTGAACAGTCTCGAGCCTCTATCTCATGCAATATCTATCTCTCATGCAATATCTATCTCGGGCTATCTCTATCTCTATATCATGCAAGGTTATTGAGAAGATCGTAAGAAAACATAGTAGCACATTTGGAGAGAAGGGACTTCGTGACACATACCAACATGGGTTCAGGGATGGTTAATCTTGCCTCACAGGTTTAATAGAATTTTATGACAAGGTGATAAAGATTAAGCAAAAAAGAGAAGGGTGGTGTCATGGGGGGGGGGGTGAGCTGGGGCTCTGCTAGCAATCGGCTGCTAGGGGCTCAGAAGGCAGAATACTCAGCCCCTCCGACTCTTGGGATTTACCGGAGTCTCCTGGTCCCACAGGAGAGGACCAGTAATACCCACCACTGCAGGTCTTTGCCCACATTACTGGGGGTGCCACTGATTCACCCTGGGAGCCCTTCAGTCAACCAAGGGGAAACTGCTATTAACAATTCCGGCCTAGACCCGTGGAGAAGTGAAGGAAGACCCAGGCTTACCTTTGAACAATAACTTCCCTGTCTTGCCTGCCTGACAAAAGTTGCAGGAATTCCTTTCCTGCCTGCCTCCTCTATCTTCTTTTAACAAGGTCGCCAGCTGGGTTGATATATCTGCACCCCACAGTTCAGTGGGTGTACTCTATACTGCTTGTTGCCTAAGTGTTGCTACTCCTACAGAGTTGACACTGGTCTGTCAGCCAAGGTACGCTTCCATAAAAGTCTGTGTGAGTTTACCTCTCTCCAGCCACTACATTGTTTGTTGCCAAAGTGTTGCCACCATTCCGAATTTGATACTGGACAGATAGCCTAGGGTACACTTCTACATAAGTCTGTGCTGCTTTAGCACTCTCTAGCCACCAAGAACTTCTGTAGAAAACGTGATGTTCACTAGGTGGGACTATGATATCCCTCGTGTATGCTCATAGAGATTATTATGGAATCACACTTAAACACTATGATAAAATATGTGAATTTACTGACATAAGCTACACGGTTACATATACAATTGCAATCAATACAGGAAATGAAAATAAGAATAATCAGGAGATCGTCAGCCACTCTTCTTTCACGACCTCTTAACAACTCCTTCAACTGGGCAGATATAAAAGGGGCCACACACTCCCTCACAGAGGGGCCTCTTCGTCAACGTCGGCCACCTCCTCTTCAACTACCCCGTCGTCCACACTCACTGTCCTCTTCAACAGTCTTGGAAACAAGCTGCCCTGCATCCTATCCTACTATTAATGTATCAATGTTATACTGTAACATACATAGGTAAATATCGTGGCCTATCTAGCCTACTCAAACAAGGGGTAATGAGAGGGAAATTGATCTACCTTTACATTCCTGGCTCACGACGCCTGTCTCTCGATGGTGTGAGGTTCACATGTTTTTTGAGTCGGTCCTTGACGATCCAGGAACGTATCACAAGTCCTCAGGTGTCGTGAAGCCTTTGCGTCGTCGCTAAACAACTCCCAGAGGTTCAGATATCCCAATCCTGGTTCACAAGTGAACACTAAGCTAATCACTGTATGCACACACTCGTCCCTTCCACAAGGCGTTGCTCCTTGCCCTAGGAACGGTGTCGTCCCTCCAAAATCCTCAGTGAACGTGACACGGTCACTGCTAGGCCTACCCGCCACACCTTCCAGACCCTCTAGCGTCTGGCGGCGCCCCTCCAGCGTCGTCGCCGACCGATTCTTCAAGTTTTGGCACTTCTCTGCTCAATGAACTTGGTTTCCTCTTGCTTTCCGGAAGCACAGGGTCTCCAATAACAATGGTTGGCTGCGATGACTAGCTTTAATCCACTGAGTAAGGCTTGTAGAGCCTCAAATCCTCGAGAGCTGATAGAGGCGCATCCTCCCATCTCCCCAGTCAGATCAACTCTGGACGCTAACACAGCTGGCGTCGCCAGGGGCACTTGGTGACGTCTTGGCGGGCTCTGATTGGTCGCCCGTGACCTAAGTTAGCCAATCCGCAGTCGGCTGGCGTCCTCCACAAATTGGCGGATCTGTAGGTAGGGGGTACCATTTCGTTTGTATCAGGGCGCCACTTTCCCTTTACCTACAAATTTATAGTGTAAATTTCTCCCTCATCAGGCGGCCGATCTGGTCGCCACATATACCAAAAGATTCCCTGTATCTCAGAGAATCAGCAAAGAAAGCTGAAATGATTCTTAAAGCAGACATATGGGAGAAATTGGAGAGGGCACCGTCACAGTGGGCAAACTGCATTTTCTTGGACTGTCAAAAATCCTTTGACACAGAACCTTGTAAGAGGCTGGTGAATAAGTTGGACAAACAGGCAAGAGTAACTGGTAGTGTGCTTCAGTGGAAAAGGGAGTACTTAAGCAATAGGAAGCAGAGAGTAACTGGTAGGGTTGAGACCTCAGAATGGCGTGAAGTCACCAGCCACAGGGTTCTGTACTCGGACCCATCCTGTTTCTGATACATGTTAAGGATCTTCCAGAGGGTATAGACTCATTCCTCTCAATGTTTGCTCATGATGCCAAAATTATGAGAAGGATTAAGACAGAGGAGGACAGCATGAGGCTTCAGGTTGACCTGGATAAACTGAAGAACTGCTCCAACACTGCCCTCCCAGTGTTGTTACCTGCCTGGCTGCGTGCTGACGTGGCAGTTTTGACATGGGGGGCCTTGCAATTCCTCCTGTTCTGCGGGTGAATTCCGTGGGACTGGAGTTCTCGTGTAAGGCTGATTATCCAGCCATTGAGTTGGTGATGTGCGGCATGCTTCGTGTCCCGGTGGAGGCGGTCTACGGAGTGGAGCTTATTACGGCCCACTGGGTGATTATCAAGTTCGTGCGGGAGGAGGAGTATCAGGACTTCCTCCATCAGTACGAAGGGCGTTCGTTGCAGTTGCCGGATGGCGCCGGCTCTGTTGCTGTCTCGGACCGAAGTGGTGCCCTGACTTATGTCAGTGTACACGGTGCGCCCCTGGAGTTCTCTGAAGACCTTCTCTGGCGCTTCTTCGGGAGGTATGGTGCAGTCATCAGTGTGTTGGTGAACACGCTTTCCTTGGGGAAGTATGCTGGGAAGCAGACGAACATCCGTACCTTAGGTATGCGCCTGCGGTCGGATATCCCATCTTCTGTCCGGCTGCTGGGTTACTACGTTCGGGTGTATTATGCCCAGCAGCCCCGTACCTGTTTCCGATGTGTCCAGTTAGGGCATCAGGCTGCCGGGTGCTCTGAGGCCCCTGCTGCACCTGTTAACTTGTTTCGGGAAGAGGATTCCCCGCCGCTCCCTCAGGGCGTGGATTCCGGAGATGAAGAGGGGCAGGTCCCGTTCGCTGCTGATGCGGCCCCCCCTCCCCCTGCATCACCCGACATGCCCCCGGTGGTTGTTGTCCCTCCTCCGCATGTTCCGGTGGCTCCTGTCGCTGGTCAATTCTCTGTGCCAGTTACTCCCGAGGGTCTTCCGGATGGTCTCTGCGAGTCGTCTTCGTCTTCCTCGTCTCCTGCTGCTGCGCCTGGTCCTGCACCCTCGCCAGGTGTTACGGCTGTGCTGGGTGTTGGGGGGGCTGCGGAGTGTCCTGTTGTGTGCGGCCTGGTTCCCCCTGCGGTTGAGGCTGCTGCCGTACTGCGACGGGCGTCGGTTCGCCCGGTTTGTGAGGCCCGTGGTTCTGGGTCCGCCTCCGGCTGTGAGGATGTGCGGCCAGTGCCCAAGCGTTCCTGGCGTTCTTCTGCTGCTTGGGATGATGTGGAGGACTTCGATGCAGGTGGAGCTTCGGCCGATGATGTGGCGGTTCCGGGTGCTTCACGCTCTACGTCGCTGGTGGTGGATGACGTCCATGTGTCTGCTGTTGACGATGGTTGTGCGTCTGATTTACCTCCTGTTCTTTCTCCTGCAGAAGGTTCTCTGCAGTGGGAGGTGGTTGCTCCTACAGACGTGGGTGGTATGGGTTCTGGTGCGAGCCGAGGCATCAAGCTGGTGCTGAAGAAGGATGCCAAGCGTGGGGGGGTCCCAGCAGATACAACGTCCAGTGGTTGATGCGGGTCCCTGTGAGGCAGCCGAGGAGGCTCCCAGTGCGCTGCCCATTGCCCGACCTCGTGGGAAGGAGCCTCTCCCTCTCATCTTGGCCTCCGGCGTGGCGTATGATGATAAGAATCCTTTGCGGTTTGAAACTGTTGACCGCGTACGTCCTGTTCCGTGGTGCCCTTCATCCATCTGGGTTCAGCGGGCTCGGTGTTTTGTTGTGGGTGTGCGCTAGTTGATGCCTGATCCTCGTATGGTTCATAATGAAGCTGTTCCGGAGGACGTCATGTTACTTTGGGAGGCGTATTGTGTTCGATTCCCGGCGGCGGAGTGGCCGGATAAGTATGAGAAATTTGAGTAGTCTGTGTGCTTGCTGTGTGTTTGGTGTGTGCTTGGACCTGTGGTTTGTTTGCAATGTGTTGTACCTATTGTGCCCCCTTCAGGCCGGTGTTATGTTTGTTCTCATGACCGTTGTTTTGTTGTATTTCTTGTATTTTCGGTATTGTTGTTTCTTTTTCCTGTGTTTCATTAGGTTTCTGTTCATTGTTGTGTTTTTGTTGTCGGCCCTTCTGGCCAGTATTTAGTGTCTTTGTATAAATTTGTATTGATTTGTTTTGTGCTGAAGTGTCTTGTTATGTTTCTTGATGTACTTTCTGTTGTGTTTTATTCTAGGTCCTTCAGGCCAGTGCTTGTATGTTGTTGTGTTTGTACCTGTTTTGTTTTCAGGTGTGTGTGTTTTGCTTGTTTATTTTTATTGTTTATTTTGGCTTCGCCCTTTGTTTACGGGGCGGATAGCTTGGTGTGTGTGATTTTATTCCTGTATTGTTTCTGTGCTGTACGTTTGACCTGGTGTTTTCATATTGCTTTACCTGTTGTACGTGTTTGTTCTTTATGTTTTGTTTGGAATGTATTGTTTGTCCTGTTATGTTTCCTGTTATGCCTCTTGATGTATGTTTTGTTTTATGAAGGTTTTGTTTTGTGATGTTACTGTGATTGCTAGTTTGCCATTGTATTATGTTTTGTGCCTTGATGTATGCTGTATTTTTCTATGCATTTATCGTGTTTGTGTTTTGTTGTGCTATGCTGTCGGCCCTTCTGGCCGGTGGTCTATTGTTTTATTATGTTCTATTATGTATTCTATATTGTTTTTATTGTATTTAAATTGCATGCTTTGCATGTAAAAATAAAAATAATAATAAAAAAAATTACTCTTACTTTGTTAGTGTAAGGACCTCCCCGAAACGTTATGCATGTTAGTGGCTTTGCAAGAATATAAGAACACCAATGATATGTACTCTCACAACTAAATGTACCTACTTGTATATATAAATAAATAAATGAACATCATTGATTATGAGATATAAAAGGGCACTAAATTCAACCATTCAGAAAATCCGATCAGCCAAAAAAACTCTGAAAGAAAACTGCCCCAAAACATAAAGATAGATAGATAAATCGTTCTTTGTTTATATAAGAAACTTGTATAAGAAATAAAACCAAAACAAAGAACTCTTAAAGATATGAGAGTAGGCACGTAGGTAGGACAAAGATAGACCTTTTAAAAATGAGAGTAACCGAGTTATAATGGATGATAACGGGGCAGTAAGCACTTTACAAGAATATTTTACATCAGTGTTCACACAAGAATAATTACATTTCATTACCCACACAAATGTTTGAAGGAAGTGAAGAAAACGACGTAAGGGATATACCGATAACATGGAACATAAACAGGAAAAGCATTGACAAACTAAAAGACTCAAATGCCCTAAGTGTGGATAGAATTCAATCCAAAGTCGTAAAGGAACTGGCATATGCACTATGTCTACCACTAAAAATCCTTTTCAGGATATCTTAGGACCAATGGATAATTCCCCTGGATTGGAAATATACAAATATTACCCCTACTTTCAAAAAAGGCAGAAAGAGCTCGGCAGAAATCGTCCATCTGATTGACGTCCGTCAAGCTTGACGTCAAATATTTGCAAGCTCATTAAGAGAATATTAATGGAGGGAATCATTCACCATCTCACAGTGAACAATCTTGTAAAATTGATGCAGCATAGCTTTTTAAAGTGAGATATTTCTTACAAATCTGCTCACATTTTTTGAAGTGGTAACAATCTACTCAAATAAAAGACTTCCAGTAAGATATAGTATGCATTAACTTTGCTAAAGCTTTTGACAAGGTACTAAATGAAAAACTAGCAAGGAAGTTACAGATACATGGAATAAATTGTAGAATACTAAAATAGATAAGACAATGGTTAAAAAAATAAAATAAAGATTGGTGCTAAACGGAAAGGTATATGACTGGAAAAAATTGACAAGTGGAGGGTACCGCATTTTTGGGCCAACCCTTTTTGTCCTATACATCAATGATATGTGTGGGGAAAACTAACGCTTGGGATTTTTATTTATAGTTATAAATTTATATAGTATTTTATATTTTACATTAATTTAGATATTTCGATAGTAAACAGTACGATGTTTAAAGTGGACTGTATGATATAAAAATTCCCACAAATCGCTTTCTTACAACTCTATGTACCTACTTGTATATATAAATAAATAAATGAACATCATTGATTATGAGATATAAAAGGGCACTAAATTCAACCATTCAGAAAATCCGATCAGCCAAAAAAAACTCCGAAAGAAAACTTCCCAAAAACATAAAAATAGATCTAAAATCGTTCTTTGTTTATATAAGAAACTTATATAATCCCCCCAGAAATACACATTCTGGGGAGATTTATATATATAGACTGTCAATATAAATTATTGATTAGTAGACATTCAGTACAGTATAAGACTAAATATGTTGTCAATTTAATTTATCACAGCTACAGCTTATCTGTACAGCTGTGGGCTTGGTCCACCAGTTATGAACACTGATGGTCACACCAAATAATCCTCGTGGACGAGGCTATTATAACCGTTTGTTACTGGGATACCAGGTAGATGAAATTCTGCTTGTTCTTCACCTTCAATTACACCTATCAAAGGGCACACAATAATAGTAATAACTTATATGACAGCTAAATTAGGGGAAATATTGACAATTTATTGAGTAATATATAAGATAGGATTTACTTAATATTTACCATTTCTTGATCGCTGTCTAGCATCCTACCAGAATTCCAAAATCTATTTATCTCTGGCGAACAATAAGTTAGATAGAACTGGAATCGGAAAGAACACCTCCCTTATTTGTAGACAAAGTTTGCATTGATGATGGGACCCTATTAGTCCTGTAACACTGTGTTACGGCCCTCTCGAGTCGCAACTGGGTTCTTACTCTGATGTTGTTAGAGGAAGGGTATCCGGCCCCAAGCCAGTAGTGGCTTTCAAGGGATGAGATCCGTAAAGCAAGTAACTTAAAGGGGAAGGGAAATAAAGTCAATAACTTAATATAATATAATGACCGTCACCAATAAATAATATATAAAAAGATTACACGGGGGAAGGGGTATAAACACTTATTTACACTGTCATCTTCTCCTGAAGACTCTGGATCCTCTCGGTGCCAAGTTCTCGGTGCTCTCATGGTCTCTCGACGAATCCTTCGACAATCTGAGTCTACCCCGGACACAGGCCAGCCAAAACACAGTTCCACTGGGGGCACCGCCGTGGAGGCCGTCAACCACAAGTCCAGCAGAACAGCTGGCAGGTTCCGGATCAGCAACGCTGGTCAGGCCACTCCACGAGCGATACTAGGGTAGCGCCCTAGTCAGGAGCCTCGTGTGATACCACAGATCACTCTCCTGTCTACAATACCCCAGTGGTTAATCGTCTCCAGCAGTCGGTCCCGGGTACGACAATCCTTCACTGCCGCTTCACAGGCAGGGTAACACCACAGTGTTCCTCCGGGAGGCGACTCACAGCTGCTGCAGCAAAGCACAAGGTATGTGGACAGCTGCCTTGGGTAGACTGACTCAACTTCCATCACAGCAGTCCCAGGTCGACTCTGTAAGCAGACACGTCATCAATAACAGGGACACACTAAAGCACCTCACTTACAGGCTCAGACACAAACGCCCGACGTATCCACTCCATAGATGGCGCTGTTGTCTGAGCACCACCTCACCAGAGGTCAGCAGCGGCTGTGTTGTGTGCTGAACAGGACTGGAAACTGGCCCTTGTGGCCAGTACACTTCGTCCTCACCAGGTGTCGTCGTCCGTTTGGAGGGGGTTTCGGGAGCTGACCCACAGATGGCGCGGTCGTCACTGCTCCGTGCTCGGACGCTGGATTCGGGTCCGTAACACCTCCCCACCAAAAGGAATTTGGTTTGGGTTTCTGAAAAAAGAATCACAAACCAAATTAGTACGGTGACACAACTCCAAATGGACTCACTTATACCGTAAACTGGAACGGCGAGGCTGTCTCGTCCACAGAACTGTACTAAGGAGAAACCCTGGCACAAAAGGAGCTTGAAAATGGCAGGCGATGACCTGCCTGACGTAATTTTCCACACCTCCTCTGCGATGTCAAGCAGGGGCATCATCCCACATCTCTCGAGTAAGGATCGGTGTAGACACGATGTGGGGCGACTCGACACTTCCCTGTGTCGTGGCACCGATGATGGCTGATCACAGACGGCATTTCTGGTACCGATCCGGTAGTCCTTCAGGGATACGGGAACCTGGAATACAGGGGTCGGATCATTTAGAGTCACAGCGACAGTTACATCAGTACTCACAGCAGACTCCTCTACTAGGCTCACACCTAGTTCCAACGGGGCTGTTCATACATCGAAGATGGTATTCGCTCTGCCACCGTCAGGTCGACCAACGTTCCGCACAACGCTGCATTGAGGCTCAGCTATCACGCGGGGGGTGTCAACCTGTCGGAAACAGTCACTCATATTATCGTATCGCGTACCTCCTGTATCTACCATCACCTTCCAGGTCCCTTCTTCGACTGCAACACTCACAGTGCACGTTTCTAATCCCTGGGATCTCTTCACGATGTTCAAGGGAGCCATCATCCTTCGGGTCGTCCACTGGTCCTTACTGAGAACAAGAATAAAAAATACCGCTAAGATACATTTGGTTAACTTAGGGACGAGTTTCCTGAGCTTGAAATGTCCATAGCCGGCTACATCCATTAGCCTGGTTTGGACCAAAGAGGGCACTAGACCTTTCGAACACACCTCACATACCTCTGGCGACTGGGGAATCTCTGGCCGGTTCAATGAACGCTGTACCTTGCCATACCGCAAGTACACATCCGCCTTCGCTCCAGACTCGTTGGTATCCGTGGGTGCCTGCACACAAGGCCTCTCTTCTTGCCCAGTTACCTCTGCTATCGTAACCGCATGTTCCTCGTCGGGAGAAGAATCAGGAGACACTGTTAGAATACTGTCGATCTGCGGGTGAGAGGACAAATTAAACATGTTTAAATCCGGGTCTGTTTTTACCTGGACATTACCACGGCCCGTCGTTACCTCAGACCTTGCTGTTCTGGCTGACTCGTCCGCGACCTTGGGAAGATTGATGCTCCAATCTGTCACCAAGTCATTGGCTAGTACCACGTCAATCCCAGCCACAGGGAGGGTATCGACTACTGCCAACACACATGTGCCGCTGAAGTAAGGCGAGTCGAGATGTACTGGCACTAAGGGGGCGATATACTGCGTCCTAGGAAACCCAACCAGGATAACCTTTTGTCTCCCATCCACACTCACTCCCTCAGGTAACGAGTCTCTCACGATCAGGGACTGGGCTGCTCCACTATCTCTGAGCACTACAACTGATCTACCAGTGTGATCACTCGTTACATACCCGCCTGAAATGTGAGGGGAAAACAATCTGGGTTCTTCCTGCGTCGTCGTCGACTGGCTTCCTGCTGGTGGTATTACACAGCTCATCATCATCACCTCCCTACGTGCGCTGCCACCTCTTCTGCCTCGGCACATAGCAGCTACATGCCCTTTCTGCCCACAGGTCCAGCACACCACATTCCTCCTCGGACTCCGGTGTTTCGGACTGCTAGGACTTTTCCTTCGAGGGCTACTTGGGGGCGTCTTCTTAGCGCTTCGTGGGACGGGAGTCTCTTCTTCGTCCTGAGGTTTGTCAAACCGGAGTTGGTAATGCCTTGGGACGTACTTAGCAAACGGCCTATGAGTCAGGATGTATTCCTCAGCCATGGTGGCTGCCGCACTCAAGGTCTCTACCTGCTGTTCCTCTAAGTTCGTCTTCAGGTCTCCAGACAAACAATCCTTGAAGTCCTCTAGCAGTATGAGCTGCTCGAGGTCTTCTTTGGTCTCCACCTTCCGAGAGGCACACCATTCTTGAAAAAGTCGCACCTTGATTGTGGCGAATTCGGTAAAAGTGTGCTCTGAGGTCTTCTTCAGGTTCCTGAACTTCTGCCTGTACGCCTCAGGTACCAATTGGTATGCCATGAGCACCACTTTCTTCACCCTGTCGTAATCGCCAGAGTCGTCAAGGGATAACGTGGAGTAGGCGATTTGGGCCTTCCCAGTCAAGACTGACTGTATCATGATGGCCCAATTCTCCCTCGGCCACTCCAAAGAGGCAGCGACTTTCTCGAAGGCTGCGAAGAACTTTGAAACTTCCTTCTCGATGAATCTGGGGACCATTTTGATGTTCCTTACCGGATCGAAACTGCTGGTTTCCGTTGTTGGCCTCCGACCACCTAACCGTATTACTTCTAGCTCATGTTGTCTCTCTCTTTCCTCTCTGTCTCGTCGTTCTTGTCTGTCTCGTTCTTCTCTTTCTCTCTCTCGTTCTTCTCTTTCTCGTTTCTCTTCTCTTTCTCTCTCTCGCTCTTCTTTCCTTTCTTCCAATTCTAAACGCCTCATCGCCATTTCTTTATCTTTCATCTCCATTTCTTTATCTTTTAATTCTCGTTCTAATTCTAACTTCTTCCACTCTATCTCGCGATTTATCTCTAAGGCGCGCATTTTGACTGTAAGTAAGCTAATATTCAGCTCACCTGCATCACTGTCAATGTCACTACCTTTATCTTCCTTTTCAGTGGAAGCAACTTCTTCATTTTCCTTGGTACCTAGTGCCCCACTTTCTTGTTTTTCTTCGGCCTTCAAATGCCGGTGAACCTTGGATAAGATCTCCACACGGGAATCACTGGCACGGATCTTTATCTCCAAGTAGGCACTAACTAGCACTAGTTCTGGTTTGCTCAGATATTTTAATCTGGCAAGACAGTCCTCTCTGTTCAGAAAAGCCTGAACATCATCCAGATCATCGATGGTAGCTTTTTCTGCCATTGTCACAGATTGAACACTTAGCACTTAACACACCGCTTTCACGTTAGCACTTAACGCACCGAGCACTGTTCTACGTCAATATTGCACTTTATCGCACCAAACACTGCACTTGCCAATATTGCTCGTAATTACTTCGGGCACCGCACTACACAATATTGTACTGAGTCGCAGCGAACACTTCGCTCTACAATATTGCACTGAATCACAGAGAACACTTCGCTCTACAATATTGCGCTGAATCACGCCGAGCACAGCACTACACAATATTGCACTTAGTCACTCTTGAGCACCGCACAGGACGTATAAAGTCCCAATCGTCACACACAGGGGGAATTATATATAGGGATTACGCCACTTCACCACCCCTGTCAAACATACTTAACAAGGGGACGGATCCCGCTGGGGATGCCAATTATGTTACGGCCCTCTCGGGTCGCAACTGGGTTCTTACTCTGATGTTGTTAGAGGAAGGGTATCCGGCCCCAAGCCAGTAGTGGCATTCAAGGGATGAGATCCGTAACGCAAGTAACTTAAAGGGGAAGGGAAATAAAGTCAATAACTTAATATAATATAATGACCGTCACCAATAAATAATATATAAAAAGATTACACGGGGGAAGGGGTATAAACACTTATTTACACTGTCGTCTTCTCCTGAAGACTCTGGATCCTCTCGGTGCCAAGTTCTCGGTGCTCTCGTGGTCTCTCGACGAATCCTTCGACAATCTGAGTCTACCCCGGACACAGGCCAGCCAAAACACAGTTCCACTGGGGGCACCGCCGTGGAGGCCGTCAACCACAAGTCCAGCAGAACAGCTGGCAGGTTCCGGATCAGCAACGCTGGTCAGGCCACTCCACGAGCGATACTAGGGTAGCGCCCTAGTCAGGAGCCTCGTGTGATACCACAGATCACTCTCCTGTCTACAATACCCCAGTGGTTAATCGTCTCCAGCAGTCGGTCCCGGGTACGACAATCCTTCACTGCCGCTTCACAGGCAGGGTAACACCACAGTGTTCCTCCGGGAGGCGACTCACAGCTGCTGCAGCAAAGCACAAGGTATGTGGACAGCTGCCTTGGGTAGACTGACTCAACTTCCATCACAGCAGTCCCAGGTCGACTCTGTAAGCAGACACGTCATCAATAACAGGGACACACTAAAGCACCTCACTTACAGGCTCAGACACAAACGCCCGACGTATCCACTCCATAGATGGCGCTGTTGTCTGAGCACCACCTCACCAGAGGTCAGCAGCGGCTGTGTTGTGTGCTGAACAGGACTGGAAACTGGCCCTTGTGGCCAGTACACTTCGTCCTCACCAGGTGTCGTCGTCCGTTTGGAGGGGGTTTCGGGAGCTGACCCACAGATGGCGCGGTCGTCACTGCTCCGTGCTCGGACGCTGGATTCGGGTCCGTAACACACTGGTCCAAGGGTAATAATGGTGTAGCTTCAGTGAGACTTGAGTTGTTCAATTAAAATAGCGACTACTTCTGGCCCTCCTCCCACTGACGCCTTGGCTATCTTGTCCAGATGTCGCCAAGAAGTGAAAGAGGGCCTACATTTACTCTATTTTAGTACTGATAAGTAAGTTGATTCAAGGGAAATGTTATTATGATGTTTACAGTCCAAAGACTGCTGTATTAAGAATAATTTCCAATATTAGGTGGTTAATTTAATGGCGACATACGGCAGTGATATCCCCGTTTTATACCGAGGAAATTGCCACTGTGCCTCATTTTCTATGAGATATTAGAAGTTAGTAAATGGTGTCGGTTTTTTCCGACATAATTCCAGGGAGGTGGCAAACATGGGTCGAAGTCCAATACTTAGGACAGACAAACACCGATATTCCTCCTCAGAAATATTAGATTATTTTGATGATAGTAATTAGTAATCACACATTTGTGCATCAGTTCGTACAGGATGGATGTCCGTCCTAGAATTACAAGGTTTGGAAGTCTTAAGCGATTTAATTTCTCTGCTAACTCTTGTGAGGCTACATTTCTAGCCTAATTACATTTTATATAACCCAGAGGACTGAATGTGAATAATTACTTCGATCAAGTATGATTCTGGGACTGCAGTGGGATCAGTGACATTAGTTGTATTGACTTGAAGCTTGTTCAGGTAACTGGTCACGTGATATGTAAACACTGAGGCCCTTGGAATACATCTCAATTAAATAATAAATGTGTCAAAATCAGTTGTCGGATTTATATAGTTAGTCATGTTTCCTTGTGCTTATTTGCTGTTTATTTGGCTGACAAATTGAGGTTAAATTTAGTTATTTGATTCAAAGGATTGAATAGTCAATCATTAAAGTCAAGTATGGCTCTGAGACTGCAGTGGTTGATGAGTGAACTTGTGCAGTTCCCTAAACTGAGCCACTCTATGCTTGAGCAGTTCTCTAAACTGAGCCACTCTACGCTTGAACAGTTCCCAAAATAGATAAGTTCAAGTTCAACTAGCTTCCTAAACCTGTCACTGTGTATATTCTAAATAAATGTATGACTGTGTTTAGCAATTTACTAGACATATTTAGAATTCGTGAAAACATTTAATATTTGCTCTGTAAGTTCCACGAAACGTGTTCTAATTTAGATAATTTTCATAAAAAAAAATAAATAAAAAAAATCCTTTATGCTTTACAAGCTCGATCAGATATTTTAAAAGATCTTAACACTGCTAACAAGATTCCCTGAAATGGATTAAAATACCTTGCCGTACTCTCAAGAAAACTTTATATCGGATACGCAGAGTTTAAAGTCTTGAAATGTATTAAACTGCAAACGAGAAATTTCCCTAAAAAAAAATCATGGAAGTGTGCGGACCACTCAAGTATCGAAAATCGCACAGACGCTGACCAGTCCTCAGACGGCGTGCACGACCAAGACACCGCGATGGAGTCTGACGACGACACAACTGACCAACACAAGCATATTTCTGAAATTTCGTCACCTGGTCATGTCGACACACCCGAGTTCGCCGACACTGAAACAGAAGCTGGACCAAAATATCCGGACACTGAAGCATACGCCGGACCAACAAGTCCGGACACTGAAGCAGACGCCGGACCAACAAGTCTGGACACTGAAGCAGATGCCGGACCAACAAGTCCGGACACTGAAGCAGACGCCGGACCAACAAGTCTGGACACTGAAGCAGACGCCGGACCAACAAGTCCGGACACTGAAGCAGATGCCGGACCAACAAGTCTGGACACTGAAGCAGATGCCGGACCAACAAGTCCGGACACTGAAGCAGACGCCGGACCAACAAGTCTGGACACTGAAGCAGACGCCGGACCAACAAGTCCGGACACTGAAGCAGACGCCGGACCAACAAGTCTGGACACTAAAGCAGACGCCGGACCAACAAGTCCGGACACTGAAGCAGACGCCGGACCAACAAGTCCGGACACTGAAGCAGACGCCGGACCAACAAGTCTGGACACTGAAGCAGATTCCGGACCAACAAGTCCGGACACTGAAGCAGACGCCGGACCAACAAGTCTGGACACTGAAGCAGACGCCGGACCAACAAGTCCGTGACACTGAAGCAGATGCCGGACCAACAAGTCCGGACACTGAAGCAGACGCCGGACCAACAAGTCCGCACACTGAAGCAGACGCCGGACCAACAAGTCCGGACACTCAAACAGACGCTGGACCAACAAGTCCGGACACTGAAGCAGACGCCGGACCAACAAGTCTAGACACTGAAGCAGACGCTGGACCAACAAGTCCGGACACTGAAGCAGACGCTGCACCAACAAGTCCGGACACTGAAGCAGACGCCGGACCAACAAGTCCGAACACTGAAGCACACGCCGGACCAACAAGTCTGGACACTGAAGCAGACGCCGGAACAACAAGTCCGGACACTGAAGCAGACGCCGGACCAACAAGTCCGAACACTGAAGCAGACGCTGGACCAACAAGTCCGGACACTGAAGCAGACGCCGGACCAACAAGTCCTCACACACACATTAACACCAACAAGTCCCTCCCACACACACACATTAATTATATGCCATTCTACGACCAGGCAACAAAAATCAGGCAAGAGAGAGGGGTGGGCAGACCTCCATATTTTTGGATTGCCAGAAAGTGTTTGATACAATACCACACAAGAGGCTAGTGAAAAAGCTGGAGATGCAGGGAGGGTACTCCACTTTGAAAGGGAAGTGAAAGGGAAGGTACTCCACTTTGAAAGGGAAGGGAAAGGGAAGGTACTCCACGGGATAAGAGAGTACCTAAGCAACAGAAGACAGCGAGTCACTGTGAGGGGCGAGGTCTCAGATTGGCGAAGGGTCATCAGTGGAGTCCAACAGGGTTTAGTTCCTGGACCTATACTGTTTCTGATATATGTGAATGATCTCCCAGAGGGAATAGACTCGTTCCTCTCAATGTTTGCTAATGATGAAAAAATTATGAGGAGGATTAAGTCAGAAGAAGATAGTATGACGCAACAAGATGATCTAGACAAACTGAATCAATGGACCAACAAATGACTACCACAGTTTAACCCAAGCAAATGTAAGGTAATGAAACAAGGCAGTGGAAACAGGACGCCAGAAACAGGAAACCGAATGGGAGATGAAGTCCTCCATGAAACGGACAGAGAGAAAAATCTAGCAGTTGATATCACACCAATCCTTTCTACCGAAGCCCACATAAAAAAGAGCATAAGCGGCGTATGCGAGACTGGCTAACATGAGTACTGCCTTCAGGAACATGTGTAAGGAATCATTCATTACCTTGTATACCACATATGTAACAACCAATCCTGGAATATGCGGTCCCAGCATGGTGCCCGTACCTTGTCAAGTACAGGACTAAGCTGGAAAAAGTTCATAGGTATGCCACTAGGCTACTCCCAGAACTAAGAGGCACAGGTTACGAGGAAAGGCTGCATGAAATGAGCTTAACGTCGCTGGAAGATAGGAGAGCTCGGGGAGACATGATCACTACCTACAACATTCTAAGAGGAATCGAAAGGGTAGATAGAGATAAACTGTTTAACACAGGGGGGTACTCGAACAAGGGGGACACAGGTGGAAACTGAGTACCCAAATGAGCTACAGGGACGTTAGAAAGAACTTTTTCAGTGTTACCGTCAATCAACTGGTGTACAGATTCCTGAGCCTACTGGGATCTATCATATCTACACTTGAAACTGTGTATGGAGTCAGCCTTCACCACATCACTTCCTAGTGCATTCCATTTGTTAACTACTCTGACACTGAAAAAGTTCTTTCTAACGTCCCTGTGGTTCATTTGCGTACTAAGTTTCCACCTGTGTGCCCTTGTTCGTGTTACACCCGTGTTAAAGACTTTGTCTTTGTCCACCCTGTCAATTTCCCCTGAGAATTTTGTTGGTGGTTATCATGATTTCCCTAACTCTTCTGTTTCCAGGGACGTGAGGTTCAGCTCCTTTAGCCTTCCTCGTAGCTCATACCTCTCAGTTTCGGGACGAATCTGGTGGCATACCGCTGAATCTTCTCCAACTTTGTCTAATGTTTAACTAGGTATGGACTTCAAGCTGGAGCTGCATATTCCAGGATTGGTCTGACATATGTGGTATACAGGGTCCTGAACGACTCCTTACACACGTTTCTAAAGTCAATTCTTATGTTGACCAGTCTAGCATATGCCATTGATGATATCCTTTTGATGTGGGCTTCTAGGGACAGTATCGGTGTGATATCAACCCCCTCCCTGCATGGGGGAGCCGGTCGGCCGAGCGGACAGCACGCTGGACTTGTGATCTTGTGGTCCCGGGTTCGATCCCGGGGGCCGGCGAGAAACAATGGGCAGAGTTTCTTTCACCCTATGCCTCTGTTACCTAACAGTGAAATAGGTACCTGGGTGTTAGTCAGCTGTCACGGGCTGCTTCCTGTGGGTGGAGGCCTGGTCGAGGACCGGGCCGCGAGGACACTAAAAAGCCCCGAAATCATCTCAAGATAACCTCCTTCAGATCTTTCTTTCTATTTGACTCTTGCAGGATTTCACCTCCCAGATGGTTCCTTGTGTTCAGCCTTTTGCTCCCTTCACATAATTTCATTACTTTACACTTTCCTGAGTTGAACTTTAGTAGTCATTTTTTGGACCATTTCACCAGTTTGTCCAGATCGTCCTGTAGTCTCTGTCTATCTTCATCTGTCGTGATTCTTCTCATAATTTTTGCATCATCGGCAAACATTAAGAGGAATGAGTCTAACTATACCCTCTTGACGATCGTTTATATATATTAGAAACAAGATGGGTCCAAATACAGAGCCCTGTGGGACTCCGCTGGTGACATCTCACTACTCTGATGTTTCCCCCTCACAGTTACTTGATGTTTCCTGTTGCTTAGATATTCCCTTATCCACTGGAGCACCTTACCTTTTACTCCTGCCTGTTGCTCCAACTTTTGTAACAACCTTTTATGGAGTACTGTGTCAAAGGCTTTCTGACGGTCAAAGAAAATGATGTCTGCCCACCCTTCCCTTTCTTGCCTACTTTTTGTGGATTGGTCATAGAATTCTTTTAACTTGTGAGGCACGATTTACCATCTCCGAACCCATGCTGGTGGTGTGTTACAAAGCTATTTCCCTCCAGATGCTCTACAAGCGTTGTCCTTGCGATCTTCTCCATCACCTTGCATGGTATAAAAGTTAGGGAAAACTGGCCTGTAGTTCACTGCCTCTTGCCTATCACCCTTTTTGTATATTGAGACTACATTAGCTGTTTTCCAGCTTTTCGGTAGGTCTCCTGTTTCCAGTGACCTGCTATACACCATAGAGAGTGGCACACTTAATGCTTCTGCACCTTCTTTTAATATCCACAGTTAGATTCTGATAGGTTCAACTGCCTATGCGAGACTGGCTAACATGAGTACTGCCTTCAGGAACCTGTGTAAGGAATCATTCAGAACCTTGTATACCACATATGTAAGACCAATCCTGGAATATGCGGTCCCAGCATTGAGCCCGTACCTTGTCAAGTACAGGACTAAGCTGGAAAAAGTTCAAAGGTATGCCACTGGGCTAGTCCCAGAACTAAGAGGCATAGGTTACGAGGAAAGGCTGCATGAAATGAGCCTAACGTCGCTGGATGATAAGAGAGCTCGGAGAGACATGATCACTACCTACAACATCCTAAGAGGAATCGAAAGGGTAGATAGAGATAATCTGTTTAACACAGGGGGTACTCGAACAAGGGGGACACAGGTAGAAACTGAGTACCCAAATGAGCCACAGGGACGTTAGAAAGAACTTTTTCAGTGTTACCGTCAATCTACTGGTGTACAGATTCCTGAGCCTACTGGGATCTATCATAAATACATTTGAATCTGTGTATGGAGTCAGCCTTCACCACATCATTT
>NC_091165.1:7283687-7286187 GCF_040958095.1 Procambarus clarkii
CGCTTGTTCCCGTATATCCACGTGTGTTCTTGTGTGGCTCCGTGTGTCCTCGTGTGGCCCCGTGTGTCCTTGTGAGGCCCCTTATGTCTTCGCGTGTCCTCTTGTGTCCTCGCGTGTCCCCGTGTGTCCTCGCGTGGCCCCATGTGTCCTCGCATAGCCCTGTGTGTACTCACGTGTCCCCTTGTGTCATCGCATGGCCCTGTGTGTCCTCGCATTGCCCCGTGTGTCCTTGCGTGACCCTGTGTATCCTCGCATTGCCTCGTGTGTCCTCGCATGACCCCGTGTGTCCTTGTATGGCCACTTTTGTCCTCACGTGGCCCCGTGTGTCCTCGCGTATATTTTTTTGTTTTCGTGTGTCCCCATATGTCCCCGTGTGTCCTTGCATGGCCTTGTGTGTCCTCGCGTGTCCTCTTGGGTCCTCGCGTGTCCCCTTGTGTTCTCGCGTGACCCCTCGTGTCCTCGCATGTCCCCTATTGTGTCCTCGCTTGTCCCCTTGTGTCCTCGCGTTTCCCCTTATGTCCTCGCATGTCCCCCCTTGTGTCCTCGCGTGTCCCCTTTTGTCCTCGTGTGTGTCCCTGTGTGTCCTCGCATGGCCCCTTGTGTCCTTGCATGGCCCAGTGTGTACTCGTGTGGCCCCTTGTTTCCTCGCGTGTCCTCGCGTGGCCCTTTGTGTCCTCGCGTGGCCCTTTGTGTCCTCGCGTGGCCACCATGTGTCCTCGCATGGCCCGTTCTGTCCACGCATGGCCTTGTATGTCCTTGCGTGGCCCCTTGTGTTCTCACGTGGCCCCGTTTGTCATCACATGGCCCCGTGTGTCTTCGCGAGGCCCCCCTGTGTCCTCGCATGTCCCTGTGTGTCCTCGTATAGCCCCGTGTGTCCTCACGTGGCCCCGTGTGTTCTCGCGTGTCTCTTTTTGTTCTCGTGTGTCCCTGTATGTCCCCGTGTGTCCTCGCCTGTCCCCGTAAGTCCCTGTGTGTCCTCGCCTGGCCCCTTGTGTCCTCGTGTATCCTCGCGTGTCCTCGTGTGTCCTCGTGTGTTACCCCATGTCTCCGTGTGTCCTCGCATGGCCCAATGTGTAATCGTGTGTCCCTGCGTGTCCTCTTGTGTCCTCGCGTGTCCCTGCGTGTCTTCTTATGTCCTCGCGTGTCCCTGCGTGTCCTCGCGTGTCCCCGAACGCCATTTGTGTCCTCGCCTGTTCCCGTGTGTCCTCGCGTGTCCCCGCGTGTCCCCGGGTGTCCTCACATGTTCCCTTGTGTCCTGGAGTGTCTCCATATTTCCTCGCGTTTCCTTGCATGTCCCGTTGTCTCTTCAAGTGTCCCCGTGTGTCTTTGCGTTTGCTCCTATGGCCACTTGTGTCCTCAGGTGTTTCCGTGTGTTCTCGCGTGTCCCCGTATGTCCTCGAGTGGCCTCGCGTGTTTTCGCGTGTCCTCGCATGCTTCTTGTGTCCTCGCGTGTCCCCGTGTGTCCTCGCGAGTCCTTGCATGGCCCCTTGTGTCCTCTCGTGTCTCCTTGTGTCCTCGAGTGTCTCCGTGTGTCCTCGACTGTCACCTTGTGTCCTCGAGTGCTCCCGTGTATACTCGCGTGTTCCCGTATGTCCACTTGTGTTCTTGCGTTGCCCCATGTGTCCTCGCATGTCCTCTTGTGTCCTCGTGTGTCCCCTTGTGTCCTCACATGTCCCCTTGTGTCCTCGCGTTTCCCCTTGTGTGCTCGCGTGGCACCTTGTGTCCTCGCATGGTCCCGTGTGTCCTCGCATGACCCCGTGTATCCTTGTGTGGCCCTTTGTGTCCTCGCCTGGCTCCGTGTGTCCTCGCATTGCCCCGTGCGTCCTCGTGGCCCCGTGTGTTCTCGCGTGTCTCCTTGTGTCCTCGCATAGCCCCGTGTGTCCTCGCATGGCCACGTGTGTCTTCGCGAGTCCCCTTGTGTCCTCCCATGGCCCTGTGTGTTCTTGTATGGCCCCGTGTTTCCTCGCGTGTCCCTTTTTGTTCTTGTGTGTCACTGTATATCCCCCTGTGTCCTGGCATTGCCTCCGTGTGTCCTCGAGTGTCCCCGTATGTCTTCGAGTGTTCTCGTGTGTCCTCCCGTGTCCCAGTGTTTCCTCACATGTCACCATGTGTCTTCGCGTGTCCCGTTGTGTCTTCGCATGGCCCTGTGTGTCCTCATATGGCCCCGTGTGTCCTCACGTGGCCCCGTGTTTCCTCGCGTGTCCCTTTTTGTTCTTGTGTGTCCCTGTATATTCCCGTGTGTCCTTGCATGGCCCCGTGTGTCCTCGAATGGCCATGTGTGTCCTCGTGTGGCCACGTCCCAGTAAACAATTTCAAGTTTCAACATCGTTCCTGGAAAGTGTTTGAAAGGATTGGAAATGTTTGTTTTCACGAATTAGATACGTTATTTTGTGTGGAATTAAATAGGTTTCCAAATTTTTAACCAAAACCTACGAACCTAACCCGAATTGGAAACTTTATGACCCTTTTTGTACCCTAATTTAAAACTTTGTGACCCCTT
>NC_091165.1:7291187-7388687 GCF_040958095.1 Procambarus clarkii
ACTATTTTCTGGGTGTCACTACTATGTGCGTTCAATGCCAGGAGTGCACTCTGCGAGTCACAGTATATAAGTCCACTGCCTTTGTCTTTTAAAAATTCAGTGGCAAGGTATATGCCTGCAAGTTCGGTTTGAGTTGTACTTGCCCAGTCATTGACGCACTTCATTGCTGTATGTACGAGAGAAGATTGTTCAAATATATTACATGCACATCCGGTACATCGTCCACCTTCTTCTACAGAGCCGTCGGTATAGCACTGATACACATCGTTATCCATTCTCTGAGTGCTTTCAGTGATGCCTTTCAGTGTTAACTGTTTTAATAATGTAGCGTGCACGCTATCTTTCTTGGGCGCATTTACAAAATCAACTGATAGATCCCAGTTATCCCATGGAGTAAGTGGTTGATTAATCATTAGTTGAGTTGGGTACATATTTAATGTTTTGATGAAGTTGGCTACCTTGTAGAACCAATATACATTATCAGATTTCGTTCTTCTTCTATAGACCTCAGGTGAGTGCAGCATATTAGAAAGTTTAGCTTGAAGCTTCATGTGTTGTCTAGACCTACTCAATGCCTTCACGCCGAAAACTGTGCTAATAGACAAAATTCTCTCACTAATGGTAGGTAATTTTAACTCTGCTCTCATATTAACTATTCTCATGGACTTTGGAGCCCCAAGGATGAGACGCATAGCTTCATTTTGCAAGGTTTCAAGAGATTTCAGCTCTTTGTCAGTATACAGTGTGAGATGTAGAGCATTGTAGTCAATCACAGAGCGTATAAATGATACATAAAACATTCTAGCAAGTCTCACGTTAATTCCTTGATTGACACCAACAAGGACCCGCAAGGGCTTTAATCTCTCCCACAGTCTCCTCTTGAGAGAAGAAAGGTACCCAGGGTCGTTAATGGGGACACCAAGGTATCTGTAAGACTCGCAGTTTTCGAGTGCTCGCCCATCTTTGTGATAATTGGCTGGTGGAATACCACATGGAATGAGGGCACGAGTTTTCTATGCAGAGATGAGGAGGCCACATTCCTTAGCTTTAGTAGCAAAAGCGTCGAGCAGAACTTTCATTCTAGGCTTGGAGGCAGCCTGTAAACATATATCATCAGCATAACAAATGACTGTGTCTTCATTATTAGTTAGAAGATCTTTAATAAGTTTATGCATCAGAACGTTGAACAACAAGGGACTGTGGACCCCTCCTTGTGGAGTTCCCAGTTCAAAGTGTTTGCTCTCTGTGCTTTAACACCATTAAACAAAACATGCTGTTCGATTAGACAAATAGCCCTTTATCCATTTCAGTAATTTTCCTTGTATTCCGAGCTCGGCAAGCTGTTCCAGCATGATTTCTCTGTTTGCTGTATCAAAAGCTGCTGCTAGGTCGATGAAGACTGTTTGAGGGGAAGCTTCAATATTTGCAAAGTACTTAGCAAAACAGTGTTGTGTAATGAGCCCAGGCATAAATCGAAACAGTTGGGGTGACCCCTGTATACGATACATGAGTCGGTTAAGAACAATACGTTCAAGCATTTTGCAAACACACGATGTTAGAGATATGGGTTATTATCTGAGTGTGGTTTGGGGATGGGAACAATGACACTCTTTGTCCAAGCATCAGGTAATACTCCTTCACTTGAACTCATTCTGTACAACACTAAAAGTGGATTACCTGGTACTTGTGAGACTAATCTCAGTAGACTAAGTAATACCGTCCTCTCCAGGAGCAGTTGATTTTCCCATCTTTAGTGCATGATTTAATTCCCATTCAGTTACATCATTAAGTGTGCATTTCTTCTGTTACCTTTATACTATTCGTGTCCTAGGTTTGGGTGGTGTGAGATAGCTCTGTATTTGCTAGGGTTTGAATGTATATATATTTAATGACTATATATGGAAAAGGAAAACAAAACTATATGTGTATGTATATATATATATGTATGTATGTGTATATATATGTTTGTGTTGGCTGTTCCGTGTTGTAACTGAACTGTGTGCTTTAAAACTGAGTAATTTGCTTTGTATTCGTTTACGCTGTTTTACATTGTTAAATTATTACTGTCATTTTTGTATATTGCTTTTCTTTCTTTTATGCATTTTTTGTCATTGGTCTTTGTTTTTGTATTATGTGTCCGGCCTTTTGGTCTGTATGCCATAGGTGTGTTGTTTAGTGGGGCGTTTTGGGAAATGTTTTCATTGGGTAAAATGCTACTAATGTTTTCAAGTGTTTTATGGGTTTTGTACATGGTTAAGTGGATGGATATATGCTTTCCCCTTGTGTTGTGTTCATTTATGTTCCCCATCATACGCCTGTATTCGTCAGTATTGTAATTTTCCTTCTGTGCTGAGGGATGGGTAGTTTAATCACCTGTTTTGTGTTGATTGTTTCAATTTTCTTATGAGCCATGTGTGTGCTATCCAACTCACTGTGTAATAGTGCTTTGGTAACTGTTTTTATATTGTATTTATGTGTTTTATAAATAAAAAAGAAAAAAAAAGTTACATCACTAAGGTCCGACACGTCGATAGCTGTACAGACAAGATTGATGGTTCGTGGTCTGTTGGGGCGTGTGTCATCAAGTTTGTGCTGTATGTTAATTGGGAGTGAGTTTTTTTTTTTTTTTTTTTTTAAACAGAGCAAGTACAACGTAAAGTAACCATATAAACAGGAAAGCACAGAATAACAAAGAACACAGAATAACAACAACACAGATAACAAGTAACACTTATCAACACAAAAGTGAAAACAAAGAATAACATAAAACACATAAGAACACACACACACACACAAACAAAAGCAGCACTACCCAGACGGGGCGCGCCAAAAGCGTCAGTAATTACAAAAGCGCACAAGGAGCACAATAAACCAAGGGTAAAATATAAACAAGGAATACACATACAAAGAAACACATAAAAAAATAACACAAACGCAAAACACATGCACCATGCGCCACGCCACACAACAGCAGACAACACACGCACCATGCGCCACGCCACACAACAGCAGACAACACACGCACCATGCGCCACGCCACACAACAGCAGACAACACACGCACCATGCGCCACGCCACACAACAGCAGACAACACACGCACCATGCGCCACGCCACACAACAGCAGACAACACACCACAGAATCTAGAACACAATAACAAACATGGTAATATAACACTGGAAATACAACACAGTACGTAAATGCAGGAAAATAACAACGGAATACAACAAAACAATACACAGCACAGTACATAAAATAAAGGAAACAGAACACATTAGCATTACATAGTAAAATAACATAGTAAAAAATAAAGGATTCGGTATAGTACAAACCGACATTGGAACATATAACACAGTAAAATGACACAGATAACAGAACAAAGTGTAAAAAAAGCATAAACACACAAACAAACAACACATGCCACCCATACGGGGCGTGCCAACAGGAACCATAATGAAAAGCACATAACACAAGGCAGCAAGACAAAATGACAATGAACACAAGCATACAAAAAACACACAACAATGGAACACATACGAAACAAACACAGCCACCCAGCACACAAACCCGACCCCCACAGACAGAGGACGGCCAGCCACCAAGCAGAAAAAACACCCACGCACCGGACACATGGAGAGAGACAGACATGCCACGCAACACCACAACACACCCATACCCACCCACACACAAACAAAACCCTGCCACACAAGGTAACCAAGCAAACCCCAGCACACACAAACCCCAAAGACAAACAAACACAGACCCCCCAAACCCCCACCCACCAGAGGGAACCGAACCAAAGGAAGACGCACACACACACACACACAACCACACCCACAGGAACCCACCACCTACACCAACGCAGCACCCCGGACATACTCGACCGTGAACCAAGCATCAAAAACCCTTGGAAAGGAGCGATGCAACCACCACATTGTATAAGACAGACGGCCTTTCAAAAAGCCCAAAATCCTCCCCACCCCATACCCCTCCATCCTACCAACCCATAAACAAAAAATATAGTCCGCTAACAACACCCCGAGCGTGTTACGCACCCGCCTGGAGCCCCGAGGGAACGAAAAAAACAAAAACCGCAATAGGTCGACCTGCACCCCCGGACCACAAAAGGCTGCAATGACATCCCGCAACCACCCAACCAAACCCTGAACCCACGCACAAAAATAAAAGACGTGCAACTGAGTCTCACGTCCCCCACAATGAACACAACTATCAGAGGCGACCAAACCCAACATAAAGAGCCTCGCATTCGTAGCCAAAGACTCATGCAAATATCGAAAAACCAACTCACGCGTCCGTGGCGCATTACACGGCCCACTCAACGCCTCCCACACATTCCCCCAGTCGAAACAAGGGTACAAACTTTCGACCCTGGGAGGCACCCGAGAGGCAAGCGCCCCATACACCTCCCGACAACCAAAAGAGACAAACCTAGGAAATCGACAAAGCGCCCGAAGGATCAAAACCGCCCACGAATACACTGGAGGCGTATACAGGGCCACCTCCTGGCAACGATCCAGATCAAGCAAAAAACTAAACCTCATAGAGCAGTAAAACAACCCCAAGGAGTTTAACCCACCCCCTAACACCAAACTCCTCCGAACTGACCCCAAAAAACAAAGCCAACGCCTTCACATAGACATCAGGAATACCAATTCCACCTTCTGACACCTTAAGACATAACGTAGATCGACGAACCGGATGATACCGACCACACCACACATAACGATACACCAAACCCTCCAGAGCGCGAGCCTTCCGCCGATCCAACGGAAAACACTGCGCAACAAACCAGACCCGCGACAAAACCTAACAAGACACGACAATCGCCCGCTGGTAAATAGTCAGGGCCCGTTGCGACAACATCCCCACAGCTACGCCCACCCTCCGCGTAACTTCCTCCCAATTAAACTCCAAAGACTGCACATACGACCTGAACCACGTAATCCCCAGAACCCGAATGGACTGAACCACCGGAAACCACGAACCAGACTACACCAAACGAGAGGCCCAACCCCCCAACCCCAGAAGACAAGACTTTCCACGATTGACCAAAGCCCCTGTAGCCGACTCAAAACGAAGCACCAAATCCTGAACAGCAGGCACAGAACCCTCAGAAGCAACAAACAAGACCGTGTCGTCCGCATAACCACAAATCTTGAGGGACAAGCCATTCGGCAAACACGGTGAGACAACTGAACGACAAGTACGCACTGCGCGAACAAAGGGCTCCTGAAACAGAATATAGAGAAGCATCGACAGAGGACACCCCTGTCGAACCGAACGCCAAATAGCGAAGGGAGCACTAAGGAACCCATTGACACACACCCTACTACTACAACCAACATACAACATCCGTATCCAGCCCACAAACTGGGGTGGGAAACCAAACCTCTCCAGGACCCGCAAAACAAACCCAATTGGCACGCGATCAAAAGCCTTGGACCAATCCACGCTTATCATGGCCGCGGGAACACCAGACTCCTCCACATAGAGGAGCAAATCCCGGAAAAGGGAATTGTATTGCACCAACGACCTACCCGGAACGCCACAAAACTGACCCCAAGAGATCACCGACCCCAAAACCGAGCGCAAATGTCCGTCCAGCCAACAACTTGGAAATAATCTTGTAATCCACATTTAGCAACGTAATAGGCCGCCAATGTGCAAAAAAACGTAAGTCCCCCGGCTTCGGAAGAAGCCGCACAAGACCATCATTTTGCAAAACGGACAGAGACAAACTCCGAAGACAAAACCGAACCACCTCCAAAAAATCGGCACCAAGCACATCCCAAAACTCGACATAGAACTCCATCGAAAACCCATCCGACCCTGGAACCTTACCACGACGAAAGGACTGCACAACCTCCCAAAACTCCGAAGGGCCTACCTCCCGCACAAGACCCACACAATCCATACCCGACAACCCCTGTGCACAGTGTTGGAGGAAGGACTCCATCAACCCCTCATCCCCCGCAACCACCCCATACAAAGACTCCAATTTACCACGCACATAATGCAAAACCGCCCCCGTGTCCGACAAAACCGAACCGTCCGGCCGATGAAGACCTGCCAACAAAACAGAGGCACGCCCCACCCGTTCTCTCCGCAGTAAGAACTGCGAGAGCTTCTCACCACACAACCGTTCCTCCACCCCAGCCCGCACACGTACCCCCTCAGCCCACAAATGAGATCCTTACACACCGAGATCTCCCGAAACCTATCTAAACCCTGATTCAGCAATCCATACAGGCGAAATAACCGTGCCTGCAAGACCCTCAACAGATCAAACCTTCCCGACGCCTCCCGCTTCGCCAACACCTGAAAAAACGACCGACATTCCACCTTAGCCCACTCCCACCACTCCAGGACCGACGGAAACGCCCCCCTTCCAAGCGGCCAAAACAGCCCACTGGGCCCGGAACTGGGCACACACAACAGGGCATTTCAGCAACCCACAATTCAAATTCCACCAGCCACAGCCAACCCGCACCTGGCTGCGAATCCCCACCTGCAACACCACCATGCAATGGTCCGAGAAACCCACGGGAACCGTCTGCAACGAAAATACCGAACCACCCC
Source organism: Procambarus clarkii (assembly GCF_040958095.1). Taxonomy (NCBI): domain Eukaryota; kingdom Metazoa; phylum Arthropoda; class Malacostraca; order Decapoda; family Cambaridae; genus Procambarus; species Procambarus clarkii. The sequence goes on from NC_091165.1 coordinate 7,297,788, forward strand.
TAGTAGGCACGTAAAAACGATCAAGGCGAGAGCAAGCCCCACATGAGAGAAAAGTGTACTCCAAAGGACCCCCTTGCAAAACGGCCGCATCCCGAAACCCGCAACTCTTCAAGGTAGCAGTCAAAGCCGGCGAGATATTCGCTGGACGAAGACTATTGCTATCCCGCGGCGACGTAATACAATTAAAATCCCCCCCCCCCCAAAAAAAAACATCCCCCTCGTATCGTGCCGCAAAAAATGCAGCACATCACGGGAAAAGAAAACCTCCCGGTTCTGCTTCTGCGTCGCCCCAGAGTGCGCGTACACATTCAAGAGAGAGACCTCAGACCTCGTCCATCTCCGTGTGAAGCACGGAAATCGGGGCCAGCTTAGAAAGCAGGATCAGTGTACCTCCACGCAAGCAACGCAAAAGGTTTAACACCACCGTAAACACCTCAGCCAACACATGTAACAACCCCACGTCCTGCACATTGTGCTCCTGCACAAAAGCCACATCCACCCTCCACTCTCGCAGCATCGACACCAGGCCCAATTGCACAGCCACAGAACGCAAACCATTCACATTCAGCGAAGCACATGTTAATTTAGGATCCATTGGGAAAAAGAGATAAACCCTATCTAACCACAAAACCGTCGGACAGGTCCAGCCGACACCCCGTGTATGGAAGCAGTAGCAGCCGCCACCGGGTTCCCAGGCGACGGAGACGCACTCCCCACAGGGGGTGGGGGGAGGTTATCTTGAGGCCAGAGTCCAGAGTCCAGAGTCCTTCCGGAACTTCATCACAAGGCCGTGATCATCACTGCCACAGTCCCCCGGATCCACCACCGCCCACTCCGGGCTCCGTACCCCAGGGGACCCACATACGAGATCACCAGGAGGGTCCACAACACACACTCCACCGCCGGGCACCGACGGGTCTACTACAGACAACGCCACACCCTCACCATCACCGACACTCGCATCAGGCTCTAACCTCCGCACCGAAGGCCCTCGGTCCCCGGAGCGACCACTCCTGTTCTTCCGGTGCTTCGTCTGAGAGCCAGGTTGACCCTGGACAGCAGTGGTGGAAGGACGACGAGAGGGGTGACCCCCTTCCAAGAACTCATCTGCCTCCAAGGGTTCCACGCCAAGGGCAGAGGCACATACCAATCCAGGCGCACCAGAATCTGGTGCGACATCCTCCACCGGCGACAAAACAGGGCCACGCCCCACCGAAGCGGCAACATCTACGGCTATGGCAACCGGAGGCGGATGCACCTCCACATGTGTGACCACCGCACTACCACCCACACCAGGGGGGTCCACAGACATCGGACCCGGCACGTCAGCACCAGTGGGGCGCACCGCACCCACAACACCATCATCACCGGTAGGTGCAAGGGGAGGGTTCAACCCGGCAGGATCATCCCCCAGGTCCACAAGGCCATGTAGAGGCGGAAAATCCTCTTCTCGGAAGACACTGACCAACCGGACGGTGCCATTACGGCAACCAGCAGCCTGGTGTCCAACCATACTGCACCGAAAACATGCGCGCTCCTGTCCCGCATAAAAGCACTGCACCTTGAACCCCAGCAGCACCATCGACGACGGGATCACCTTCCTCAGCTTCATGGTAATCGTGCGGATACCCATCAGGACGCCACGAAGACGGCGAGACTTCAGCACATTCGCCCGACAGGCGAGAACACTCCCATATCCTCCTAAGAACAAGCGGAGCAGGCTCTCTGGGAACTCAAACGGCAGCCCCCGCACCACCACAAATGTCACTGGAACACACAAGTCCGTTACAGAAACCGTACCCGCCGCGCCAGGCAAAGGTACAGTACGCCCATCATACTTGTCGACCACATCCCGGTACACCACAGCGTCAGTCAGCTTAACCAAGGCCCGATGTTCCCCAGCCAGCTGCACACCACACACATCTGCAGGGTTGAGACCCAGCACATCCAGGAGAGCAACCTCCAACAATGAGTAGTTCACCTGCCCAGAGAAGGTCAGCTCAACCGTATCCACACGCTTTATAGGCGGCATGGGCAACGCCATCCCGCCGGCCCGCCAGGCCAGAGGCCACAAAAAACGCCACCAGCTGTGAGGACGCCAAACGTCCAGTCAAGACTGAGGAGCGAATGTAAACAGAACCGCTCCGCACGGCTGCCAAACAGCCAATCATAATTTTCCTTCTGTGCTGAGGGATGGGTAGTTTAATCACCTGTTTTGTGTTGATTGTTTCAATTTTCTTATGAGCCATGTGTGTGCTATCCAACTCACTGTGTAATAGTGCTTTGGTAACTGTTTTTATATTGTATTTATGTGTTTTATAAATAAAAGAAAGAAAAAAAAAAGTTACATCACTAAGATCCGACACGTCGATAGCTGTACAGACAAGATTGATGGTTCGTTGTCTGTTGGGGCGTGTCATCAAGTTTGTGCTGTATGTTAATTGGGAGTGAGTCGTAGCTCGATGTTAGTGCCCATTGATCAAGGAGAATGTTTAGTTGTTCTAGTGGACTGTGGTGCAATGGTTTGGTTGGGTTGCTTCTAGAGATTTTTCGTATCTTTTCCCAAACTTCAACAAGTGTTGTTTGCTCATTTATACTTTGTAGGAACTCTTCCCAATGTTTATTACGTATAACGTTGCTCATGTCTCTCACCTCTCTATTTGCAATTAGAAATGCATGCAAGTCACCTTGTGCTTTGGTTCGTTTATACGTATCTCCAAGTTGCTTTACTCGTTCATGTTCTTTAACAAATACGGGGTCAAGAACCCACTTGGGTGGTTGTAGGTGTTGCCCACTTCTGCTAGGCCTACGACCTGTTCCCAACACACCCATGTGTAGTAGTAGGTAGTAATCGTATCAACGAGATCTCTGGAGAAGGCTTCTACATTCGTTATTGTGTAATCTTGATACCATTTTGAAATACAATTGAGTTGGTGTTGTTTGCCAGTTTCGGCCGGTTGGGGGCGGGTGTGTCTCTGCTCGCCTGTGCTGACGTGGCGTTACGATGGGGGTCCCTCTACCCCCAGTCGTCCGGGCTCAGTCTGTGGGACTAGAGTTCTCTGTGCGGGCTGGTTACCCGGAGATTGCCCTGGCTTGTGAAATGCTCTCTGTCCCTGTGTTTGCGATTTATGGGGTCGAGTTGGTAACGGCCCATAGGGCGATTGTGAAGTTCACGGAGGAGGTGGCGTATCGCGATTTTCTCCGGCGATACGAGGGTGGACACTACCCCTGCTGGATGGTGCGGGCACTGTCACCCTCTCGGATAGAAGTGGTGCACTTACTTACATCAGTGTGCACGGGGCTCCCTTGGAGTTTCCAGAGGCTCTGCTACGGCGGTATTTCGGCCGGTTTGGCGCGGTAGTTAGTGTGAGGGTGAACGTGGTGTCTTCTAGTCCTCTTAAGGGTGTGAGGTCTAACATTCGCACCCTGGGCATGAGACTCCTGGCGGATATTCCGTCCTCTGTGCGCCTCATGGGGTACAACGTTCGGGTGTTTTACGCCCGCCAGCCACGGACGTGTTATCGTTGTGATCTTTTGGGCCATCAGGCTGCTGACTGTTCTGCGCCTGCTGTTGCACCGGTGAATCTCTTCAGTGAGGAGGATTTTCCGTCCCTTCCTGTGGGTTATCTTGAGGTTATCTTGAGATGATTTCGGGGCTTTAGTGTCCCCGCGGCCTGGTCCTCGACCAGGCCTCCACCCCCAGGAAGCAGCCCGTGACAGCTGACTAACTCCCAGGTACCTATTTACTGCTAGGTAACAGGGGCATTCAGGGTGAAAGAAACTTTGCCCATTTGTTTCTGCCTCGTGCGGGAATCGAACCCGCGCCACAGAATTACGAGTCCTGCGCGCTATCCACCAGGCTACGAGGCCCCATCGGGGATGATTCGGTGGGTGTGGACGTCTCTTCGGCTGAGGAGGTGCCCTCTGTATCACCTGTTGCTCCCCCTGTTGCGCCCCATGTTGTTGCCGCATCTCCTCCCGAGGTTGTGTCCTCGCCTAGTGCTCCGCCTGCTCCGGCTGGTGTCTCTGAGCCTCTTCCGACTGCCGTTTGCTCGGACCCCTCGTCTTCCAGTTCTTCCTCTGCTGTGTCTATCCCGGTCCCTGCACCCTCGCCGTCTGTTCCGGCTGTGCTGGGAGCTGGGGTGGATCCAGCATTCCCTCCTGTGCCTGGCCTGGTGCCCCGTGTGGTTGAGGAGGCTGCCATACTGCGGCGTGTGTCGGTTCGCCCGGCTAGTGCTGCGCGGGTCGCTGAGTCTGCCTCCGAGTCTGATGATGTGCAGCCCGAGCCTAAGCGTTCCCGGCGTTCTTCTGCGTGGGCTGAAGTTGGCGACTTCGACGAGTGTGGTCCTTCCGTTGACAGTGGGGTGGCTCCGGATGTGGTGCACACTACGGTGGTGGCGGAGGTACACTTGCCTGAGGAAGCCGGTGCCGGCGTTTCAGCCTCCCCTCCTGGTCTGGTGTCCGAGGGTCCTGCTTCAGGTGCGTTGCCTGCGTGGGGTGGCTCCGGTTCTTCGTGGGGGGTGGTTCCCCCTGCTGTGGTTGGTGGTGAGCGGGGTGGCCTGGTGATGGTGTTGAGAAAGGATGCTCGCTCTGAGAGTACTGTTGCCCCTTCCTCGTTACCCGTTTCCTCGGCAGCGGTCTTGCCGCCTCTTCCGTCTCCAGCAGTCTCTTCTGTGTCTCCTGCGGTATCCATGGAGGTGCTACAGTCTCGTCGTCCGGCCCCTGCTCCTATGTGTGCGCCGGCGTGGCAGTCTCGGCGGCCCTCGTCCGCTTCTCCAGTGTCGTCTGCTTCCTCGATGGGCGTGGATGGCGCTCCCCGGCCTCGTTATGCGACTTGCATCAGTGACCTCGGGCGTTGGCCGATGCCGCCCGATATCGATGTTCCTGAGTTTATGATACCCCCTCGGGAGAGGGAGATCAAAAACCCTACCGACCTTGAGGATTTGGTCTGGGAGGCTTACAAGGGGAAGTATCGTTCCGCTGTTTTCCCGGAGAAGTACATTTCTCACGCTGTTCCTCGCAAATGATTTCTGTGTATTCTGTGTTTCCTGTTGTGTGCGGTGAGGACGGGGTGTGTGTGTGTGTGAGTGGGTGGGGTGGGTTTTGTTTCCCGGTTCCACGTGCTCCGGTGTATGTTGTAGGTTTTCTTTGTATGGCTGGTGGGTGGGTGTGCGGTTCCTGTGTATTTGTGTGTTCGGTTGTGGATGTCGTATGCGCTTGTGTATGTCATATTGTGTGCCCTTCAGGCTGTTGGCGAGTGCTCTTTGTTCGGTTGTGCCATTTTGTTTTGCCTTCCGTTTGTTATGGCGTGCTTTACCTGTTGTACGTGTTTGTTCTTTATGTTTTGTTTGGTATGTATTGTGATTGTACTGTTATGTTCCCTGTTGTGCCTTTGATATATGTTTTGTTTTAAGACGGTTTTGTTTTGTGATGTTACTGTGCTTGCTAGTTTGCCATTGTATTCTACTTTGTGCCTTGTTGTATGCTGTATTTTTCTATGCCTTTATCATGTTTGTGGTTTATTGTGAAATGCTGTCGGCCCTTCTGGCCGGTGGTCTATTGTTTTCTTTAGTTCTGTTCTGTATTCTGTGTTGTTTTTATTGAATTTAAGTTGCATGCTTTGCATGTAAAAAAAAAAATAAAATAAAAAAAATTGAAATACAATTAATAAAGTGGTCATGCAAGTCATATGGAGTATTCATTTTCCATCTCTGATGTCTATTAGGTACAAAACACTGTACCTCATAGGAAGCAGAAACTGCATAGTGATCACTAACCAAGTGATTTACCAACGAACATTCCATCGTACCTTGCACAAGGTTTCTACCCATTACATAATCAAGTCTGCCTCCCAATAAATGAGTTTGGGTATCCGTAGTATACACGGTTAATCTGTTGTCATAAACATATTTTATAAATTTGCATATATTATCGTTGTTAGTAATGTCTCCCAGCGTAATATGTCTAGCACTAAAATCTCCCATGTATATTGTCCCATGATTGTCTAGATCCGGGAACAATACTATATTGAGTTTCTGGCTTCTGGCATATACGTTGAGGAATGAAAAGTGGCCTGCTGTAGTTTGTACATGAAAGTGATGGTACTGTGTGTGTACATTGTGTGACGTGCTCACAGGAGTGTGCGGTAAATCACTTCTGATGTATGTTAACAGGCCTGTGGCATTACTGTTATTATAGGATGCATACCCTCTGATCTTTGGTGGGGTTTTCTTTATCATGTTGGACGTGTAGGGCTCCTGTATAGCAATTATATATATGTTGTAACTGGTAACATGTGCAATTAGGTCATTCAGTCTTTTGTTGATGCTACGAATGTTCCAACTGAGAAACCTAATAGTCCTTGTGTCAACAGCAGCCATCGTCTTGGTGTTGTTCCTCCGTGGGACTGGTGGTCCCATTGTTGTCCTCGTCCCACTTCCACAATGTGTCAATAAGTGACTCGACGACGTAAAGAGCAGCACCAACCTGGCGTTTGGTGTCGTCAGGAACATCTAGTGATGTCATCAGTTTCTTGATCACTGAGCAACTCTGGATGGTCTGCGAGTGAATGTTCTCTGTAAGTTTCTTAGCATAATTACTGACACTCAGAATATTATGATTTTCATTCTCGTACTTGGCTTGAGCGCGTTCGTTAAGGTCAATAATCTTTTTGAAATATGCTGATGCAGATCGGCTTCCTCTTCCAGTTAATGTTTCTGTGTCACTAACACTGCTGTCATCCCTGAATTGACTGACGACGTCGCTGCCACCGCCTCCGTTGTCGCTCTCATCTCTGCCGCCGCCGCCGCCGCCGCCGCCGCCGCCGCCGCCGCCGCCGCCGCCGCCGCCGCCGCCGCCGCCGCCGCCGCCGCCGCCGCCGCCGCCGCCGCCGTCACCACCACCGCAGGTACCTTTACCAGCGCGGGCCGCGGCTGTGACACAGCAGTGTGGAGGCTGCTGTATCTCTTGTGAAGGAGCCCGACGTAGCGTCTGTATAATTTCCGTCAGTTCTGCTACCTGTGCTTGCAAGGCTGCCAACTGTCCTTTAACTGTTGTCTCAGGCTGTTGTGTGTTGTCAGGGGCGTTGCTGGTGCTGCCACCGTTATGGGATGGGTTAACAGTACTAGAGCCGGCATCGGTAGGCACTTGTTGAGTATTAGGCACTTGCTTCCTTGTGCCAAGGTGGGCTGGCCGTTTGGTACAGTCTGAGTGCCAGATAGTTACTCCTTCCATACCACATCTGAAACACTTCAGCGGCGGTTTAGTTGGAGTCACAGTTTCAGGTTGTTGCCCTGCTTCTGTTACAGTGTTCTGTTGCTCCTGTTCCGGTTTTCTTTGGTCTCTGGTCTTCTTACACGGACAGTTCTTCAGTGGGTGATCACCGGAACAGAGAGCACACTTGGGTGTGGAGCACCAGCAGTGCTTAGCTATGTGGCCACTACCACAGCACTCGTAACACTCCACAGGGTTCGGCTCCCACACCTTGAACATGCTGGGGGGCGCATACACCCCACCAAACTAATACTTTTTAGGTGGCGGATCAGGCTTCTTCCAGACTATGACTATTTGATTGGTAGGTTTACCATTTTTGGTCAATTTTCTTGCTTTGTGAACCCCATCTAATTCATAGACCCACTCTAGTGGGTATTCGTGATGGTATCTGTAGACCAGGTATTCATCCATCTTTTTGTTTCGTGATGGATTATCTTGAAGGGAGAACTTTATACCACCTATTGTTCCTTGCTGAAGAGCACCCACAACATGCTTATTCTGTCTTGAAACGTACACATATGGGGAGTTGACATGTGGACGTAGCAGGTCTACAGAGCCAGGTTTGTACGCCTTGCTCAGTGTCTTGCTCCAAACAATCTTGTCAGCTGCACTCATGACTTTAGGGAACGCCAGGCGCTTGTACTCTATCTTTGGTGCTAGTGGACGTCGTCCACCCTGTTGTTCACCAAGCCTTTGTTTCCTTCTCTGACTTTTACTTAACACGGTCACAAACCCATCACTGGGTGGTGGGGTGACAGTGTCACTGGTCATGGTGGGCAGAGCCCTGATGGCCCGGCAGCTACCTCCTCCATTACTGCTTCTTCAGGCGACATTAATTTGAAATAATATCATACGATAATTGATTAATACCATTTATAACCATGTGATGAGGAATAACGTGACAAATGGCAGGGCAAGCAGCATGCCTTACCAGTCATCAGCGCCAACAGTCATAAACCTGTTTTGAGGGGTTTCAGACCCACTCTCACTCTCAGACCCACTCTGTGGGTCTGAGAGTGCTCAGACCACTTGGATAAACACTTGGATATTCCTCTTGGTTGGTTGGGACTCACGGAGGTTAGCCCTCAGTGACTTATTCTCCTTTGTGTGGACAGAATGTCCCCTAAGACAGCCTAACCCTGCTATAAGCGTGAACAGATGCCCAAGTCAAGTGGTCTCCCAGATTTTACAGGGAACCGCATGGGCCACTGGACCGTTCCACTTGACCTGTTGAAATGGCGAAATGAGAAGAATAAGAGAAAGTGGGGAAGACAAGTCTTATAACTAGGAATGTACAGGTGCTCTTTACAAAGCTGGCATCATTGAAGTGTTGGCGGCTGTCAACCTCCCGCCAGGGAAGGGATAGGGCTGACCATTGGGTCAGTGCTCTAACCGCAAGGGTCAGAGGTCCGTGGGGTTCAGATTACGATCCCACAACTCTCCTTGCTGTTTGTTGCCTGAAGCTGTTGAAGCCCTATGGTTCTTGCAAGAGAGTCTTACAGTGAGTCCCAGGTACACTGTACAGGTGATGCTGTGTTATTAGCACCAGCAATGCATCAAACACTAATGTTGGTCTGCTTCCCCTAAGGGAGCGGAGGGGGCAGGCTGACCTGCCTCCAAGCCTCAGGCGCCACCCACTAGTTCACTCTAGGGATTCATTGATACTAGTGACTTATGCAACAGTGTTGGAACACTCAGCAGCACAATAGTATTGTGACGATACCGCCCCCGGCGATCACAGCACAAGGTTGGGTACGAGGGACTTAACCCAAAGAGGGGAGAGGAGGCACGCACATCCTCTCAGCCCAAGGCCTGTCCAGCGAGTGTGGTGTGGTAGTAATGGTGTACTAGTGGTGGTGTGGTAGTAGTGGTGTACTAGTTGTGGTGTGGTAGTAGTGGTGTACTAGTTGTGGTGTGGTAGTAGTGGTGTACTAGTTGTGGTGTACTAGTTGTGATATACTAGTTGTGGTGTGGTCGTAGTGGTGTACTAGTTGTGGTGTACTAGTTGTGGTGTGGTAGTAGTGGTGTACTAGTTGTGGTGTGGTAGTAGTGGTGTACTAGTTGTGGTGTACTAGTTGTGATATACTAGTGGTGGTGTGGTAGTAGTGGTGTACTAGTTGTGGTGTGGTAGTAGTGGTGTACTAGTTGTGGTGTACTAGTTGTGATATACTAGTTGTGGTGTGGTCGTAGTGGTGTACTAGTTGTGGTGTACTAGTTGTGGTGTGGTCGTAGTGGTGTACTAGTTGTGGTGTACTAGTTGTGGTGTGGTAGTAGTGGTGTACTAGTTGTGGTGTACTAGTTGTGGTGTACTAGTTGTGCTGTGGTAGTAGTGGTGTACTAGTTGTGGTGTACTAGTTGTGATATACTAGTTGTGGTGTGGTAGTAGTGGTGTACTAGTTGTGGTGTACTAGTTGTGATATACTAGTTGTGGTGTACTAGTTGTGATATACAAGTTGTGGTGTGGTAGTAGTAGTGTACTAGTTGTGGTGTGGTAGTAGTGGTGCTGTGATTGTGGTGTGGTAGTGTGTCATTGTGGTGGTAGTGTATGATTGTGGTGGTAGTGTATGGTAGTGGTAGTGTACTCACCTAGTTGTACTCACCTAGTTGTGTTTGCGGGGGTTGAGCTCTGGCTCTTTGGTCCCGCCTCTCAACCGTCAATCAACAGGTGTACAGATTCCTGAGCCTATCGGGCTCTGTCATATCTACACTTGAAACTGTGTATGGAGTGAGCCTCCACCACATCACCCCCTAATGCATTCCATTTGTCAACCACTCTGACACTAAAAAAGTTCTTTCTAATATCTCTGTGGCTCATTTGGGCACTCAGTTTCCACCTGTGTCCCCTTGTGCGTGTTCCCCTTGTGTTAAATAGACTGTCTTTATCTACCCTATCAATCCCCTTCAGAATCTTGAATGTGGTGATCATGTCCCCCCTAACTCTTCTGTCTTCCAGCAAAGTGAGGTTTAATTCCCGTAGTCTCTCCTCGTAGCTCATACCTCTCAGCTCGGGTACTAGTCTGGTGGCAAACCTTTGAACCTTTTCCAGTTTAGTCTTATCCTTGACTAGATATGGACTCCATGCTGGGGCTGCATACTCCAGGATTGGCCTGACATATGTGGTATACAAAGTTCTGAATGATTCTTTACACAAGTTTCTGAATGCCGTTCGTATGTTGGCCAGCCTGGCATATGCCGCTGATGTTATCCGCTTGATATGTGCTGCAGGAGACAGGTCTGGCGTGATATCAACCCCCAAGTCTTTTTCCTTCTCTGACTCCTGAAGAATTTCCTCTCCCAAATGATACCTTGTATCTGGCCTCCTGCTCCCTACACCTATCTTCATTACATTACATTTGGTTGGGTTAAACTCTAACAACCATTTGTTCGACCATTCCTTCAGCTTGTCTAGGTCTTCTTGAAGCCTCAAACAGTCCTCTTCTGTTTTAATCCTTCTCATAATTTTAGCATCGTCCGCAAACATTGAGAGAAATGAATCGATACCCTCCGGGAGATCATTTACATATCATTTACATTAGTGTGGTAGTTATGGTGTGGTAGTGGCAGCGGTGGTGTGTTAGTAGTGTTACTGGTGGTGTGGTACTGGTGGTGTGGTGGTGTGGGTGGTTGTGGTGTGTGTGGTTGTGGTGTGTGTGGTTGTGGTGTGTGTGGTAGTAGTGGTGGTGAGTGTGGTAGTAGTGGTGGTGAGTGTGGTTGTGGTGGTGTTGTAGAGGTGGTGGTGAGTGTGGTTGTGGTGGTGAGTGTGGTTGTTGTGGTGTGGTAGTAGTGGTGGTGAGTGTGGTGGTGTGGTAGTAGTGGTGGTGAGTGTGGTGGTGTGGTAGTAGTGGTGGCGAGTGTGGTGGTGGTGGTGTGGTAATAGTGGTGGTGAGTGTGGTTGTGGTGGTGTGGTAGTAGTGGTGGTGAGTGTGGTTGTGGTGCTGTTGTAGAAGTGGGGGCGAGTGTGGTTGTGGTGGTGTGGTAGTAGTGGTGGTGTGGTTGTGGTGGTGTGGTAGTAGTGGTGGTGGGGTTGTGGTGGGGTTGTGGTGGTGTGTTAGTTGTGGTGGTGAGTTTGGTTGTGGTGGCGTAGTAGTAGTGGCAGTGAGTGTGGTTGTGGTGGTGTGGTAGTAGTGGTGGTGTGGTTGTGGTGGTGTGGTAGTAGTGGTGGTGTGGTTGTGGTGGTGTGGTAGTAGTGGTGGTAGAGTTGTGGTGGTGTGTTAGTTGTGGTGGTGAGTTTGGTTGTGGTGGAGTGGTAGTAGTGGCAGTGAGTGTGGTTGTGGTGGTGTGGTAGTAGTGGTGGTGTGTGTGTGGTAGTGGTGTTGTTCAGTAATCTTACCCAACACAGGAGGGTGTGTAAGCTCCTGCCAGGACTGAGGGTGGCTGGGTGGGACCTGCTGGTAACTATCTCCGTATTCTACGCTGCCATTTTTATGTACCTATTTTTTTATTTAAATCTCAACATAAATAAAGTATAGCAAGATATTCATTTTATACTGTGTAACAACTCTTTTCCTTGTGGTAATATAATTTGGAACATATGTACATATAAATACATGAACGTAAAAAAATTAACCAAAATATTACATTGCGGAATGACGAAACGGTTTGACCACAAACATCCTGTGTCCTCACTATGCCTGGTGGTACTGGGTGGTGTGGGTGGTGATTGTACAGGGTGGTGTGGGTGGTGATTGTACAGATTGGTGTGGGTGGTGATTGTACAGGGTGATGATTATACAGGGTGGTATGGGTAGTGATTGTACAGGGTGAGGTGGGTGGTGATTGTACAGGGTGGGGTGGGTGATGATTGTACAGGGTGATGTTGTTGGTGATTGTACTGAGTGGTGCGGGTAGTAATTGTACAGGGTTGTGTGTGTGGTGATTGTACACGGTGGTGTGGGTTGGTTATTGTATAGGGTTATGTGGGTGGTGATTGTACGGGGTGGTGTGGGTTATTGTACTGGGTGGTGTGGGTGGTAATTGTACAGGGTGGTGATTGTACAGGGTGGTGATTGTACTGGGTGGTGATTGTACTGGGTGGTGATTGTACAGGGTGGTGATTGTATTAGGTGGTGTGGGTGGTGATTGTACAGGATGGTGTGGGTTGTGATTGTACTGGGTGTTGGAAATTTCCAACACCGAATACAACACTGTTGTATTCTCATTACTTATTACTAACTCTACTAATTATTGTAGTAAGTAAAATTAACACCACGTAGAATTCTCATGTACTAATAATTTCATCTGTGCAGTAGGCTAGAATTCTCACGTCACTCGATGCCAGTATTGCGTCAGATTTCATTACAATAAACACATTATATCCAATGTATCTGAGAATTAATTTTTTTTTTTTTTTTTTTTTTTTGAGATATATACAAGAGTTGTTACATTCTTGTACAGCCACTAGTACGCGTAGCGTTTCGGGCAAAATTCGATTCTCTATAACCAAGGCGTTCTGTGTGATAATTAATTACAGATGAATTGATCTCCAACTAAAAGCCGAATAGAGCGTTAGAGTCATAGCGGTTATCTAGTAATAAAAGTTAACGTCACAAGTGAATGCCATGGAGAGACATTAATTCCTCTCCCTTATACGTTTACTATCACTAAATTGGCAAATAATAATATTTCCCTCTTCTAAATAATAAACCCGTCCAGTCTCCAACATTTCAAGCATAAATGCGAGAAATACTAATATTCATGACAATAATTTGTCTAATGAACGCGAGACGCGGGATGGGTGAGAGGGAGCACGCTAGTACACGTGGATGGAAGCTCTCGAGCAGACCTGTCCTCATCGTGCTCACGAGGAGACGCCATTGCCCAGTTATCAGGGTAGACGTTATCCATCCTCAAATGAAAGTCGCCACTGTGAGGCGTGAACAACCTTGCAGATAATATCTTCAACTGGTGCCGGTGTAACATAAGGAACCTTTTTAATCTGGTTCCTGACTACACGTGACCGGCAAGTGAAGCGCGCCATTATCCAGGATAGGCTGAAGCCGGAGCTTGGGACGCGAATTTCGGCAATCTTAAAACTTATACAGTGCCCATATTAGCTAAGTATCTTCTCCTTATTTGATGCATCCGGTAAGGTGTAGTGTAGTAGCTGGGTGATTGACCGTGACGACGTATACCAACACCAAACCACAGGTCATTACCTATTATCGCCTGTAAATCTTAATTTCTTGAACATAGAGATTCAGTAGTTTAATTAGTTGCTACTGTAAATATTTGTTTTGCAGCACGTGAGAAGAATTCTCCCTGCCGCCTTCTCCCATGTTAATCCATCCCACTCGTCAGCCAGCCGAGCCCAGGGAATTAGAGGAAGCGTCGTGGCTTACACAAAGGAATCGTCATTAAGCTAAGATTTCTTTGTATTCATTCATTAAATTTCTGAAATTGCTTACATGCAGAATTCCTTTGGATTAACATGTGTTTATTGTGACTATCATTATTATACTTATAATCTATGTTCCCATTCATGGTAATGACATTGGTTACACTATAATTCATAGGATTAGATTATTATAATTTGGATTAGTGAACGAACCACACTAGTTCCTGGACGTACTGACTTCCAGTAATAACCCCCCAATGTAGGTGTTTGAGGGTTTGATTCATTTAATTATACAGCCCATTAATTATTTCTATGATCATATTCTCTAGTATTTTATCCATAGTTACTGGTTCATCTAGGAATTATCTAATGATCAGAAATTCTCAGTTTCCCTCTTTACTATAAAAGCGGGTGGTCCTTCGTAATTTAATTTACTACATTAATATTTAAATAATCAGATTCAAGCCTCAAATGTCCCACACTGGGTGGTGATTGTACGGGGAGGTGTGGGTGGTGATTGTACTGGGTGGTGATTGTACAGGGTGGTGTGGGTTATGATTGTACAGGGTGGTGTGGGAGGTGATTGTACTGGGTGGTGATTGTACAGGGTGCTGTGGGTGGTGATTGTACTCGGTGGTGTGGGTGGTGATTGTACAGGGTGGTGATTGTGCTGGATGGTGTGGGTGGTGATTGTACAGGGTGATGTTGTTGGTGATTGTACTGAGTGGTGCGGGTGGTAATTGTACAGGGTTGTGTGTGTGGTGATTGAACACGGTGGTGTGGGTTGGTTATTGTACAGGGTTATGTGGGTGGTGATTGTACGGGGTGGTGTGGGTTATTGTACTGGGTGGTGTGGGTGGTAATTGTACAGGGTGGTGTGGGTGGTGATTGTACAGGGTGGTGATTGTACTGGGTCGTGATTGTACAGGGTGGTGATTGTACTGGGTGGTGATTGTACAGGGTGGTGTGGGAGGTGATTGTACTGGGTGGTGATTGTATTAGGTGGTGTGGGTGTTGATTGTACAGGATGGTGTGGGTGGTGATTGTACTAGGTGGTGATTGTTCAGGGTGGTGTGGGTGGTGATTGTACAGGGTGGTGTGGGTGGCGATTGTACAGGGTGGTGTGGGAGGTGATTTTACTGGGTGGTGTGGGTGTTGATTGTACAGGATGGTGTGGGTGGTAATTGTACTGGGTGGTGATTGTACAGGGTGGTGTGAGGTGGTTATTGTACAGGGTGATGTGGGTGGTGATTGTACAGGGTGGTGTGGATTGTGATTGTACAGGGTGGTGTGGGAGGTGATTTTACTGGGTGGTGTGGGTGGTGATTGTACAGGGTGCTGTGGGTGGTGATTGTACTCGGTGGTGTGGGTGGTGATTGTACAGGGTGGTGATTGTACTGGGTGGTGTGGGTGGTGATTGTACAGGGTGATGTTGTTGGTGATTGTACTGAGTGGTGCGGGTTGTAATTGTACAGGGTTGTGTGTGTGGTGATTGTACACGGTGGTGTGGGTTGGTCATTGTACAGGGTTATGTGGGTGGTGATTGTACGGGGTGGTGTGGGTTATTGTACTGGGTGGTGTGGGTGGTAATTGTACAGGGTGGTGTGGGTGGTGATTGTACAGGGTGGTGATTGTACTGGGTGGTGATTGTACAGGGTGGTGTGGGAGGTAATTGTACTGGGTGGTGATTGTACAGGGTGGTGATTGTATTAGGTGGTGTGGGTGGTGATTGTACTAGGTGGTGATTGTTCAGGGTGGTGTGGGTGGTGATTGTACAGGGTGGTGTGGGTGGCGATTGTACAGGGTGATGTGGGTGGTAATTGTACTGGGTGGTGATTGTACAGGGTGGTGTGTCGTGGTTATTGTACAGAGTGATGTGGGTGGTGATTGTATGGGGTGGTGTGGGTGGTGATTGTACTGGGTGGTGTGGGTGGTGATTGTACAGGGTGGTGTTGGTTGTGATTGTACAGGGTGGTGATTGTACAGGGTGGTGTGGGAGGTGATTGTACTGGGTGGTGTGGGTGGTGATTGTACAGGGTGCTGTGGGTGGTGATTGTACTCGGTGGTGTGGGTGGTGATTGTACAGGGTGGTGTGGGTGGTGATTGTACAGGGTGGTGTGGGTGGTGATTGTATAGGGTGGTGTGGGTGGTGATTGTACTGGGTGGTGATTGTACAGGGTGGTGTGGGTGATGATTGTACAGGGCGGTGTGGGTGATGATTGTACAGGGTGGTGTGGGTGATGATTGTACTGGGTGGTGATTGTACAGGGTGGTGTGGGTGGTGATTGTATTAAGTGGTGTGGGTGGTAATTGTACTGGGTGTTGTGGGTGGTGATTGTACAGGGTGGTGATTGTACAGGGTTGTGTGGGTGGTGATTGTACAGGGTTGTGTAGGTGGTAGTTGTACAGAGTGGTGATTGTATAGGGTTGTGTGGTTAGTGATTGTACAGGGTTGTGTGGGTGGTGGTTGTACAGGGTGGTGTGAATGGTGATTGTACAGGGTGATGTGGTTGATGATTGTACTAAGTAGTGTGGGTGTTAATTGTACTGGGTGGTGTGGGTGGTGATTGTACAGGGTGATGTGTACACCACACATCACCACCCACACCACCCTGTACAGTCACCACCCACACCATCCAGAACAATCACCACCCACACCACCTAGTACAATCACCACCCACACCACCCTGTACAATCACCACCCACATCACCCAGTACAATCACCACCCACACCACCCTATACAATCACCACCCACACTACCCTGTACAATCACCACCCACACCACCCAGTACAATCACCACCCACACCACCCTGTACAATCACCACCCACATCACCCAGTACAATCACCACCCCCACAACCCTGTACAATGACGATCCACACCACCCTGTGCATCACCACACACACCACCCTGCACAATCACCACTCACACCAACCTGTACAATCACCACCCACACCCCCCCAATCACAATCATTCAGGGCCTCGTAGCCTGGTGGATAGCGCGCAGGACTCGTAATTCTGTGGCGCGGGTTCGATTCCCGCACGAGGCAGAAACAAATGGGCAAAGTTTCTTTCACCCTGAATGCCCCTGTTACCTAGCAGTAAATAGGTACCTGGGAGTTAGTCAGCTTTCACGGGCTGCTTCCTGGGGGTGGAGGCCTGGTCTAGGACCGGGCCGCGGGGACACTAAAGCCCCGAAATCAACTCAAGATAACCTCAAGATAACCCCGTACAATCACCACCCACACTACCCAGAACAATCACCACCCACACCACCCCGTACAATTACCACCCACAACACCCTGTACAATAACCAACCCACACCACCCTGTACAATCACCACCCACACCTCCCTGTACAATCACCACCCACACCACTCAGTACAATCACCAACCACAAAACCCTGTACAATCAACACCCACACCACCCTGTACAATCACCATCCACACCACCCTGTACAATCACCACCCCACCCCAGCCTGTACAATCATCACCCCACATCACTCTGTACAATAACCACCCACTCCACCTAGAACAATCACCACCCACACCACCTTAGACAATCACCATCCTCACCACCCTGTACAATCACCTCCCACTCCACCTAGTACAATCTCCACCCACACCAACGTACATTCATCACCCACACCATCCTGTACAATCACCACACACACCACTCAATACACTCACCACCCCACACCACCCTGTACAATCACCACCCACACCACCTTAGGCAATCACCATCCTCACCACCCTGTGACCTCCGCACCAATTATCGTCTATAAGAATCCTGGCCGGGTCAAAGAGTTCTTAGTGATGTATGGCTTGCGTGTTCATGCAGCTTTCTCACACATGTTAAACTCAGTGCGGCCCGTGCCTGCGCCAGAATTTGATGAAAAACTGTACCCAATTAATATATTTACTTTAAACATAAATGAAAATAAAGACAAATCTCGGGGGAATGAAAAGTTCAATGAAATAATAAAGATAAATGCAAAGACAATGTGAGACACAATATTACAAAAGTGAAATGTTAAAATGGTGCTGAGAATATCGGCTATGGCTGAAACCTCCCTTCGTATACGAGCCAATGAGCTAGTATGCCAGAGCGAAATGTCAACTCTAAGAGCACAAAGAATATTCTGAAGTTGATAGCTGGTCAGGCTCAGACGTCGACTCAGGTAGAGGGCGCTGAGATGCGGTGTGCAGGTGCGCGGTCGGCGAGTCACCAATCAGGAGCAAGCTGGTGAAGGGTACTTAGCTGGTTTGATGACGAGCCGGCGTGTGGAGGGTGTGTGGAGTGGGGGGATCTTGGGTACGTTTTGCCTCCTGGTCAAAACGTCTTGTGCTACTGGTGACGTATCTTGAATGTAGCATCTTATACTTGTATATTTGGCATAACTTGAAGTAGGGAAGAGCAGGCTCAATCCCTCTTGAAAGAGATTATCGTCACAATATATATATATATATATATATATATATATATATATATATATATATATATATATATATATATATATATATATATATATATATATATATATATATATATATTAATAATTCTATCACGAATCTTCTCAATATTTCTTATGCTTTTCTTCACTGTCGAGGTAAGTTTATAAATTAACTCTACAAAGATCATTTTCACACTTTATTATGGTCTGACTCGTAGGGATGCACTTTACAAGGCACTCCTTACATTTTCAAAGACAAATTTACCATGCTGTTGTTGTTGTTGTTTAAGATTCGCTACTTGGAACAAACAGTTCCAAGTCGCACGGGCTATGGTGAGCCCGTAGTGGACTTACCTGGCACAGGAGAGGGGCTGTAACTTGTGTTTTATTTATTTATTTACCATGCATTTGCAAAAGTTTATATTCTCTTGGGGTGAGGTGGTACAGGACGTGCGTGATTGAGATGAACAACAGGATGAAACATAATGGATATTAATAGGTTATTACATGCATGAACTTAAGCAGCTTATGTTGACAACTAAATTTGCTCAACTACCATCAACTACAACCATCAACTACCACTACCACCAACAACAATCATCACTGCCACCAATCACAACCATCAACCACCATTACCACCAACCATAACCATCAACCACCACTGCCACCCACTACAACATTAACCTCCAGTATGGGGGTTAATGGTGTAACTTTCGCAGTATGGGGGTTAATGGTGTAACTCTTGCAGCATGGGGTTAATGGTGTAACGTATACACAAACAAGTCATATTAACGTGCTGTATCAATGAGAAACTCAGTAGGAGCCATGCGAAGGATTCGAACCTGTGCTCTGGGTACATGCAGTAAACACCTTGGGAGTACCGAAAACGACGTGTGAACTATGGGACTTCTGAATTAATACATTTACTTATGCTGATATTATCATGCTTCCTGTTGGCAGGAACTTGATATTTGCCCCCTGTTCGTTCCACCAATAATACCGTCGGATTCGTCTTCGACTCAAAATCAGGAATTTCAGGCACGAATCCCAGGATGGATAGAAAAGGCTGGGCGCGTTTCCTCTCACCTAATACCCCTGTTAATTTAAGCAGTAAATGGT
Source organism: Procambarus clarkii (assembly GCF_040958095.1). Lineage (NCBI taxonomy): Eukaryota > Metazoa > Arthropoda > Malacostraca > Decapoda > Cambaridae > Procambarus > Procambarus clarkii. Next base: position 7,316,968 of record NC_091165.1, read on the forward strand.
GTGGAGGGAGCCACATTAAATATAGCCCGCCCTTGGAAGCATTTCTCTCCTCCAGGTTATATCCGACGGTGATTGGATTCGCCACCCCAAGGGCAGTACGGGGAGACCATACTACTCCTCGAGCCCAACCATCCCTGCTGACCAGACTGCTTTGGCCCTGCCGCTGGTGTTGCGAGCATTGCCTACCCCCTTAGGCTATATCACACCTCAACCAATCCCACATCTACTGCCGAAGCTTAGACTTGCTTCTGCTGCCACCTCAGAAGGCTACAGACTCAATGTGAGCCTCCTAATTTGTCACTTGTATATATATCTCTCTACCCACGCGTGGTTCGCCATCAAAACTCACAAGGTGACCACAACAATAGGTACCCCGGACTTGGTCATCTTGTTGTGGGGTTGCACTCTGGAAGGGTGTGAAATTCGACCATCAGGGTGAGACCTCCAATTAAGCCTAACATGTTTATATACGTTGGCTGCCTGTCCTCCGAACACTATGAATTACTATTATTATTATTATTATTAAAATATCATTATTTCCCATGTCTCATGAGTAATCACTGGAAACTCAATTTTAAAGAAGTTAGTGGTATTCTTTCAAAATTATCCATATTCTATTTATCTGGATCATCATAGAAACCGTAACAATTTCCTGGTAAGCTTTTATAAAATATTTAAATATACAAGAGTTGTTACATTCTTGTACAGCCATCATTGTAGCGTTTCGGGCAGGACCCTGGAATACGATCCAATGCCGCGAAGAATCGTTTTTTCATCCAAGTACACATTTTACTGTTGCGTTAAACAGAGGCTACAGTTAAGGAATTGCGCCCAGTAAATCCTCCCCGGCCAGGATACGAACCCATGACATAGCGCTCGCGGAACGCCAGGCGAGTGTCTTACCACTACTCCACGGAGACTGAATTCATCCACGTTCTTCTATTCTTCTGCTGGGTTATTTCTGAGACAAGCCCTGCATGCCTTGCACGCCTTGAAAAACACCAAAACACTATTATAGAATATTATTTAAAAAATTACAAATATTAATTAAATAATATTGTGGAATAACAAAACACAATATACTGTATGTTATATTGAATATTATTTGGGTATGACAAAATAACTTAATTACACACAGAAATCACAATTGCGTGATGCATCAAATGAACAAATCCACAAGGGCCGTGACGAGGATTCGAACCTGCGTCCGAGAGCATCCCAGACGCTGCCTTAATCGACTGAGCTACGACAGGGTTAAAAAAAAAAAAATAGTTGAAACCGAAGTTCTACTGAACTTACTGGATCCTGCAGCCTCTCCGAGGCACAAACCAGGGTTTTACACAACTCCCCCCATGCACTCGAGCTATGTCAATAGGCTGTTCTCCCTCTTCGCCCTTACATCATTACACACAGAAATCACAATTGCGTGATGTATGAAATGAACAAATCCACAAAGGCCCTGATGAGGATTCGAATCTGCGTCCGAGAGCATTCCAGACGCTGCCTTAATCGACTGAGCTATGACATGGTCAAAAGAAATTGAAATGAATACTTAATGAAATATACAAGGTTTTTCATTGCTTATTCATCAGTAATCGCCTCTCAGTGACTATGGGAAAGTGAGGACTTTCTCTTTATACCCCTCCTACTGGTCTCTTACGATGCAATTAACTATTCTGACGACGATTTTTCTTCTTATCGGGCCTAAGAGTTGAGTATGGAGGGGGCCTCTACAACTACTTCATTCATTACATTCCACGTGTTCCCGGAATGAGTATTTCCTTACATTTCTTTGGCTGATTTAAATTTTCAGCTTCCATTTCTGTCTTCTCATCCTACTTTCTCTCAGTTTATAGTGACTGCACCTTTCCGCCTTACCTGATCCCCTCGGGATCTTCTAAACTGTGCTATCTGTGCATGCTGTGTATGCTGCATGTTCTGTGCTTCTGTCCTATAGAGTTTTGAAATCTTATTCCTCCTATCCTCATAGCGTAACCCTCTTAGCTCTCGCACTAATCCTGTTTCAAACCTCGCGGCAGGCAAAATGGATTCATATAATGTTCATATCGATGCCGAAATGCAACATTATTTGATGGTCCAAAAACCAGTCGAGTTTATACTTTTATTTCACATCGAACTGCGACGTTGTTTTGATGCCCGCACAATTGCGTAAATTTAACTCTATTATTCGCAGTAGTTTGGGCCTTCAAAGAACGTGGCAGATCGACGTCGAATGAACACTATTTTGCAAAATTTTCCCTGCTGGTATATCGTGAGGTTATCTTGAGATGATTTTGGGGCTTAGCGTCCCCGTGGCCCGGTCCTCGACCAGGCCTCCTTTTTGTTACACCCCCCCCCCCCACCTTCCCAAGAAGCAGCCCGTAGCAGCTGTCTAACTCCCAGGTACCAATTTACTGCTAGGTAACAGGGGCATCTGGGTGAAAGAAACATTTGGCTTATTTGTCTCTGCCTGCACCAGGGATCGAACCCGGAACCTCAGGTCTTCGAATCCGAAGCGTTGTCCACCCCAGCTGTCATATAGCTGGTATATGGCCATACCTGCAGTATATATCATGTTATGATCCCCATGCAATGTTCATGGTGTAGACTTCCCTTTCTCAATAATAGGCAATCCTGACCTCAAGTAAATCACAAGTTTATTCCGTCTAGGTTTGTTGAAAGTCAACAACCACCAATTTACTGGGGTAAACTTGTCACACATGGTACAAGCTATTTACAAATATTATTTACGAACATGAAAGTTCATAAACATTGGCACTTGTCACTAAGCCAGATGGTACTAAAACAGGTCAAGCTTAAAGTACAAGAAACTCAACAACACTGGTGTACTAGGTATACTAGATGTTGTATGGTTAAAGTAGTCACGAGTTTTGTTTCCATAAAACTTAGGAACATTTATGCACTAGACAGCAGTTGAAGTGCATCGAAGTAAATGTACTTAAGTTGTATTTAAGGTGAATTTATCGAACTTTAAAGTCTGCAAGGACTATCAATATCAAAATCTCTCTAGACTCCACAACGTTAAAAATATCTAAACATTGCTCACTTGACATTAACAAACTTAAAAGCCACTGGGACTCTCTAAAAAACTAAATCCCTAAGGACGAGCTAAGCCAGTAATCACTGAACAAGTCCCAAATGACATGACAAAATGACTAAATTCCAATACGAGCAGATGTAACGTCATTTTAAACTACAAAATTATACAAGCCAAATAACAGTGATTAACTTATTATTAAAAAATACACAGATCGACAATAAATCAATAATCTTACCTTACCCTTACATGAAATAAATAAATAGTTGGAAATTTCCGACACCCTAAATACTAACCCTTGACACAATAAGATAAAATACGTTGTGTTAAGACACGAATTTAACTAACCGTACTAATAATCTAATAATTGGGAGTTAAGAAGTTCTAGAATATGCATATGGGATGAGTTTCATCAGCCGCCACATATTCGCGGTGACTATTCTTTTGCCTAACACTTCATAAAACTCCGTCTACAATCTGCTTTCATTAGTGATTGTCATCTTAGATTGAGTTCAATTAATAACTAGATCGAATTCTTTGATTTCCTCTTTATAGTAAAATTTAAAACTCCCGTGAATAAATGTTTCATGGAGGAAGAGGAAAGATCATACTAGGAATTTTATCTTAATATAACACTTCCTAGATTATTTAATTCTTTGCGGCAAGCTATAAGAAACAGTACAAAACTGTTCATAATAATTGAGGATAATAAAATCACTCATTAATTAGCATCTACCTCCTCTCATACGTAAATTTGCACCGAAAATAAGTGCCGTGACCATCAGCTGTGAGGGAGGCGGTAGGACACCTTGCACCAGAGCAGAAGCTGAGCACATGGCGTTGGTGTCGGACGGACGTACAATACTCTCGCCTTTCATGTCATATTTGTACTTATAGGAAAAGCGTGTCTCTCGGAGGTGCAAGTTGAGCAGCAGAGACATGTCCTACAACGAGTACCATGCATCGGACTGCAGCATTCTCCAAACATGAGAGAACATGTCCCGGTTGTATATTATCATTCTTTTATTACGAGCTCTGTAAGATTAGAAATTCCACCGGGTTACGAGGCATGCCGTACAAACAAACCCAGTAAGCTTCTTTCAATTCCATTGGGTATTGCCTCGAATATAATTGCAATGTGTATAGTAGACTGTAGCAATTAGTATACTGTAATTTGTTGGCAGATCTACGATGGCAACGTGAGTAGGTACTACACTTGCTTCATCATGTACTTGATGCAGTGACCACGAGGTCTACATCGCGTACTTGATCCACGTTGTCTACTCCCATGTTCGAGCTGGTCTTCGAGGGATTCTTCTTTCCAGCTAAGCCACAATGTTCTCACCATTAACCCATAGTAGTGTAGCCTACTATTCACAATGAAGGTAATAGTGAAACCTCTTCTCTTGTTCTTTGCTCGATATAGTCTCTCTAAGACCATCCAAACGGACCAAGGGACTAAATTTACCTCTCGCTATTTCTACCAACAGATAGCCAACCTGGGGATCCGACATATATCATCAAGTGCCTACCATCCCGAGTCCCAAGGGGCATTGGAGAGATACCACCAGACCTTAAAAAGTATGACCTCCTCATTCGCAGACCTTATCTCCTCTTCGCAGTCAGATCCGTGCCAAAAGAGTCACTAGGCCTATACCCATTAGAGATGATATACGGTCATACGGTGAGAAGTCTCTTGGAGGTAATCAAGGATCAATGGCTAGACCAAGAGAATAACCTGGATGAATTCAACTGGTTGTCTACAAACAAAGGCAGGTTGTTTGCTGCTTGGGAACTAGCCAAAAGAAACCTGTTAAATTCCCAGGTAACTGCCAAACGCAGATACGAGAGCAACACAGGGAATTTCATGTAGGAGACCTTGTTCTGGTATGTTCTCCAACAGTGACAGGGAACTTGAGTGCCAAATTTATGGGACCGTACCCAGTGCTAAAGAAGGTTACCAATACTGATTATTTTCTTAGCTTTCCAGATAGGAAGAAGCAGATGTTGGTACACGTCAACATGGTAAAGCCGTACCAAAGGACGGGATATTCGCCCAGTAACGATGGTAGCGGCAAAGGAACAGGACCAAGAGGTAATGGAAGATAGAGGTAAGCAGGTACTGACCAATTCAGAGATTCTGATCAATCTAACTCCCAAGCTGAATCACATGACTGAGGAGCACCAACAATCCCTCATAAACTTAATTCAGCAATATAAGTCCATTTTCAAAGATGTTCCAGGTCTGACGTCTGTCTTGAAATACAACGTTATCCTGGAGGAGGGTATGAGACTGATCAAACCACATCCCTATCAACTCAACCCCCGCAAGGAGGTGGTAAGACGGGAGGTGGACTATACGCTCCAGCACCATGTATTCACCTCAAGTATTAATCCATGGTCATTGTCTATTCTGCTAGTGCGTAAGCCGGGTAATGAGTATAGATTATGCATTGATTACAGGCAGGTAAACAAAGTCACTGTAGCAGACACTAATCCCCTGCCGAGAATAGAGGAGTGCATTGATACCATCGGAAGGAGCACCTATCTAACGAAGTTTGACCTCTTCACGGGTTATTGGCAGGTACAACAAACAGAGCGTGTCAAATCTATCTCTGCTTTTGTGACTCCAGATGCCTTTTTTAATGTAGAGTAATGCCATCTGATAGGAAAAATGCCGCTTCCACCTTTCAGAGATTAATGGGTATGGTATTATGCGACGTGGGAAATACAATGGTCTACATCGATGATGTACTGATCTACGATTTGAACTGGGAAGACCACCTACGAAATCTGGATTATTTTTTTGGGGCTATTCAACAAGCTCGGTTGGTTGTCAATCTGAATAAGTCTAAATTTGTCAAGACATCTGTTATCTTTTTAGGACATCTGGTGGGAGGAGGATGGATAGTCTCGAAAAAAGACAATGTAGAAGTCCTCGTTCAGTACCCAACACCTTCAACACGTAAAGTGGCCCTGCGTTACTTGGGTATGGTCGAATTCTACCATAAGTTCGTTCCCAACTTCTTACGATCACCGTTCCTTTGAGAAATCTCCTGAAGAAGGAGATAAAGTTGATGTGGGTCAAGAACGGTCCGTTGGCTTTTGAGAGTTTTAAAGCCATATTGATTTAATTTCCCATTCATTCCCACTTGGGCTGGACCAGAACACAACCTATAGCACTGTATCATCCTTTGCAGATGACACTAGGATTTTCATGAGAGTTATCAACATAGAGGACACGGCAAACCTCCAATCAGATGTAGATCAGGTCTTTCTATGGGCTACAGAAAATAATATGGTGTTTAACGAGGATAAGTTCCAGCTCATGCGCTACGGAAAAATTGAAAATATAAAAACAGAAACCACGTACAAAACTCAGGCAAATCATAACATAGAACGAAAAGGCAATGTAAAGGATCTGGGTTTTCTCATGTCGGAAGACCTTACCTTTAAAGAACACAATAAAGTAGCCGTCACAACTGCAAGAAAAATGACAGGTTGGATAACAAGAACCTTTCACACTAGAGATGCTATACCGATGATGATACTTTTCAAAACGCTTGTGCTCTCTAGAGTGGAGTACTGCTGCACAATGACAGCCCATTTCAAAGCTGGAGAAATTGCTGACCTAGAGAGCGTGCAGAGATCCTTTACTGCTAGAATCCACTCAGTAAAACATCTAAATTACTGGGACCGACTAAAGAGCCTAAATCTGTACTCCCTTGAGCGCAGGCGGGAGAGATACATAATAATTTACACGTGGAAAATAATTGAGGGGCTGGTCCCAAACCTGCACACAGAAATAGCACCACATGAGACCAGAAGACGTGGCAGGATGTGCAGAATACCCCCGTTGAAAAGCAGAGGTGCAACAGGTACTCTGAGAGAGAACTCTATCAACATCAGAGGCCCGAGACTGTTCAACACGCTTCCACTACACATAAGGGGCATAACTGGCAAACCCCTCACAGTGTTCAAGAGAGAACTGGATAAGCACCTCCAAAGGATACCTGATCAACCAGGCTGTGACTCATACGTCAGGCTGCGAGCAGCCGCGTCTAACAGCCTGGTTGATCAGTCCAGCAACCAGGAGGCCTGGTCGACGACCGGGCCGCGGGGACACTAAGCCCCGGAAGCACCTCAAGGTAGACGGTAGAGCGACGGTCTCGCTTCATGCGTTCAACCCCCTACCGTCCAAGTGGTTGGGCACCATTTCTTCCCCCCATCCAATCCCAAATCCTTATCCTGATCCCTTCCCAGTGGTATATAGTCATAATGGATTGGCGCTTTCTCCTGATAGTTCCCTTCCCATTCTCATGTCCCCTAATTTTGATAACAGATTCATTTTAACTGTAGACGCTTCAGATTACAGCCTAGGGGCAATGCTATTACAGAAGGATGCTTGTGAGAGAATGGTCTCAAGATTATCCCACAGCTGACTTGAATGGCTCATTGCAGTGCACAGTGCACCGATTTCGTGCACAAGCCCTATCTCTGTTAACCCTGGATAGTAATCTGCCATGTTGGGTATCTCCAGGATACCCACTTAACCAGGAATACGTTTATAATACGGAGGCCGCCGTGTGTCCAGGCAGGAAGTAGATACAGGGAAGTTAAGCATACTTGCCACAAAGGGTCAGTGAGTCCATAGGAGGTGCCAGCGTGAGAGAGGAGAGGAGACGCCAGCGAGGCGACAGACTGACCTCTGGGGTCAGCCTCATCCAGTGCGATGGAGAATTACAACTATGACGTGGTCGCGATGTGTTCATGACGTCACCTCTGCTACTGATCAGGGAACGATCAATATGATTGGTTCCCGCTCTTTTGCTGCAATGCTATTGGTCAAATTGCAATCCCTTGTGTGTTTCCCACGAGATGCCCTACAGCCGCTGGCAAGAGCATTCACGTGAGGGAGTTCATAGCCAGAAGACATGTCCTGTTCTGTCTATCGGCCAATAGACTGAACACCGTCCATTCCTCACTGTCAAGTTAAACTCAGCGTCTTTCCGATATACCAATGCTCGCCCGGAATCGCGGTCGTGACTATATTGTTTAGAAGCCTAGTGACAAATCACCAGAGCGAAACAGACTGGTATCAGTTAACCCCTGGTGAGAAATTAAGATCATCTGTGAGTGACCTAGAGTGAACTAAGGCATTGCCACCGCCTAAGTAACCTGTGTGTGACTTTACCACAGTGTACCGCATGGTACCATATAGTCAGCGGCCGCCAGCCGCCACATTGTCCCGAGCATGTAGCCCGCCAGCCGCCGCCCGCACTGTACTACGTGACGTCACCACCCTTACTCACCACCAGTGCCATCAGTGCATGCGTGTGCCTGTAGACATACAGCACGCCCTCCTGTGAGTACCCTCCATGTCATATACGGTTTGTGGGAAAGCCTGCCATCAATGGTCTCACGTCATAACGAGGAAACCAGCTATCAGGCCACCTACGAGTTCTTGCATAAATGTGCCTGAGTGAGTGAGTGAGTGAATAAGAGAGGTAGCCTACCTGTAAGTACAAGATCTTGTCATTGTTTAATTGTGTCTGTGTTGATCTGAGGTATCAACTACATTTCTTACCTTCTCATAACTGACACAGGTATAGGTGAAGACACCCCGACGGTGTATGCGTGTTTATCTGTGTGGTATCACGACATTACACTCGTCTGTGAATGTGAGCTTCACATACACCACACATTTAGTATTGTGTGATATTATTATTGTGCATGTTATTGCCTGTTCCATTGACAGTGTATTTGTGATTTATTGCATATCATCATTACCCGAGTATCCGGTTTGAAATCTTGTGATCCCTTTGCATACCGGCAGTAAGGTTTGCCGTGTTAATAATTGACTGTCAACTGTGTTAAGTTAGGTGTTTCGCCACGAGTGGATCCGAATCGATTAGCCAGACGTCAAGAGTCTCGCTAATGCAACCATAGCCTTTCTGACGCCAATTTAAAGTAAATCAAGCATCCTTTGTATTAGTGGTTAAGTTAGTAAATAAACTACTGTTAAGCTTTATGCGGTGTTTCCGTTGAACCACTTCTGAATACTGCCAACTATTTACTCAAGCCTTCAGCTCCAGGTGTCTCCAACACTGAGCTGCCTATTATTCACAAATCTATAAATGTGATGAGGACCCTAGGAGTCCCTTAAAGTGTTTCAATCATTGAGGAGATTCCAACGATCAACGTGGACCAGGACCAGGTGAGGCTAGTCTGAGAAGAGACCCTCAAGGACTCTAACTCGACCTTGCTCCCAAGGCCCTGTACGGTTGCTCTCGTATTTTCTCTGCTGATTCCGTTCAGCTTCGTGAAGCGTCTGCCACATGTATTGGCGACGTACGCATTGCAGTTGGGAAAGCAAAATAGAAAACCCCACAATGCTAAAGGGATAGAACAACACCCTGTAGCACATTATTCTAAGAAGTTCAGTGATTGCCAATGGAATTATTCTGTGATAGAAAAGGAAACATTAGCCTTACTCAACGCAGTTCAACATTTCGATGTCTATCTCACAAGCAATGGTCATCCAATTTTGGTCAGGTCTGACCATAATATTTTTAAATTCCTTGTGCAGGTCCAGCAGAAAAATCTCTTACTAATCAGATGAAGTATACCCCTCCAGCAGTACTCCCGTTATATCGAACATATTATAGGGATAGACAACGTGGTAGCAGATGCCTTGTGCGGGGGTCCCGCATCAAAACTGCTAATTTGGTTAATTTTCTTTTTAGAAACCAAAACTAATAACTAACTTTTTAGAAAAGTCCTTCGTGGGGAGGTGTGACGATATCAATGCTTTCTATGGAGTGAGTGAGGTGTGGTGATATCGACGCCATCTATGGACCTGCACTCCAACTCCAAGGCATTAGGTGAGACGCAGACAACGCCATCTGTTGACAGAGGTGTAGCAAGTTCAAGGACATCTGTGAAAGGCTCTGTTTCATTCCTCAGTTAGGCGGTGAGGTCGATGATAGCTGTTGTACTTATACAGCCGGTTGTGGACCGACGTATCCGGGATTTGGCCAAGAGGATTTACAAGACGACAATAGAGGCCGTCTGCTGAGAAGTGCTGCTAGCGTGTTGCTAGAGACTTCTGCCAGGGTGTTTCTGGAGAGCAGATATGGGGGTATTGGGACATAGTGACAATATGGTGTGGGACTGGCCCATGTTGAGAGAGGTGAACTCGTCGGTGACTACCATTGAACGTGGACGACGTATACTTGAAGATAATGGACTCACAGGATTTTGAAGAACACTGCAAATATATTATTAAGTGTCCTGTGTGAAAGAGACACTGTGTACATAAGTGTAGTTATACTTAGTTAGATAATATATTGGAGAAGGTGTTATTTCGTCTTGATTACTCCCCTGTTATTCCTTGCACAATTACTTGCTACCGCCAATTCTAGGTAAATTACCATTGACTTGGGGTGGGATCATAGAAGAAGAGGTTCTAAGGCCCAATAGGCAGAAAGAACCAGGTTACTGGCTCAAGCAGGCCGTAACACATCGTAACTGTCATGATCCAGCATATACCAGTATGACTGGTATACACTGTGACCATGCCTTAGGTCATTGTACCACCAGTATCGATTGATTTTGCTATATCTTTGATACACTATACTATGTATTACTATACTATGTGTCTTATTAAGTGAAGTAGGCTACTGTTAGTTGATTGATGTTGCTATACCATGTAGTGTGAGGATATACTATTCATAGGCAGGGTTATGTAATCATGTTGTGCTATATGATATTGTACTATGTACCATTGTGTATATATATATATATATATATATATATATATATATATATATATATATATATATATGTTGTACCTAGTAGCCAGAACGTCATACTCGGCCTACTTTGCAAGGCCCGATTTGCCTAATAAGCCAAGGTTTCCTGAATTTATATATTTTTCAAATTTTTTTCTTATGAAATGATAAATCTGTCTATTTTATTATGAGCACTATTTTAGTGCTGAGAATATAGCGCTAGCTGAGAACCTCCACCAATAAACAGAGTGTATATCAGTTGGGTGTTCACAGCTTGAAAGCACAAGGATATTCTAACTTCAATGGCTGGTTCAAGCCCAGACATCGACTTGGTAGAGGGCGCTGAGGTGCAGAGGTGCAGGTGTGCAGTCGGCGGGTCACCAATCAGAAGCAGGCAGGCTGGAATGGTAGTTTACTGGTTGATGACGGTGGCGAGCTGGCATGGAGGGAGTGAGGAGTGGGGGGAGTTTAGGGTACGTTTGCCTCCTGGTCAATACGTTTTGTGCTACTGGTAGACGTATCTTGAAGATAGCATCTTAGTGTTGTATATATATATATATATATATATATATATATATATATATATATATATATATATATATATATATATAAGTAACTTTACATAGGGAAGAGCAGAGCAGGCTCAATCTCTCTTGAAAGAGATTACCGTCACAACTCTCCCCCGAAGCCTGCTCTAACGGGTCAAGTTACTTCTTCTGGTGGTAGAGTGGTATGTGTAGCTGCCTCTACCTCATAGACTCTGGAGAGGGCGTCTGCTATGATGTTGTCAGAACCCTTGATGTAGAAGATCTCCAGGTTGAAATTCTGCAGATACAAAGCCCATCGTAGAAGTCGTTGATTGGTGAATTGGGCTTGCTGTAGGAAGCATAGGGGATTGTGGTCCGAGTAGATAGTGGTAGACTGAGCACCTTGTAGGTACGATGCAAAGTGCTGTAAGTTTAGGATGATGGAGAGAAGTTCTTTTTCGATAGTGCTGTAGTTCTTCTGGTGAGGTTTTAACTTGTATCTGTAGCAGTTAACAGGTAGAACCTCCTCGCCTCGTTGTTGCATCAGGACGCCCCCGATGCAGGTACCACTGGCGTCAACATGGAGGATGAAAGGCTTCGTGATATCTGGCGAGGCGAGAATGGGATTAGAACAGAGCAGAGATTTAAGTTGTTCAAAAGCAATGGTTTGCTGAATGGTCCAATGATACCGTTGCTTGGGGCTGGTAAAAGTGATCAATGGTGTCGCCACCGTACTAAAATTCTTCACAAACCTACGGTAGTAGGAGGCAAGACCAAGGAAGCGCAGGAGCTGCTTCCTGGTGGTAGGCTGAGGGTAATGCTGAATGGCTTGAGTGTGTATGTTTATCGGAGCTATGCTGCCACTCCCTATCACATGACCAAGATAACGCACTTTACCTTTAGCAAAGGTGGACTTGCCCAAGTTGATGGTGAGGCCGGCTGTCAGGAGCTTGGCGAACAATCTTTGCAGCTAGAGCAGATGTTCGTTCCAGGTGTTAGTTGCCACAACGATATCATCCAAGTAGGCGTAGGTGTGATCTAAGCCATGGATGACGTGGTTGACATCATGCTGGAAGTTGGCCGGGACATTACATAATCCAAATGGAAGGCGTTCATATCTGTAAAGGCAAAAAAGAGTGGTGAAGGCAGATATTTCCTTAGCTCGCTCTGTCAAAGACACTTGGTAGTATCCCTTGAGTAAGTCTAGTTTGGATAAATACCGAGCATTATCATTGGCGTCAAGGATGTCATCAATTCTAGGTAATGGGTAAGCATCCTTGATAGTCACAAGATTCAATTTCCTGTAGTCGGTACACAGCCTCACTTTACCGTGCGGTTTCGGCACCAAGATGCAGGGTGAGGCCCAAGGGGACTCACAAGGGCTGGCCAGCCCTTGATCCAGGAGGTACTGTACTTCAGCATGCATAACTTCCTTTTTGCTCGGGCTGATTCGGTAGAAAGGTTGACGAATCGGCCGGGTGTCAGGGAGTAGCTGGATGTCGTGCTGAACCACATTACACTCCTGTGGATCATCGCTGAACAACTTCTGGTGTTCCTTGAAGATTCTGATGAGAGGAGCACTATTACTGTCCTGCAAATAGGTATGATGATCAGTTAGGATTTCTGAGTTTTAAAGGCACTGACTCAGTGTTAGTGCTTTCGGGAGGAGAAGCAGGGAAGGTCTCACTGTGGAGGTATGGACCTCTAAATGTGGATAATGATACCAACACAGTGGGGGGAGTACCTTGATACTGTTTCAGGAGGTTGACGTGGCACAATTGGGTCTTCCGCCGCCTATCTGGAGTCTCAAGAACGTAGTTGTGTTTGTTTCTGCACTCCTTGATGCGGTAGGGTCATGAATACTTGTTTTGCAATGGAGAACCTGGGATAGGAAAATATGCCAACGCGAAGTCTCCTGGTTGAAATTTCCTTATTTTGCTGCGTTGGTCAAAATGAGTCTTCATCCTCTCCTGAGCTTTCAATAGATTGTCATTAGCAAATTTACGTACTCTCTCTAGAAGGTGCTTTAAGTTTTGAAGAAACTGGGGCACATTCTGAGGGTCACTGAAGGTGGCATTACGTAGAGTCTTTAAAAGCTTTGAGAGGAGTACGGCACTTACGTCCGTAGAGCATCTCATAAGGAGATACTCCTAGAGACTCATTAGGGAGACTTCTGAAAATGCACATGATGAGGTCAAGTTGTTTATCCCAGTCCTTCAAGGTTTCATTGCAAAATTTCTTTAGGAGTGCTTTAATAGTCTGATGACTATGTTCAAGAGAACCCTGTGAAGCAGGATGATAGGGGCTGGACAATACCTGTGTGATGTTGAACTCTTCCAGTGTCTTCTTGAAGAGATCACTGGTGAAGTTGGTGCCACAGTCACTTTGAACCTAATCATGGAAATCCATACTGGGTGAAGATCTTCAATAGTTGTTTCACCACAGTAGCAGCCGTAATGTTCTTTACTGGAACTGCTATGAGGAATCTGGTGGAAGGACACAGGATAGTTAGTATATAGGCGTTGCCAGAACTGGTCCAGGGTAAAGGACCAACACAGTCTATGATGAGTCTGTGGAAAGGTTCCGCAGGCACCTGGATAGGAGTCAATGGAGCCTTGGGAATAGAGATGTTAGGTTTACCTGCCATCTGACATGTATGACACTGTTGCACGTAACTTTTGACGTCTTTAACCATACCTGGCCAGTAGTAGTCTTGTCTAATTCCGTGTAGGTTTTGTTAAAACCATAGTGAGAAAGTGCTCCATGGGCCAGGTGTAGAATATCGGGCCGTAGGCTGGTGGGAACCACTAGTTGTTCGACATTTGCCCAATCATCATCATCCTTCAGCTTACTGGGTCTGTACTTGCGGTAGAGCAACTGATTCTAAAGGAAGAACCCAGGGATACTGTCAGGTTGAGTCTCAGCCTGGAAGAATAATGGTGTTAATGAAGGATCCTCCCTCTGTAACTTATGGAACTCCAACATAGTAAGATTCGGTGGTAGATTCTGATGGTCTTGAGGGACAGCGGTTGCAGTAGAGACAGCTGGTTACGGGCATGCAGCTTGTGCACGGGTGGTCACCAAAACCGGAGAAGAAACTTCATCACTTTCTTGGACCTCTGCTGGAACATACTTAAAGATGGGATTGTCCCCTACAGTGTTACACACCTGGGGTTTGTCCATGATGATCAGGTTGGAAGGTTGCAGATCTTATGCCAAGTCATTGCCCAGGAGAAGTTGCACTCCAGACATGGGAAAAGGCTTTTCCCTGATGGCGACTTGGACTTCACCGGTCACGAAAGGACAATCCAGGTGGACTCTGGCAAGTGGATACGGGGTGGTAGCAGTGAGGTCAGTGATAAGGACGGTTTCCCCGGTGTAGGTGACGTTAGGCACAGCCGATTTGAATATTATTGACTGAAGAGCCGCTGTGTCCCTCAAGATCTTCAATTTGAAACGTCCCTCCGAATCTGTACTGCTGGCAGAGACAGTTCCAGGATATAGGTGTTTGCTGATAATGAGATAGATCATTAACAGGAACACCAACATTCATCACAGGCTTACCAGACTTAGGAGGAGTCGATTTGGGTTTAGGAGTTTCATAGCCTTTGTATTGAGCTTTTCCACATTTATCCATGGTATGTCCATAGAGTTTGCAATACTTACAATACAATTGAGAGCTCGCGTGATCGGTACTCACTTTATCATAACTATACCAAGACTTCTTACTGGAAGGTGGATCTGGTGTTAGCCGATGGATGAGGCTGTAGGTGTCAGCCGACTTCGCACATTTGAGGTAGTCGGTTTCTTCTTTGTCTGCTAAATATAAACGGATGGAAGGGGGAACACGTCTAAAGAATTCTTCAACTAGAATGAGGTTGATGAGTTCTGAAAATGTAGAGACATGTGCTGCTTCCAGCCATTTCATGAAATATCTTTTCTTTGTATTGGCAAAGGTGGTGGTACTTGCCTTTAGATAATCACGGAATTTTCGTCTGTAGCTTTCGGTGGAGAGAAGGTAGGCGTCCAAAACTGCTTGCTTCAGGGTCTGGTAGTCATTCTCAGACGCTAAGGTACTGAGAGTAACCGCAGCTCTACCTGTGAGATGCACTCTGAGAAGGGTAGACCATTGATCTGCAGGCCAGCTAAGTTTTTTAGCTAGGGTCTCAAAAGTGGTGAAAAATACATCGATCTCTGTCTCAACGAATGGTGGCATTAACTTACTTGCATGGGAGACATTGAAACTTACGGGAAGACTAGCTGTAGCTTATTGGCGCTGAGTGTGGTGTGTAGTTTCCAACGCGAGTTCTTGTCGACGATATTCGAGAGCACGATCAGCTTGCTGTTTACTGTACTCCCGTTGCATCTCCAGGTCACGTTTTCTTGCTTTAAGCTGCTCCCTCTCCCTCTCACGGAGTAAGGCAGCCTCTTGTTCCCTTTCTTCTTTCCTGAGGGCAGCCTCTTCCTTCTTTAGGGCCATCTCGCATTCTTTTATTTGGAGAGCTTCTTTTTGTTGTTGTCGCTCAATGTTTGCTAGTTCGAGCTTCAATTTTATAGCTGCCAGAGCATGTTTATCTGCAATAGAATAGTTTTCGTGAGTTTCAGAGTCTATCTTTCCTTCATCTAAGAGATAATCCAAGATTAAATTATGCAAGTCATTTCTGTTGGCTCCAAGGGAAACATCTAGTTGATACTCGTGTGCAAGAGTTTGTAATTCGGTCTTCTTGGCACGACTTAAGTTCCCTATTTCACCTGCTGGATCATTACGAAAAGATGGGAGACGAAACATGTTGAAAAATAGCAAATAAATGTACAACGAATATACTTGTGATATGGTAAGTGTCAGTAACAGGATGACGTGGCAACTGGTAACTATCCTGTGGTAATTTAATCGTTAACAATTAACGTTAATTTTAGTATGGTAAATGATTAGTCAATCAAAATCGCAGGAAATCTTGTACCCGGTACTCAATGTAAGAGAATAAGGGCAAGAAAATCC
Source organism: Procambarus clarkii (assembly GCF_040958095.1). NCBI lineage: Eukaryota > Metazoa > Arthropoda > Malacostraca > Decapoda > Cambaridae > Procambarus > Procambarus clarkii. The sequence continues at coordinate 7,333,345 of NC_091165.1, forward strand.
TACTAAATAAATGAAACCGATAGTTTCTAAAACAAATGAAACATTTAATTGTTTCAAAAGTGAATAAGGTAGTCCAAGAATGTAGGGATACCTTGCCATGTCTCTTCAAGACAGAAGCAAGGCTTTTCCTGCTAAATGAAATATGATACTTACAGAATTAGCGAACTTTGTGCTCTGAAAAAAGAAAGCCGATTCCCTACCTAAGTAAATATCATCATCTCTGACCGACGTGTAGGGGTGCGAGTGTCAACTGGTGATGAGAACTGCTGTTGAGGTTCCAACTCAGCAACCTAGTCCGTATTTTATCAAATCACCTCATTCTTTGGGGCACATGTGAGGAACACAAATGCGAAGAAGCCTGAATTTTCCCCAGGACTATATGCAACTGAAAACTCACACGCCAGAAGTGACTCGAACCCATACTGCCAGGGGCACTCTGCTGGCATACAGGATCCCTTAACCGCTCGACCAACTCGACCGGACAAAAGAGGATGGTAGCCGAGGCTATTTCCACCCCCCGCCGGCACTCGGTTGGTAATCTTGGGCATGGTATTTTATCAAATCACATCATTCTTTGGGGCACACGTGAGGAACACAAATGCGAACAATCCTGAATGGTCCCCAGGAATATATGCAGCTGAAAACTCACAGCCCAGAAGTGACTCGAATCCATACTGGCAGGAGCACTCTGCTGGCGTACAGGATCCCTTAACCGCTAGACCAACACGACCAGACAGAAGAGGATGGTAGACGAGGCTATTTCCATCCCCCCACCGGCACTCGGTTGGTAATCTTGGGCATGGTATTTTATCAAATCATATAATCTTTGGGGCACACGTGAGGAACACAAATGCAAACAAGCCTGAACACTGGTGCTTCCCAATCTTTAATTTCTCACCGTGCTCTTGCTGATGTTAGCACAGAAGACACTGGTGAAGTAGTATTATTGCAGGGATTTGGAGGTCATGTCCAGCGTGTACCATTAGTTAAACTTCACTTGAAGTCAACTATTACGCCAGGTTGGTGCACTGTAGCAGTTAGTGAGCAGTTGCCCATCCCTGGGGTTGATGTTATTGTGGGTAATGATTTTGAGAAGTGTCAAGTTAGTGGGACAAAGTGTCCTATCATGTTTACTAACCCTAGTTGTGTACTGGCTCAACCAGATGCGGATGATGGTACCATCTATCCAGCCTGTGTTGTGACCAGATCCATGGGTAAGCAGGGTGAGGTAAACCCTGTGACTTCCAAGGTGGATGTTTTTGAGGCTAGGACCAATTCAGACAGGGAGGTGGAGGTGGACCTTGAGAATACATTCTTAGCTCACGGGGATATCGAGAGTGAGGCTGATGCCAAAGCCCTAATTTATTCTGACCAAGAGGATGGTCTGGAAGAGGTGGCCCAGGTACCAGTTCCTTGCCCGCTGGCTCCAGCTGTTGAGTCCCAGACCTTGAGTGAGTTGCAGAGTACTGATCCCAGTCTAGCTGAATGTTATACAGAAGCAGCTGACACTATTGATACCTTGGATGAGAGCACGAGCTGCTACTTCAGTGATCGATGTTTGATGAGACGATGGAGACCACCAGGAACTCCCTTATCAGATGATTGTGAGTCTAGGACCCAGCTCGTCGTACCAACGGAGTATAGGGAGCAGGTATTGCTAGCTGCCCATGGTAACCTTATGGGAGGTCACCAAGGGATCGCCAATATGTATAATAAAATATGTAAGTTTTTCTATTGGCCAAAACTAAAAAAGGATGTGGTCAGATATTGTCACAATTGTTTTGTATGTCAAGCTGTTGGTAAACCTAACCAGACTGTTCCACGAGCACCCTTACACCCTATTGTAGTGCCAGAGGAGCCTTTTACACATGTGTTGTTGGACTGTGTCGGTCCCTTACCCCATTACCCCGAACTAAATCAAGAAATATGTTTTTGTTTACTATCCTATGTATGACCACCAGGTTCCCTGAAGCATATGCCTTGCGTAGCATTAGGGCTTCTACACTCATAAAGCACTTGGAACGGTTTTTTTCATTATTTGGTATACCCCGTATCATTCAAACTGATAATGGGAGACATTTTTGTTCCACAACTTTTAAAACTGTTTGTAGTTCTTTTGGAATTCAACATAACTTTTCTAGTCCTTACCATCCTCAGAGTCAAGGGGGGAACGAGCGGTTTTACCAAACCCTCAAACAGATGTTAAAAACAACTGGGGAAGATTCACCCAGACAATTTACCATTTGTACTATTTGCTGCCAGGGACGGGTTGCACACTGCCCTAGGCTGCTCCCCATTTGATCTTGTGTTTGGACATCATGTGTGGGGACCCTTAAAAATGCTGCAGGAGAAAATGTTGGGAGATGTAACAGCTAGGCAGAGGGAAAGATACCTGAAGGATGTGAAGAGCAAGCTGTCTCGAACGAAGGAGTTGGCGTTACAACATCTGGGTGAGGCACAACAGGTAATGTAAGAGCGGCATGATTAGCGGTTCAAGGCCAAACTCAGAGTTTTTGAATCAGGAGATTTAGTAATGGTCTTGAAACCTCGTATGGGAACTTCCATGTCACACAAGTTTGGAGGACCTTATCGAGTGGTAAAACATCTCGGTGAACTTACCTATAAAGTCTGTAACCCCAAACATATCTGTCAGTCAATGATTGTGCATGTGAATCGTTTGAAGACTTACTGTGGGCCCAGTATTGTAGCTTGTTGTGTTAATGAGGAGGTAAACCCTGATGAGACAATGGTTGTAGGGGAAGATGGTAATCCTCTTATATCTAATTCCAGTTCCGGGGAAGAATTGTTGTGTCATTTGCAGGATGAACAGAGAGCAGAGTTCCAGGACCTTTTGAAGACATTCTCCAACTTGTTTGGGGAGGTCCCCACTCAGACACCTCTCATTACTCATGATGTTCAACTGACAGAGGTAACTCCACTTCGGCTACACCCTTATCGAATGACCCCCGAGAAACGACGTATCATCCAGGAGGAAGTTGATTATCTTCTTCACCATGGTTTCATTCGACCCTGTCAGAGCACTTCGAGTTCACCGTGTTTAGTGGTACCAAAACCAGATGGAAAATGGCGGTTAATAGTGAACTATAGGTAGTTAAACAAGGTAACTATAGTTGATGTATACCCACTACCTTTGCTAGAACACTGCATTGACCAGATTGGTCATGCTAAATATGTATCAAAACTAGACTTATCTAAGGGGTATCACCAGATACCACTTACTAACTTTACTAGGGAAGTGACAGCTTTTATCACCCCTGATGGAGTATTTGAATTTAATGTGATGCCATTTGGACTCAGAAATGCCCCAGCAACTTTTCAAAAGCTGATGAATTCTTTGCTAAAAGATGTGCCAGATTGTAGAGCATACTTAGATGATATTGTGATTTTTAGTAAGTGTTGGGAAGACCATATTTCTAGTTTGAAACAATTGTTTGCAGTGTTACGACATGCTAATCTAACTGTGAATGTAAATAAATGTAGCTGGGTGTTATGACCACACATACACCAGTATGATCATACTGAGATTGGTGTATGAGTGTGCTCAAACTATACAGTGATATCTTGGTTGATAGCCTCGTATCACGAATATTGTGTATACGATGTAATCTTATGTTACCATATATTAATCTTATTTTATATATTGTCAATGTGTGACATACATTTCCAAGTCTATATTAACTCTGTATCAAAGATGTATGACATGTAATTGTGGATATATATATTAGATGTCTAGTTATAGCAGTAGCCTAATGTCATAGATTTGAAAAACATCCTTGTATGTTTATTGTAAGTAATGCTACATCAATGCTATATGGGTAACATTATGTGGACCATGTTAGGGAGTGTATACATTTCGTTTCCATATGTATTCATCACATGTATACTGAGAAGATTCCATATTAGTGTTGCACCTTGCATTGCCCATTTGTCCGGACATTATATGAAATTATGGCACTGTGAAATGTTTTCCACTTAGACAATCTTATGATACACATGTTATATATATTTAATATATTTATTATCTTTGTATGCATATGTATAACCGCTGGCGAATGTTGTTGAATCCTCCTAACCCCCCCTCCCATCTTCCCCAGTGACGTACCGACTTTGCCAAAGTTACCATCTTGTATCCCTGTCATTTCTTTGTGTACTTATTTGTAATTCAAGATAATTTCCTTATTGTATTCAGTTATTATTATATATCATTATGCAAGGTTGTGCCTTATACTCTTTAAGTTGTTGTATAGTGAATTAGAAGTTCATGAGTGAGTTTATATTGTAAATGAGTTAGAGAGATTTGAAAGTTGAAGGTCAGTTGACTTATTGGAATTGGATACAGTGTCGCCTCTCGGCAAGGATCGCTCCAGGCGTCACTGTTCTTTTATCTCTTTAGGCGACAGGACCTGTTAGGGTTTATTCCGTGATTTGTGACCTTATTTGGGTATTGTGCCTGCTAGATGTTACTCATGTAACTGTATGTATTTATATATATATCATTCTCTGCTGTTGTCCATTATGTATACCAGGTGGTAGGTGATTATTATGTTTCTTAGTGAGGTATGTTATGATCTCTAGCAGCCGAAAAACGAGTCTCTCCTTTGAGAATTATTCTCTCAAGCCTGACCTGACTAGGAGGTTGGAGATATACAGACATGAAGATACATACATGAAATAATTGGGTAAATTTTACAGAGAGTTTAAGAATATGGGCAGTGAATAAGAAAATCGATAAATGACTGGTTATGAGATGTGGATAATTTGCTGGAGGCGTGAGGCTCGCTTCGGGAGGGCTCTGACCCAGGGATGCCAGATTGGGCTACTTTTCAGAGCCCGCGCTCCCAAATTTTTAATTTCGCTACTTGCGACTTTTTGGGCTACTTTAAAAACAAGCTGGGCTATTAATGTTAAGAAACTCAATGATGATTTTTATGCTTTTTATAATGTCATGTGTACAAATCACAGCCGCGTCCAACAGCTTGATTGAATAGACCACTTACCGCAGGAGGCCAGGTCAGAGACCGACCCCCTGGGGACGTTGATCCTAGGAACTTCCCAAAGAAACCGTAACCGCAAGGCAAGATAATCCTCCCCAGGGGCTATAGATTTCCCAACCTTAATTGCCATTAAAACTTCATCCCGGGTACTGTCTATGTTAATTAAGTGACCTTCCACTGTTGCTTACTGTAAATATTAGGTTTCTCTTTAGGTGTTTCCAAGAATCAAATGACTGTCGTTAGAGCGGATTAGCATACAGAGAACTTGGCAGCTTCATCTGTGCTTTCATTGTTAGTGTGGTCTGACCTCCAGAAGGATAGTTCGACACAAGTTACCGCAAATAGAAAAGAAGTTACCGGTGTTACTTTTAGAATTCTCTAAAGTGTTAAGATAAAGAAGTGTAAAATGAGGAAGTGGTCTAAATACTAGGAAACGTTTCAGATGTCCTGGCTTAAGGATCCCGTGTTTGAAAAGTGGTTGGCTAAAGTGAAAGAAGATAGAAATATGGCATATTGTAAAGTTTGTAGAACTGAGATAAGAGCTCATAGAAGTGGTTTAAAGAAACACAGTGAAACATTAAAACACGGACAAAATATATCGGAGGTAAGTCATCAGCAGATGAGCATCAAGTCTGTTCTATCAAAGAAGGAAGATAAACTTACTAAATTTGAATGTCGTCTGTCTGTATGTACTGTCGCTATCTAGAAATCTAACATGAAGTTTGTAACTCATCTTGTATGTATGTACTTTTACCTGAATAAACATTTGATTTGATTCGATTTGACTAGACAAAAAATTGGGCTACTCTATTTGCAAACTCGCTACTTTTTGAGCGTCAGCTCGCTACTTTTAGCGATTTGGATCTGGCAACCCTGCTCTGACCCCACTTGAGTACCAGACATCGTGAAGGGAAGCTGCGCTCCATTTGAGCTCCCATTGGAGAGGATCCCCTGTTGGATATACCTTCAAGAGAAAGGAAGTGTGCAGACGTTCCAGCTGTGGAATCGAGTTGGGAACGTTGTGGTCTCAAGTCTTTGACGGCAAGGAGAGTTGGTTAAGCCGCCCAGAGACATTCTCGTGGGCCGTGGGAGCGCCATGATCGGACTCCATCAGAGGGAGAGCACCCTCGACTAGACAATCTTAGGTTTATCTTTGGAAGAAGTTGCTGAGTGGACTTCGAGCCAGTAGAGTGAGTTATTGGAAGAGACTCCAAGACTGTTGAAGGAGTAGTGTACTCCGAGGAGGAGTAGCCCCCTGGGTGAAGAGTAAGACCTTGAGCTGTGAGAAGCCGTGAAGAGGAGTGCCACGTGCTTCTGTAATACCAGTGGCGAAACTCCAGTTCTGTTCGAGGAAACTTCATGGTGTAGCAGCCAGGAGAGCTGTGGAGGACCCTAGTAGAAGTGGTGAAGCACCATAGTTGCTCAAGGAAGACTTCATGGTGTAGCAGCCTGAAAGAGCTGTGGAGGATCCTGGTAGATAAACCCGGATGAACCTGAAGTTAACAGGGTAGTGAACATCCAGATGTGGACGGGAAGTTCTGGTTGATTACTTGTAGGGAGTTGGTAGAGTTTTTGGTTGTCATTAGCGTGCAAGACGCAGTGGAAGGTGAGTGATTGTTTGCCATTTTTGTGCCAAGGAAAACGAATACTGAAGTATAGAGTTACAGTCGTAGGCTGAATTACCTGCAGAGACATACATATGTGTTCTAGGATTGATAGGGTGATCGATTGATCATTGTTGTATATCAGGGAACATTTATACTAATATTTATGTTATTGCAGCCATACGCTGGTTTTCCTTGTATGTGTTTATAGATAAATATTCTCTTGCTGATAGTGCAACATTGGGTTATAAGACTTGACCTACTTGAGGAGGTTGGTAGTATTAGGTGATGAATCAAGACATAGGATATCACTTGATAAGCAGATGATAGAGTTCTGATGGTGTTGGAGTGCAACCTGACTGAAATAGTATAGAGTGTAGGATTCATTATTATTATTATTCTTATTATTACGTGTGTGTATGTGCTTTGTTCAGTAAATGTATTCAAATTTGCTGGTGGTTTCCCTTGTCCTAGTGAGGCTTCCCAGGAAGTAGGAAAGAAGGAGAGAGAGAAAAAAAACCAAGAACCACAGTTGTGGACATGGTAGAACGGAATAATCAATAAAACAAAGGAGATTGAGGAGATCATATCACACAAGGTGAGAGTGGGGAGTCACAGCGGCTCGAGAGGGTGTGTGCACGTGACAACGAGGCAAAGTATTGGCCGCATCCCCTAAACGTGTGACGTTGAGCCCCTCTCCAAGAGTAAGAAGCGCCCAGAGTGATCTCCTGGTAAAGTATAAGCACTCTACCGAGTTTTGGGTTGGGTTATTAATAAAGAGGGATCAACAATGACAACACACCAACCAACCATAATTGGTGATATATTTTGAGGAAGTTGTGAAATACCAAGGTGCTGTATGTGATATTATTCCTCTTACCTCATGTGTTATTGGTTGACACACCACTACTCTTGTTGGTATTAGCAGCATATAGGCACTAGTGTTCCACTGCACTAGGCAAAGTTCCTGGTGTCAGCTAGTGTTGATTGATGCAGTTTGCAGACCTGTATTTGATGTATCATGCCCAGTTGTTGAGAAGCTGGATATAGAGTATTGGTGATATGTGTGTGATATTAGTAGAGTGTTTTATTTATTACTGTTGTGGAAGGCTCTTAATGTCAGTAAACTGGAATATTTGATGCTAGCCTTTTAATCCCCTAGAACCTTGATTGATATGTGGCCAGGCTATGTGTTCCTGTGATGCTGTACGTTACTCCCTCAAGATATTAATATGGGAGTGGAGGTCTTATCTCCCTGACCATAACAAGTAAAATGGGGCCTAGTCCGTGATCATCAGTCAGGTAACTTCTGTTGTTTCAGGATATTTACGATGTAACTCCTGTGTTTCCAGGACAATTATTGTTGTAATCCTAGTGTTGAGGATTAATAATTATATATGACACAGTAGAACTGATCCATGATTATTTTCTAGCTTGTTGTGCCTATTTGAAGTGAATGTTGCGGTATCATTTCCTTGAAGACGCTTTGATGACTTGTGTTTCTGCATATGATTCAGCATGCAGTCCTATGGGATTTTAGTTATTACTGCACTTGCAACGCTGCTCGACAGAGGTAAGCATTACATTTTGTTGCAGGGTCATATGCTAATCGAGAATATTCTGATTGTGGTATAATTTTTTTTTTTCTAAAAGTGTCGAAAATAATGAATTATTATGGAGCAATTAGTAAAAGAAATTTTGCAAAATCCATCAGTAGATAGGATTAAGACCTTAACAAAATCAGTGTTGATTTGTATGGGAAAAACCCTAGAGTTAGAAGTGGCATCCAGAATGATAAAAGCTAAGATACTGAGAACTATTTTTCTGCATCTAGTAGAAGATGGCTTATTGGGTGATGAGGTATTAGAAGAATTCTCTGATGAGTTTGAGAGTACTGCCAGACTAAGAAGGCAGGAGTTAGAACGTCAACTAAAGCAAGTTGAGTTTGAAAGGTTTAAGTGTATAGAAGAAACTAAACAAAAAGAAGAAGAAACTAAACAAAGAGAAGAAGAAGCTAAACAAAGAGAAGAGGAAACTAAGCAGAGAGAAGCAGTGTTAGAGACAGTTAGAATTAAACAGCAGATGGCTGAGGCGCAGATTAGGCTTAGGGAGAAAAAGTTAGAAGCTGCAGCCACTGTCAGTAGTAAGGGCTCTAAGCAAAGTTCTAGTATAAGTAGTCACAGTAGTGGACTTTACTTCCCTAAAGGGTTTCAATTACCCAAATTTGATGAGAGGGACCCTGAATTGTTTTTCTTACACTTTTCCAAGCTAGCTACTAGTTTAAAATGGCCAGAAGATTCTTGGGTGACCATTATGCAAGGTCAGTTGTGCGGGAAGGCACAAGAGATTTTCGCTTCGCTCCCTTTCGAAGACAGCTTTCATTACCCCACAGTAAAAAAGAGGATCTTGCAAGCGTATGAACTAAATGCAGAAGCATTAAGACAAAAGTGTAGAGGTCTCAAGCGTGCACCTGATCAGACAGTTACAGATTTTGCCTTGGTGTTTGCCTTTTACTCACCTTGGTGGTGAGTAAAAGTAGGCAAGGTCATAATTCTGAGACATTTTGTAAGGGTAAGGCACAGTGGCTTGCTGATTTTGACCCTTTCATGATTCATGCTAAAATGGTTGGAGTTGTAGACAAGTGGATTCCTGTAGTTATATTTAGAGACACTGGTGCATCGTTAACCTTGATTACTTCCAGTATGTTGTCCAAGGTCAAGAAAATTGACCTCGACGAAGTAATTCTTATACAGGGTATAGTTGGGGTAGTGCAACGTGTTCTCCTCATGCAAGTTTACATTAAATCCCCCTATACTCCTGGACTATGTCCCCACCAAGTCCCAGAGTGATGTTTCCAATCCTACAACCAGAGGGATGGCTGGAAAACCTTCAACGTTAGAACCGGAGATAAACTTGGTTGACACTTTTATGTCTAGGTTGAATGAAGTTAGTGCAGTTGAGGGAGTTGTGCCAAGTAAGGAAATTGTACCTCCTGTTACTACCTCTTCCCCTAATTTTGATGTAAAATTCCACATCTTAACCCAACTTAAACAGAGTGATCCTAGTTTAAATGCCTGTTTTTCTGAAGCAGTTAAGGAGGAGGATGCTTTGGCAGATGATGTTGGATACTTCCTCCGAGATCGGATGCTGATGAGACGATGGAGAACTAAGTTATCTCCCTCTTCAGAGGACTGTGAGAGTGTTACCCAGCTTGTGGTCCCCAAAGCATACCGTGAACAAGTCCTCTCAGATGCCCACGACGATCCATTAAGCGGTCACCAAGGAATTAGTCGAATGATATACCAGGTATCAAAATATTTTTATTGGCCCAGTCTTAAAAAATATATTGGTAAATATTGTAGGCAGTGTCAAATTGTGGGTAAACCGAAACAGAGTGTACCTAAAGCTCCCCTGCATCCAATTGTAGTTTCAAGCGAACCTTTTTCCCACATCATTATCGATTGTGTACGCCTTTGAATAGGACAAAGTCAAGTTATGTATTTTTAATAACCTTAATGTGTGCCACATCCAAGTTTCCAGAAACTTATCCTGTAAGAAACACAAGAACAAAGACAGTTGTCCATCACTTGACAAAATTTTGTAGTTTGGACTACCTCGAGTTATCCAGACTGACAACGATAGCAATTTTCGGTCTACAGAGTTCAAACAATTTTGTGAGAAGTACTAAATAGAACATCGCTTGTCCAGTGCTTATCATCCACAAAGTTAAGATGCCTTGGAGAGATTTCACCAAACTATGAAGCAGATGATACGAACTGTTGGTGAAGACTCCAGACGTAATTGGGATGAAGACTTATCTTTTATCTTGTTTGCAGCTCGAAATGGTTTACAGCATGTGGGAACCGACCTGTGAGATTTATATTTATTTAATTTATATGAATTTATATTTACGTTAATTTATATACTTCGATAGCAATTTGTATGATGTTAAGTGGACTGTATTTCTGCAATAATCTTACAAATCGATCCTCTACACATTAGGGGGGTTTATATTAAATTTATATATATGCAGCCAATCAAACTACAGTATTAACTAATGGTCCGGGACGGACCGAGGTGTCGTCGTCTCTTCAGTTTCTAGTGTGTGGTCTGGTCAACATACTTCAGCCACGTTATTGTGACTCATCGCCTGCATACAGTATTAACTACACATTAGTACATTGAAGAGGTTCCTTATCTTATTTACAGCAGGCCTTAGTCCACCAGGTATAACCAGGATGTAGACACCAAATTATCCTCTTTGAGGTAGCTTCCATCACCCAGTAACTGGTGCACAAAGCATGCTTCCTCGTCTTGACCTGTCAAAAGGGCGCTAGCTATAAAGCCAGAATCCTAATATATGACAGCTATATCAGAGAAAACACTGTACAAGGAACCATAAAGACCTAGGCTTAATTACCTTTAGTATGAGGCGATCTCGTATTCTAACCGGCCCACCCTATCTAATGACATTAATGGCCACAAATGATAGATAAATGGGTTTCGGCAGAACACTTAACTTGTATTTGTTGACAGCATGTTGATGATGGTACACCTTTGGTTTCCATAACACTTCGTCCAAGTAAAATTAACAGCAGCCAAATTGCTCCCGTGCCTCTGGTCTAAGTACAATAACAATGGCTGACCACTCCCTCACAACTGACGCTACTGGTCTACATTGTCCAGATGACAGTAAGTGATAGAAGGGTCACATTTACTCCATTTTAATTCTGATAATTAAGTTAATTTATATGAGATGTTTTTATGATGATAAAGTCCAAAGACTAATGTATTTAAGAATAATTCCCACCATAATAGGTGGTGAATTTATAATAGTATGTGGTAATGATATCCCATTTTCTATAGACGGAAATTCCACTACAAGTTACAATATCTATGTGTAACTTGTTTATACAACACAGCAATATTATCTGTCTGTATGATATTATTAAATGGTGTCGGATTTTCCGACACAGCATTCCTTGGGTTGTTCCCTGTTCCAATTAGTTTTCGGACACCAAGTGAGAGGCCCAATCCAGTTGCTGAGTGGAAGGTTGTTGGGAAACGTCTCTCTCCCTGATGGAAGTCATCTGTTGAGTGAGATCCAGTCCAAGTTGAAAAAGCAACAAGATATGGCAGCGAGCACCTGAAGAAGTCGCAGTTGAAGATGAAACAAAACCATGACAAGAAGTTCAGGGTGAAGTTGAGATGTTTTCAGCCAGGTGATCTTCTTCTTGTTTTAAAGTCCAGAGTGGAAACTACTTTAGCTCATCATTTTGAAAGTACGTTTGAAGTTGTTTGCAGACGTTTTGAGTTAACTTATAAACTTAAAAGTCTGCAGGACCCTTCCAAGGTTTTGGTAGTACACATTAACCGGGTAAAATCATTTCAAGGCTCCAGGCCAGTGTCATGTGTGGTACAGGACACAGTCACCCCTGAGAACCATATATCTGATGACTTGTCTAATCATACCTTTTGTAATTCTAGCTTTGAGGAGATGATGGGACATTTGGATGAGGTTAAACAGGGAGAGTTGAGATTGTTACTACACCAGTATTCTAATTTGTTTGGAGAAGTTCCTACCCAGACCTCTGTTTTGAGCCATGATATTCAGCTCACAGACACCACCCCTATTCGTATGCATCCGTATAGAGTATCTCCAGAAAAGAGATATTATCAGGAGGGAAGTGGAGTTCCTCCTAAAAAATGGTCTAGTTACACCCAGTCAGAGTTCCTGGTGTTCATCATGTTTGTTAGTTCCTAAACCGGATGGGAGTTGGCGCCTGTGTACTGATTACAGGCGGTTAAATAAGGTAACTGAAGTAGACACTTTCCCATTGCCATTGCTTGAGGATTATATAGACATAATTGGTCACTGTCAATATCTATCTAAACTCGACGTCCAAGGGATATCATCAAGTGCCTTTGACAAGTCGAGCTAGTGAATATTCAGCTTTTGTAACACCTGATGGTTGTTTTCAGTATAACGTTATGCCTTTTGGTCTTAAAAATGCCCCAGCAACCTTCCAGAGATTAATGAATTTGTTGCTGCAGGATATTCCCAATTGCCCGTGCTTATTTAGATGACATTGTTTTATTTAGTGATTCTTGGCAAGAACATTTGCAGGATTTAAATTTGTTGTTTGCTAAGTTGCAAGAGGCCAATCTTACTGTTAATCCAAAGAAATGTAATTTTGCTCAGGGTACAATTGTTTATCTAGGGCACGAGGTTGGTCAAAGTAGGGTGATGCCTCTGTCTGATAAAAATAATGCCATTGTAAATTATCCTATCTTGACTAACAAAAAACAGGTTCAGCGATTTTTAGGGATGTGTGCCTATTATCGTAAGTACTGTAAGAACTTTTCTATAGTAGCTTCACCTCTGACTGATTTGTTGCAGCAGAGAGTTAGATTTAAGTGGACTACCCAGTGTCAAGAACCCTTTGATGGTTTAAAAAGTATCTTATCTTTATCCCCAGTCCTCGCTAGTCCTGATTTTACTAAGCCTTTTATCCTGTATATAGATGCTTCTGATTTGGGTGCAGGTGCTGTCCTACTACAAGTTGGATGTGATAATGTTGAGCATCCTGTATACTGTTTTTCGAGAAAGTTCTCTAGTACAGAGAGAAATTACTCTGTTGTTGAGAAGGAGGCTTATGCTCTTGTATTGGCATGTAAAAAGTTTGAGATATATTTACAGGGAAATAAGGTTGATGTATATACTGACCATAATCCTTTAACCTTTATTGACAGAATGAAAATCCATAATAAAATAAATTTGAGGTGGTCTTTGTATTTACAGGAATTCAATCTCCATATTCATTATATTCCTGGCAAGTTAAATGTTCTGGCTGATGCCTTATCGAGACGTTTTCCTGAGAAAACCTATGCAAAGAACCACCCTAAATTTCCTGATTTACTTGATGAGATAATGATTATAATTACTTGTAAGTGCTGAGTTGCTTGTAATTAATTTAAAACGATGATGTAATATTCTTATTATATGTTTTATATATTGTAGTAGTTAATGCTGTAATTGTGCTTGCACCGTATATTTGTGCAGCTTATGAAGATTATTGTGAATATTTATGTATTATTCATGATGTGTTTTTTGCTGTCCATGTCTGTAAGAATGTGTACACTGTGTCTCACATTGTACTCATTTCTTGCGATGGAGGGATTTTATGACCACACATACACCAGTATGATCATACTGAGATTGGTGTATGAGTGTGCTCAAACTATACAGTGATATCTTGGTTGATAGCCTCGTATCACGAATATTGTGTATATGATGTAATCTCATGTTACCATATATTAATCTTATTTTATATACTAGCTGTACCCAGTCACTCACATGCTCAACAACGCATGTGCGTTGCTGAGCCACAGCAACCTTTCCCTGTCCCCCAGTCCTCCCCACCATTCCCCCGTCCCCTCATCCTCCTAACCATTCCTCACTCACCCGTCCCCTCATCCTCCTAACCATTCCTCACTCACCCGTCCCCTCGTCCTCCCCACTATTACCCCCCCTCCCCGGTCCCTTTGTCCTCCCCAACATCCCCCCACTCCAGCGTCCGCTCTTCCTCCTAACCATTCCCCACTCCACCGTCCCCTCTTCCTCCCCACCACCTCCCACTCCCCCATCCCCTCGTCTTCCCTACCATTCTCCCCCTCCCCCATCTCCTCGTCCTTTCCACCATCCCCCACTCCTCTGTCCCTTTGTCCTACCTACCATTCTCCAGTCCCCTTTCCCCCTCGTCCCCATCATCCCAACTCCCCCGTCCCCTTGTCCTCCTCACTATTACTCCCTCCCTTGTCCCCTCGTCCTCTCCACCATCCCTCACTCCCGTCCCCTTGTCCTCCCCAACATTCCCCACTCCCTCGTTTGATGCATTCCTAAACGATCTGATGTTCCTATCAGAAAATTGGAAACATCAAATGATCTGATGTTCCCATCAGAAAATTGGAAACATCAAATGATCTGATGTTCCCATCAGAAATTGGAAACATCAAATGATCTGATGTTCCCATCAGAAAATTGGAAACATCAAATGATCTGATGTTCCCATCAGAAATTGGGAACATCAAATGATCTGATGTTCCCATCACTAAAATATAAGAAAGCAGTTAAAAAAACATAATGAAAAAATACAAAAATAAACTATACTCAGGAAATGAACGGTATGGTAAACAACACAGCTCAAGTCCAACTCAATGTCACACAAAATAATTAAATCAAAATGAAAATCAATTGAACTGTATGAAAATTCAATTTGTCAATGCAATCAGCAACATTGAAATGGAATCGTAACATATTTAGGATAGCGTGTGTTGCTTTTTTCATGCAACAGACGGCGCTGTTTCTTCAAAAATGAATGATTTTACCTGTCACAGGTGTGGCATCTATTCTTATACTTACGAAATGAACGGTATGGTAAACAACACAGGTCAATTTCAACGCAATGTCACACAAAATAATTAAATCTAAATGAAAATAAATCTAAATTTATGAAAATTCAATTTATCATGGCAATCGGAAACATTCAAATGGAATCGTAACATTTAGTATAGCGTGAGTTGCTATTATGTGCAACAGATGGCGTTTTTTTTTTAAACACGTTTTTATCCGGCACAGGTGTGGCATCTATATAGCCGGTATATAAAAACACGCGTGTATTCAAATGGAGCGTTGTGTCAAAATTTCAAAGCAATCGGTGAAGAACTTTCGAAGATTACTGCGGATGTTGCTCTTACGTCCAACAGATGGCAGTGTTTTTCCCAAAAAGCATGTTTTTTCCTGTCACAGGTGTGTCATGCATATAGTAGGAATATAAAAACATGCACCTATTCGAATGTAACGTTGTGTCAAAATTTCAATGCAATCAGTAATGAGGTTCCAAAGATTTTCGTCCCATGAAAAACACATGACAAACACAGTTTTTCAAAAAAACATGTTTTTTTCCGACACAGACGTGGCATTTGTATAATATGTATATAAAAACCCGCTCTGATGCGAATGGAACATTGTGTGAAAATTTCAAAGCAATCGGTGAAGAACTTTCTGATCAGCGATTTTGAACAAACTAACATTTACATTTTTATTTAAATAGATTGTCAATGTGTGACATACATTTCCTAGTCTATATTAACTCTGTATCAAAGATGTATGACATGTAATTGTGGATATATATATTAGATGTCTAGTTACAGCAGTAGCCTAATGTCATAGGTTTGAAAAACATCCTTGTATGTTTATTGTAAGTAATGCTACATCAATGCTATATGGGTAACATTATGTGGACCATGTTAGAGCGTGTATACATTTAGTTTCCATATGTATTCATCACATGTATACTGAGAAAATTCCATATTAGTGTTGCACCTTGCATTGCCCATTTATCCTGACATTATATGAAATTTTGGCACTGTGAAATGTTTTCCACTTAGACAATCTTATGATACACATGTTATACATATTTTTAATATAGTTATTATCTTTGTATGCATATGTATAACCGTTGGCGAATGTTGTTGAATCCTCCTACCCCCCCCCCCCCTCTCCCCCAGTGACGTACCGACTTTGCCAAAGTTACCATCTCGTATCCCTGTGATTTCTTTGTGAACTTATTTGTAATTCAAGATAATTTCCTTATTGTATTCAATTATTATTATATATCATTATGTAAGGTTGTGCCTTATACTCTTTAAGTTGTGTATAGTGAATTAGAAGTTCATGAGTGAGTTTATATTGTAAATGAGTTAGAGAGATTTGAAAGTTGAAGGTCAGTTGACTTATTGGAATTGGATACAGTGTCGCCTCTCGGCAAGGATCGCTCCAGGCGTCACTGTTCTTTTCTCTTTAGGCGAGCAGACATGTTAGGGTTTAGTCCGTGATTTGTGACCTTATTTGGGTATTGTGCCTGCTAGATGCAACTCATGTAACTGTATGTATTTATATGAATCATTCTCTGCTGTTGTCCATTATGTATACCAGGTGGTAGGTGATTATTATGTGTCTTAGTGAGGTGATATATTTTGAGGAACTTGTGAAATATCAAGGTGCTGTATGTGAACATTCCTCTTACCTCATGTGTTATTGGGTGACACACCACCACCCTTGTTGGTAATAGCAGCATATAGGCATTAGTGTTCCACTGCACTAGGCAAAGTTCCTGGTGTCAACTAGTGTTGATTGATGCAGTTTGCAGACCTGTATTTGATGTATCATGCCCAGTTGTTGAGAAGCTGGATATAGAGTATTGGTGATATGTGTGTGATATTAGTAATAGTGTGATATTAGTGCAGGGGGTAATGATGTTGGACGAGTTAGGAGTGAGGAACTAATACAGAGATTCAGGACAGCCATTGAATTAGTTAGGAGCAAGGGAGGAATCCCGATCATATGTGGCATTCTTCCAAGAAAGGGAGTGGGAAATGAATGGAGGTCGAGGGCAATTGGTGTCAATTGCCGGCTGGAAAGATATTGCAAATCAAATGCAATATCTTTCATAGACAACTGGGAACACTTCTATGGAAGAAATGAAATGTATGCTCATGATGGCGTGCATCTATCGAGAGCTGGGGTTGTTGCTGTTGCGAACTCGTTGGAAGAAGTGGTTAGAGGTGTTTGTTTGGGTTTAAACTGTTAGTAGATAGAGGTATGTGAATTGATTTGGAGGAAGGAGGTAATAAAAGTATGTGTGTGTGGGAGAAAGGAATTGGCAAAATGATCAGGGAAAGAGAAGGGCCTCAAAATAACAATTCACTTAGGGTATATTACACTAACAGTAGAAGTCTAAGAAATAAAATTAACGAATTAAATGCTCTTGTCTGCACAGAAAAAATAGATATTATTGCACTTACCGAAACGTGGATGAATGTAGAAAATAGAGAACTATTAGCTGAATATCAAATAAATGGATTCAAACGATTTCACACAGATAGATATATTAGACGAGGAGGGGGAGTAGCCATATATGTTAGGGACAATTTGAAATGTAGTCTCAAAGAGGGAACAAAACTGAGCCACACACAGAAACTATTTGGATAGAATTATACGAAAAAGCAAATAATATTATAATAGGAGTTATATATAGGCCACCAAATTTAGACAGAATGGAAGCCAGGCATCTATGGGATGAAATATCTAGGGCATCTAGATCTAACAGTATTTACGTCATGGGTGACTTTAATTTTAGTGGAATAAACTGGTTGAGCAAAAGAGGGAATAGTGAAGCAGAAGATTTTCTAGAATTAATTGACGATTGCTTTCTTACGCAACACATTAAGGAACCAACACGGGAAAATAATATTTTAGATTTAGTGTTAACTAACAGGGAAACACAAATTAATGACATCGAAATAGGGAGTGAGCTAGGGAACAGTGATCACAAAGAAATCAGATTTAGCATAGAATGGAATAGACCTGTAGGAGGAAATTCTGTTAAAGTGCCAGATTTTCGAAAAGCTGGTTTTAATAGCCTAAGAAATTTTTTGGGTCAAATTGATTGGAAAGTCTTGGGTATGGGGTGCGTGCCGGTCTTGGAGCGAGACATGAACCCAGCGATAGGTGACGTAAATGGATTTCGATGTGTATTCAATATATATAACTTATTTAATTAAGAATATTCTAAACAATGCACAGGAACGTAGTATACCATACAAATTGAATAGATCGAATACTAATGACCCAAAGTGGAAAACAAAGAATTTGAAGAACCTTACAGGTAAAAGGAGAGCTTGGTACAAAAGGATTAAAAATAGGGAGGTCACTTTAGAACAGGAATTCGTACAACTGGTTAGAAATGTTAAAAAAGAGATAAGGAAAGCAAAAAGAAACTATGAAGTTCGCATAGCAGGGCAAGCAAAGACAAATCCTAATGGGTTTTTTCAGTTATATCGTACTAAGACTAGGGAAAGGATAGGTCCATTAAAAACTGAGACAGGTCAAATAACAGATAGTGATGAAGAGATGAGTAGTATTTTTAATAAATATTTTGTATCTGTATTTACTAAAGAGGAACTTAACAATATGCCCTCAGCCGAACAAGTCTATGTGGGTGGGGACGAGGACAGGTTGACGAGTTTAGCAGTTACCAGGGAGGATGTTCTTAAACAAATAGTAAAACTCAAACCAAACAAATCCACAGGGCCGGATGAAGTGTTTGCCAGGGTGCTTAAAGAATGCAAAGAGGAGCTTTGTGACCCACTGTCAACCATATTTAATAAATCAATAGAGTCAGGCAGAGTGCCAGAGTTTTGGAAAGTTGCTAATGTGATACCAGTTTTTAAGAAAGGAGATAGATCACTTGCATCTAACTATCGACCAATTAGCCTAACGTCTATTGTGGGAAAGTTACTCGAATCTATAATAGCAAATAAAATTCGTCTTCATCTTGAAAAACATAAATTAATAATTGAGTCGCAACATGGTTTTATAAATGGCCGTTCATGTTTAAACAAATTTGTTATCTTTTTATTCTAGCACTGTTGAGGCAGTTGATAGTGGTAAGGATTGCGATGTTGTGTACCTTGACTTTAGCAAAGCTTTTGATGCAGTGCCACATGAAAGACTGATTAAAAAGATAGAGTCTCATGGTATTGGTGAGTCTGGTTGGAGCTCTGAGAGCAGAGATGGATTCCCTGCGGGAGGAGGTACGACGGCTGAGACTTCGGGAGGAAACGAAGGAGGAGGCCAGTGTTGACGGGACCTCATTAAGAAGGACTGACGGGACCAGTATTAAGAAGTCCTCGTCTTGGCAAGTTGTGAAAGACAGGGGTCTTAAGAAGACCTTGTCAAAACCGACAACTAATAGCCTACACATAAGGACTTTTAACGCATTTGACGTATTAGAGGACGAGTGCTGTGTTGAACCTGTTGTTCAACGAGGTGGCAAAGTAACGAGGAGCATTGAAGCGCAGGTCCCTCAAACTGCTCGAAAGGAAAAGGGAGAATCGAAGCGAATTTTGGTTGTGGGAGATTCCCAGGTGAGGTATTTAGACAAAACGTTTTGTGCCAGAGATAGGGGGAACAGATTAAGGGTTTGCTATCCGGGAGCTGGAATTGGTGATATTGCCCATTGCCCATGCAATATTGGTGATATTGCCCATTGTTTCTCGCCGGCGCCCGGGATCGAACCCGGGACCACAGGATCACAAATCCAGCGTGCTGTCCGCTCGGCCGACCGGCTCCCCGGTTGGCCGACCTAGAACAGAAACCACAATACCTCCAATAAAATTATATTACAAATCAACCATGCACAGTGAACATATAAAAGAGGATAGAATAATGAAAGAAATAACCCGTAAAGGAGTAAAAAGCATTACTCCTAACCAAAACATAGACCTGATCATATTCTACAAAACCAAGAAGACTTCCGAATTCCATATCAAAAACAGCCCGAAGCCGAAGGAGAACCCTCTACAGCAGTCAAGTGTTGTATACATGTACACTTGCCGCCACGAAGGATGTAACTTTCAATTTAAGTACATAGGTATGACGTCGACCAAGCTGACGAGGCGTTTGACATGTCATCTTCAATCCGTTGCCCCCAGGAATCACATGAGACAAGCCCATGACATCACCCTAACAAGAGAAATGCTGAACAAAAATACCTGTATAATAGACAAAGCCCAAGATGCAAGAAGATTACAAATTCTTGAAGCAATTCACATAAGAATAGAACAACCTACCATGAACATCCAAATCACGGAACTATTTACTCTACCCACCATGAGAGTAGGGACAAAACAGAAGCGACAAAATAAGCAGGGAAAAAGGAGAAGTCCTCTCCTCCATTTTAAACTTAGACCTAAATATCACAGGAAAAAGGTTATTATGTATTATTATGTAGAATATTTATCTACAAACACACAAGGAAAACCAGTGTATGGCTGCAATAACATAAATATTAGTATAAATGTTCCTTGATATTCAACAATGATCAATCGATCACCCTATCAATCCTAGAACACATATGTATGTCTCTGCAGGTAATCCAGCCTACGACTGTAACTCTATACTTCAGTATTCGTTCTCCTTGGCACAAAAATGGCAAACAATCACTCACCTTTCACTGCGTCTTGCACGCTAATGACAACCAAACACTCTACCAACTCCCTACAAGTAATCAACCAGAACTTCTCGTCCACATCTGGAAGTTCACTACCCTGATATCTTCAGGTTTTTCCGGGTTTATCTGCCAGGGTCCTCCACAGCTCTTTCAGGCTGCTACACCATGAAGTCTTCCTTGAGCAACTATGGTGCTTCACCACTTCTACTCTACTAGGGTCCTCCACAGCTCTCCTGGCTGCTATACCATGAAGTTTCCTCGAACGGAACTGGAGTTTCGCAACTGGTATTACAGAAGCACGTGGCACTCCTGTTCACGGCTTCTCCTCACAGCTCGAGGTCCTACTCTTCACTCTGGGGGCTACTCTTCCTCGGAGTACGCTACTCTTTCAACAGTCTTGGAGTCTCTTCCAATAACTCACTCTACTGGCTCGAAGTCCACTCAGCAACTTCTTCCAAAGATACACCTCAGATTGTCTAGTCGAGGGTGCTCTCCCTCTGATGGAGTCCGATCATGGCGCTCCCACGGCCCACGATAATGTCTCTGGGCGGCTTAACCAACTCTCCTTGCCGTCAAAGACTTGAGACCACAACGTTCCCAGCTCGATTCCACAGCTGGAACGTCTGCACACTTCCTTTCTCTTGAAGGTATATCCAACAGGGGATCCTCTCCAACGGGAGCTCAAATGGAGCGCAGCTTCCCCTCACGAAGTCTGGTACTCAAGTGGGGTCAGAGCCCTTCCGAAGCGTGCCTCACGCCTCCAGCAAGTTATCCACATCTCATAACCAGTCATTTATCTATTTTCTTATTCACTGCCCATATTCTTAAACTCTTTGTAAAATTTGCCCAATTATTTCATGTATGTATATCTCCGACCTCCTAGTCAGGTCAGGCTTGATAGAATAATTCCCCTAGGGGAGACTCGTTTTTCGGCTGCCTGAGATCATAACACTCCCTTCCCCTTGTTTTTGAGAATTATTCTAGTGGCTAGGCTCGTGATAACGCATCAGCTACTACATTGTCTCGCCCCCTTATGTTCATTATTACCAGGTCATACTCTTGGAGCAATAAAAACCATCTGGTTAACCTCTGGTTCGCATGCTTCATTTTTCTCAGGAAAACTAGGGGATTATGGTCTGTATACACTGTTACTGGGTGTCCTCCCCCATTCACATACACTTCAAAATGTTTCAATGCCATTACCAGGGCCTTAGTCTCTTTCTCGACCGTACTGTACGACCTCTGGTGCTTAACGAACTTCTTCGAGAAGGACACAGGTCGATAAATTCCATCACTCTGCTGTGTCAACACAACTCCAGCCCCTATATCACTGGCATCTACAAATAACGTAAACGGCGCTCCAAAATCTGGCGACACTAGTTCAGGCGCCTCGGTCAACAGCCTTTTGGTCTTTTCAAACGCTTCTTGTGCTGTTCCATTCCACTCTCACTTCCTGCTCTTTGATAGCAAACTCGTCATAGGAGCGGCTATGGTGGAGAAATTTCCGCAGAACTTCCGATAATATCAATCATACCGAGGTATCTCAACAATTCTTTCTTACTCCTGGGCACCGGGAAGTTGTCAATGTCCTCCATCTTTGTTCTTACCGGAGCAACCTCGCCTTGGCCTACTACATATCCAAGGTACTCCAGGCGGGCTCTCCCGAACTCGCTTTTTGCTAAGTTGATCGTCATGTTGGCCTTCTCCAGTTGATTGAACAAATCTAAAAGTCCATCCACGTGATCCTTCCAGGAATACGCGAACACTACAATATCATCGATGTACACTGCACATCCGGTCGCACCTTGTAATACCTGATTCATTACTCGTTAGAAACAACTACCACTATTCTTCATTCCGAACGGCACCACTTTATATTGGTACAAGCCGTCGGGTGTCACGAACGCTGAGATTCTCTTGGCCTCCTCGGACAGGGGAATCTGGTAGTATCCCTTTAACAGGTCTATTTTCGAGACATACCTTACACTCCCAATCCGATCTATGCAATCATCTATGCGTGGTATCGGGAACGAGTCAGCGACTTTGACTGCATTCACTTTCCTGTAATCAGTGCAGAACCGGTATGTGCCATCACTCTTCTTCACGAGGAGGCACGGCAAACTCCAGTCACTGTCGTTAACCTCTGCCAAGTCGTTATCTAGCAGATACTGTACTTCTGCTCTCATCGCCGCTGCTTTCTCCTGGTTAACTCTGTAAGGGTGCTGCTTGATGGGAGTCAGCACTCCCTACATTTACTTCGTGCACCATTCCGCGGTGTCTTCTGGCCACGTCCGTGAATAACGACTTATTCCTCTGTAGGATCTCCACTAGCTCCTGGCGTTGGTCATCCTCCAAATGACCCAGACGCTCACCTATCTTGGCCAGGCTTTCCGTATTCGGTATCTTCGCGCCATCGGCCCTCTCTAACTTACAGTTCTCCTCTTCTATTTCTTTGCCGTCTCCCACACAAAGCACAGTCGCCTGCAATGGGGTTTTCATCTGCTCTTCATCGCCTAGAAGATTATCTCTGTCATAATACTTCTTTATCATGTGCACGTAGCAAACCTGTGACTTCCTCGGACGATCTACCATGTGTATTACATAATTCACATCCCCTAGCGCCTTCTGGATGGTATATGGTCCACAAAATTTCGACTCGTATATACTTCCTTTCACCGGCAGGAGGACTAACACCTGATCTCCTTCTTGAAATCTCCTGTCCTGATGTCTCACCATCTCTGCCTGAGACGTTCTCAAATTTTCCATGGCCAAATCTCTGGCCCTAGAGAGTCGCTCTCTAAAAGTTTTCACATATTGTCCCACATCCACCTTAGGCCTATCCACGGTGAGCTGCTCCTTCAGCACGCCCACTGGGCTCCTCGTGGAGTGTCCGTACACCAGATGAAATGGGATGAATCCGAGTGATTCTACTACCGCATCCCTGATGGCGAACAACACGGATGGTAATGCCTCGTCCCAACTACTCCCTTCCTCAGCGCAGTATATCCTCAACAAGCTCTTTAGCGTTCCATGGAAACGTTCCCATGCTCCCTGCGACTGAGGGTGATATGGTGACGAGCGCACTTGCTCTACCCTCCATCCTTTCACAGTTTCCCTAAACAACTTCGACTGGAAGACACTCCCCTGGTCCGTCTGGATACCCTTGGGCATTCCTACCCACGCAATGTAGTTATGTAATCTATCCAGAACGGCTCTCGACGTCACTCTTCTCAGGGGGATCGTTTCGGGGAAACGGGTGGCTGTGCACATTATGGTCAGTAAATACTCGTGGCCTTTTCTGGTCCTTGTCACCGGACCTACACAGTCTATCAAGACTCTCTCAAAAGGCTCGCCAAATGCCGGTATGGCCTTTAAAGGTGTCTTCAGTATAGCCGGAGCCGGCTTACCTGCATGTTGGCACGCCAAACATGTCCTACAATACTTCTTTACATCCTTCCACACGTTCAGCCAGTAGAAGTGCTTCTGCACCTTATTTAAGGTCTTCTTCACCCCTAAGTGCCCTGCCATATCTACGGAGTGGGCTAGTTCTAACACAGCCGCCCTAAACTCCTTCGGCACTAACACTTGGTGCTTCTCCAACCATACCTTATCTGTGCCGGCTTTGTCCGGTCGCCACTTCCTCATTAGTACGTCAGCGTCCAAGTAGTAATACACGTGGGACTCCGGACATGAGCTTCACCCTTTTGCCTCCCTGATTAGATCTATAAACTCCTCTTTCTGAGCCCTAATCAGGTCCGCTCGGTTCACGCTGAACCTTTCAGGTAGGGTCATCTTCACTTCCTGTCTCCTCGAATCCTCATTCTTCTGAGCTGGATCTTCACCGAACAGCCCAGACATGTCCATGTTGACCTCCCTTAGTGGAGTCGACACTGCCATATCATCTTCGGTGTCGACCTCGGCGGCTACTTCCGACTCTGTCACTACACAGGCCGGGTATACAACGACTTGATTGTCCTCTGTTTCATCTTCGAGGATGCTGGCTAGATCTACCTTGTCCGGTGTTCCACTTGTACCGCGGTCCTTCTGGTACTCCTCCGGCACAGCTTTCATTATCAGCTCTGGCAACACCTTGGACCCACACAAGTCGTTCTCCAGTATCACTTGGACTCCTGGAACAGGTATATTGGGACACACTCCCAACATCACCTCCGCCGACAAATAATCTGACTTCAACTGGACAGCACACACGGGCATGTCACTCTTAGACAACAACCCATGTACCTTTATCCTCCTACTGCCCGCTAACAGTCGATCGTTTCCGATTAGGCCTCTCAGAATCAAACTGATTGGCTCCAGTATCCTTGAGGATACTAACCTCCACCTCGGGTTGACCCTCTATGCTGACCCAACCTTTACTGATGAACGGCCTATACCGCTCTTTCATCAAAAATACCTTCTGTGGTTTGTCTTGTTGTGCATCAACGTACTTCTTCCGGGGATCACACGTGGTCAGGGTCACGATTCTCTTGCCCTGCCGACAATCGCGCATCATGTGACCAGATCTGTTGCACTTATAGCATCTCATTTGGGAGAAATCTCTCCTATACGCCCCCGAGTGGCTCTGACTCTGCCCACTCGTACTGGAGTTCCTCGGGCCAGACGTACTACTCGTACTCTGTGGAGCTTCATTGGACTCTTGTCTCCTCTGCACATTTTTATTTTCCTGCTTACGTCCAGCAGGCAGACTCGACAACTTTCCTTCCTGGGGCTTAAAACTAGCTGGTCTGCTTGTCTGCCCCCCAAAACTTCTTCCTTCCCAGACTCCACCGGGTCTGCTATTGCTGCGTCTCGCCTCGCTTCTCACTCTGTTCTCTCTCAAGCTCTTGTATGCTTCAGTAATCATATCTGCGGCATCTTTCACCTCCTCTACCCGCGCTTCTTGAATCTTGAACTTTGTTTCGGCATCATTTCTAAGAACTTCTCCATGACCATCAATTGCTTTAGGTCAGCGTAAGATGTAACTCCGGCAGCCTCAATCCATTTCTGGAATCGTCTTTCCCGATCCCTTGCTGTCTCAGCAAAAGTACACGGTCCATCCTTCACCATCTCTCTGAAGCGCTTCCTATAAGCTTCTGGGGTTAGCTGAAATGAGCGCAGTATGCTGCTCTTTACTGTGGCATAATCCTGGCACTCTTCCGGTGACAATTGGGTGTATGCCTCACTGGCTGCACCGGTCAATCTTAACTGGACCAGCTGGGCCCATTCCTCCTGTGGCCACTCCTTGATGCTGGCTACCTTTCCAAAGTGCTGAAAAAAGCTCTCCGCCTCTTCGGGAACAAACAAGGGAATGTCCTTCTCCCTAACCCTAACATCTGGTGAGTGTGATACCTGGGTGGTGCTCTCTGGCAACCCATGTTCATATCTTTGTTCAGCCAAGGTTCTATTCGCTTCTATCTGCATTAGTTTTGTTCTCTCTTTTTTTTTTGGACTTCTAGTCTTACTTTCTCTTTTTCTACCTCCAGTCTGGTTTTATTTTTTTCTACCTCCAGTCTGGTTTTCTCTTTTTCTACTTCCAGTCTGGTTTTCTCTTTTTCCTTCTCGGCATCATTTTTCATCTTTTCCAGCTGGAACTGTCTCTCCTCACGCTGCGTCTGGAGCTCTAACTGGAACCTTTCCAGACTCCTGTTCCTGCTACTGCGGCTACTCTTACTGCTCCTACTCGATCCCTGGGATCTCACTTCATCCTGCCCATCATCCTCCTTTCCACTTTCAGCTCCTTTTTGGGCTCCTTGTTCTGCCGCTTCACTTTTGGCTCTTAACTGCCTCAGGATCTCATCTTTCATCCTAGCTACTTTAGATGCTTTCAACCTAATGCCACATTTTTCTGCTATTTGTTTTAATTGATCCCTCGAGCAACCTTCCAGGTCCTCAGGCTTGCCTGACTCCACAAATGCTTGCACCTTATCCATCTTGTCCTGTGAGTCTTCCCAAGAGACAGAATATACACCTGCGGTCAAACAGTGTATCTATTTCAACAAGGGGTGTACGAATCCACTCTTGGACAGGGTATGGGTGCGTCAATTCACTCTCCCAGACACAGGCTCCCAATTTATTATGGTTGGTTGGTGTGTTGTCGTTGTTGATCCTTCTTTATGGACAACCCAGCCCAAAACTCGGTAGAGTGCTTATACTCTACCAGATCACTCTGGGCGCTTCTGGCTCTTGGAGAGGGGCTCAACGTCACACGTTTAGGGGATGCAGCTCCAATACTTTGCCTCGTTGTCACGTGCACACACCCACTCGAGCTGCTGTGACTCCCCCACTCTCTCCTTATGATATGATCTCAATCCCCTTTGTTTTATTGATTATTCCGTTCTACGCTGTCCACAGCTGTGGTTCTTGGTTCTTTCTCTCTCTCTCCTTCTTTCCTACTTCCTGGGAAGCCTCACTAGAACAAGGGCAAACACCAGCAAATTTGAATGCATTTACTGGACAAAGCACATACACAATACATACACACACGTAATAATAATAATAATAATAATGAATCCTACACTCTATACTATTTCAGTCAGGTTGCACTCCAACACCATCAGCTATCAACCAAGATATCACTGTATAGTTTGAGCACACTCATACACCAATCTCAGTATGATCATACTGGTGTATGTGTGATCATAACACTCAGCTACATTTATTTACATTCACAGTTAGATTAGCATGTTGTAACACTACAAACAATTGTTTCAAACTAGAAATATGGTCTTCCCAACACTTACTAAAAATCACAATATCATCTAAGTGTGCTCTACAATCTGGCACGTCTTTTAGCAAAGAATTCATCAACTTTTGAAAAGTTGCTGGGGCATTTCTGAGTCCAAATGGCATCACATTAAATTCAAATACTCCATCAGGGGTGATAAAAGCTGTCACTTCCCTAGCAAAGTTAGTAAGTGGTATCAGGTGATACCCTTTAGATAAGTCTAGTTTTGATACATATTGAGCATGACCAATCTGGTCAATGCAGTGTTCTAGCAAAGGTAGTGGGTATACATCAACTACAGTTACCTTGTTTAACTACCTATAGTTCACTATTAACCGCCATTTTCCATCTGGTTTTGGTACCACTAAACACGGTGAACTCCAAGTGCTCTGACAGGGTCGAATGAAACCATGGTGAAGAGGGTAATCAACTTCCTCCTGGATGATACGTCGTTTCTCGGGGGTCACTCGATAAGGGTGTAGCCGAATTGGAGTTACCTCTGTCAGTTGAACATCATGAGTAATGAGAGGTGTCTGAGTGGGGACCTCCCCCAACAAGTTGGAGAATGTCTTCAAAAGGTCCTGGAACTCTGCTCTCTGTTCATCCTGCAAATGACACAACAATTCTTCCCCGGAACTGGAATTAGATATAAGAGGATTACCATCTTCCCCTACAACCATTGTCTCCTCAGGGTTTACCTCCTCATTAACACAACAAGACACAATACTGGGCCCACAGTAAGTCTTCAAACGATTCACATGCACAATCATTGACTGACGGGTATGTTTGGGTAACTTTATAGGTAAGTTCACAGAGATGTTTTACCACTCGATAAGGTCCTCCAAACTTGTGTGACATGGAAGTTCCCATACGAGGTTTCAAGACCATTACTAAATCTCCTGATTCAAAAACTCTGAGTTTGGCCTTGAACCGCTTATCATGCCGCTCTTACATTATCTGCTGTGCCTCGCCCAGATGTTGTAACGCCAACTCCTTCGTTCGAGACAGCTTGCTCTTCACATCCTTCAGGTATCTTTCCCTCTGCCTAGCTGTTACATCTCCCAACATTTTCTCCTGCAACGTTTTTATGGGTCCCCACACATGATGTCCAAACACAAGATCAAATGGGGAGCAGCCTAGGGCAGTGTGCAACCCGTCCCTGGCAGCAAATAGTACAAATGGTAAATTGTCTGGGTGAATCTTTCCCAGTTGTTTTTAACATCTGTTTGAGGGTTTGGTAAAACCGCTCGTTCCCCCCTTGACTCTGAGGATGGTAAGGACTAAAAAAGTTATGTTGAATTCCAAAAGAACTACAAAAAGTTTTAAAAGTTGTGGAACAAAAATTTCTCTCATTATCAGTTTGAATGATACGGGGCATACCAAATAATGAAAAAAAACCGTTCCAAGTGCTTTATGAGTGTAGAAGCCCTAATGCTACGCAAGGCATATGCTTCAGGGAACCTGGTGGTCATACATAGGATAGTAAACATAAACATATTTCTTGATTTAGTTCGGGGTAATGGGGTAAGGGACCGACACAGTCCAACACCACATGTGTAAAAGGCTCCTCTGGCACTACAATAGGGTGTAAGGGTGCTCGTGGAACAGTCTGGTTAGGTTTACCAACAGCTTGACATACAAAACAATTGTGACAATATCTGACCACATCCTTTTTTAGTTTTGGCCAATAGAAAAACTTACATATTTTATTATACATATTGGCGATCCCTTGGTGATCTCCCATAAGGTCACCATGGGCAGCTAGCAATACCTGCTCCCTATACTCCTTTGGTACGACGAGCTGGGTCCTAGACTCACAATTATCTGATAAGGGAGTTCCTGGTGGTCTCCATCGTCTCATCAAACATCGATCACTGAAGTAGCAGCCCGTGCTCTCATCCAAGGTATCAATAGTGTCAGCTGCTTCTGTATAACATTCAGCTAGACTGGGATCAGTACTCTGCAACTCACTCAAGGTCTGGGACTCAACAGCTGGAGCGAGCGGGCAAGGAACTGGTACCTGGGCCACCTCTTCCAGACCATCCTCTGGGTCAGAATAAATTAGGGCTTTGGCATCAGCCTCACTCTCGACATCCACGTGAGCTAAGAATGTATTCTCAAGGTCCACCTCCTTCACCCTGTCTGAAGGGGTCCTAGCATCAAAAACATCCACCTTGGAAGTCACAGGGTTTACCTCACCCTGCTTACCCATAGATCTGGTCACAACACAGGCTGGATAGATGGTACCATCATCTGCATCCGGTTGAGCCAGTACACAACTAGGGTTAGTAAACATGATAGGACACTTTGTCCCACTAACTTGACACTTCTCAAAATCATTACCCACAATAACATCAACCCCAGGGATGGGCAACTACTCACTAACTGCTACAGTGCACCAATCTGGTATAATAGTTGACTTCAAGTGAATTTTAACTAATGGTACACGCTGGACATGACCTCCAAATCCCTGCAATAATACTACTTCACCAGTGTCTTCTGCGCTAACATCAACAAGAGCACGGTGAGAAATTAAAGATTGGAAAACACCAGTGTTCAGGCTTGTTTGCATTTGTGTTCCTCACGTGTGCCCCAAAGTATGAGGTGATTTGATATAATACCATGCCCAAGATTACCAACCGAGTGCCGGCGGGGGGATGGAAATAGCCTCGGCTACCATCCTCTTTTGTCCAGTCTTCTTGGTTGAGCGGTTAAGGGATTCTGTACACAAGCAGAATGCTCCTGGCAGTAAGGGTTCGAGTCACTTCTGGGGTGTGAGTTTTCAGTTGCATATACTCCTGGGGACCATTCAGGCTTGTTCGCATTTGTGTTATTCACGCGTGCCCCAAAGATTATATGATTTGATAAAATACCATGCCCAAGATTACCAATCGAGTGCCGGTGGGGGGATGGAAATAGCCTTGTCTACCATCCTCTTTTGTCCGGTCGTGTTGGTCTAGCGGTTAAGAGATCCTGTACGCCAGCAGAGTGTACCCTACCAGTATGGATTCGAGTCACTTCTGGGGTGTGAGTTTTCAGTTGCATATATTCCTGACGATCATTCAGGCTTGTTCGCATTTGTGTTCCTCACGTGTTCCCCAAAGAATGATGTGATTTGATAAAATACCATGCCCAAGATTACCAACCGAGTGCCGGCGGGGGATGGAAATAGCCTCGGCTACCATCCTCTTTTGTCCGGTCGAGTTGGTCGAGCGGTTAAGGGATCCTGTATGCCAGCAGAGTGCTCCTGGCAGTATGGGTTCGAGTCACTTCTGGGGTGTGAGTTTTCAGTTGCATATAGTCCTGGGGACAATTCAGGCTTCTTCGCATTTGTGTTCCTCACATGTGCCCCAGAGAATAAGGTGATTTGATAAAATACGGACTACGTTGCTGAGTTGGAACCTCAACAGCAGTTCTCGTCACCAGTTGACACTCGCACCCCTACACGTCGGTCAGAGATGATGATATTTACTTAGGTAGGGAATTGGCTTTCTTTTTTCAGAGCACAAAGATCGCTAATTTTGTAAGTATCACATTTCATTTAGTAGGAAAACCCTTGCTTCTGTCTTATAGAGACTCGGCAAGGTATCCCTACATTCTTGGACTACCTTATTCACTTTTGAAACAATTAAATGTTTCATTTGTTTTAGAAACTATCGGTTTCATTTATTTAGTAGGATTTTCTTGCCCTTATTCTCTTACATTGAGTACCGGGTACAAGATTTCCTGCGATTTTGATTGATTAATCATTTACCATACTAAAATTAACGTTAATTGTTAACGATTAAATTACCACAGGATAGTTACCAGTTGGCACGTCATCCTGTTACTGACACTTACCATATCACAAGTATATTTGTTGTACCTTTATTTGCTATTTTTCAACATGTTTCGTCTCCCAGCTTTTCGTAATGATCCAGCAGGTGAAATAGGGAACTTAAGTCGTGCCAAGAAGACCGAATTACAAACTCTTGCACACGAGTATCAACTAGATGTTCCCCTTGGAGCCAACAGAAATGACTTGCGTAATTTAATCTTGGATTATCTCTTAGATGAAGGAAAGATAGACTCTGAAACTCACGAAAACTATTCTATTGCAGATAAACATGCTCTGGCAGCTATAAAATTGAAGCTCGAACTAGCAAACATTGAGTGACAACAACAAAAAGAAGCTCTCCAAATAAAAGAATGCGAGATGGCCCTAAAGAAGGAAGAGGCTGCCCTCAGGAAAGAAGAAAGGGAACAAGAGGCTGCCTTACTCCGTGAGAGGGAGAGGGAGCAGCTTGAAGCAAGAAAACGTGACCTGGAGATGCAACGGGAGTACAGTAAACAGCAAGCTGATCGTGCTCTCGAATATCGTCGACAAGAACTCGCTTTGGAAACTACACACCACACTCAGCGCCAACAAGCTACAGCTAGTCTTCCCGTAAGTTTCAATGTCTCCCATGCAAGTAAGTTAATGCCACCATTCGTTGAGACAGAGATCGATGTATTTTTCACCACTTTTGAGACCTTAGCTAAAAAACTTAGCTGGCCTGCAGATCAATGGTCTACCCTTCTCAGAGTGCATCTCACAGGTAGAGCTGCGGTTACTCTCAGTACCTTAGCGTCTGAGAATGACTTCCAGACCCTAAAGCAAGCAGTTTTGGACGCCTACCTTCTCTCCACCGAAAACTACAGACGAAAATTCCGTGATCATCTAAAGGCAAGTACCACCACCATTTTAGAATTTGCCAATACATAGAAAAGATATTTCATGAAATGGCTGGAAGCAGCACATGTCTCTACATTTTCAGAACTCATCAACCTCATTCTAGTTGAAGAATTCTTTAGACGTGTTCCCCCTTCCATCCGTTTATATTTAGCAGACAAAGAAGAAACCGACTACCTCAGATGTGCGAAGTCGGCTGACACCTACAGCCTCATCCATCGGCTAACACCAGATCCACCTTCCAGTAAGAAGTCTTGGTATAGTTATGATAAAGTGAGTGCCGATCAAGCGAGCTCTCAATTGTATTGTAAGTATTGCAAACTCTATGGACATACCATGGATAAATGTGAAAAAGCTCAATACAAAGGCAATGAAACTCCTAAACCCAAACCGACTCCACCTAAGTCCAGTAAGCCTGTGATGAATGTTGGTGTTCCTGTTAATGATCTTTCTCATTATCAGCAAACACCTATATCCTGGAACTGTCTCTGCCAGCAGTACAGATTCGGAGGGACGTTTCAAATTGAAGATCTTGAGGGACACAACGGCTCTTCAATCAATAATATTGAAATCAGCTGTGCCTAACGTCACCTACACCGGGGAAACCGTCCTTATCACTGACCTCACTGCTACCACTTCTTATCCACTCGCCAGAGTCCACCTGGATTGTCCTTTCGTGACCGGTGAAGTCCAAGTCGCCATCAGGGAAAAGCCTTTTCCCATGTCTGGAGTGCAACTTCTCCTGGGCAATGACTTGGCAGAAGATCTGCAACCTTCCAACCTGATCATCATGGACAAACCCCAGGTGTGTAACTCTGTAGTGGACAATCCCATCTTTAAGTATGTTCCAGCAGAGGTCCAAGAAAGTGATGAAGTTTCTCCTCCGGTTTTGGTGACCACCCGTGCACAAGCTGCACGCCCGCAACCAGCTGACTACTGCAACCGCTGTCCCTCAAGACCATCAGAATCTACCACCGAATCTTACTAGTTTGGAGTTCCGTAACTTACAGAGGGAGGATCCTTCATTAACACCATTATTCTTCCAGGCTGAGACTCAACCTGACAGTATCCCTGGGTTCTTCCTTTAGAATCAGTTGCTCTACCGCAGGTACAGACCCAGTAAGCTAAAGGAAGATGATGATTGGGCAAATGTCGAACAACTAGTGGTTCCCACCAGCCTACGGCCCGATATTCTACACCTGGCCCATGGAACACTTTCTCACTATGGTTTTAACAAAACCTACCACGGAATTAGACAAGACTATTACTGGCCAGGTATGGTTAAAGACGTCAAAAGTTACGTGCAACAGTGTCATACATGTCAGATGGCAGGTAAACCTAACATCTCTATTCCCAAGACTCCATTGACTCCTATCCAGGTGCCTGCGGAACCTTTCCACAGACTCATCATAGACTGTGTTGGTCCTTTACCCCGGACCAGTTCTGGCAACGCCTATATACTAACTATCCTGTGTCCTACCACCAGATTCCTCATAGCAGTTCCAGTAAAGAACATTACGGCTGCTACTGTGGTGAAACAACTATTGAAGATCTTCACCCAGTATGGATTTCCAAGAGAGGTTCAAAGTGACTGTGGCATCAACTTCACCAGTGATCTCTTCAAGAAGACACTGGAAGAGTTCAACATCACACAGGTATTGTCCAGCTCCTATCATTCTGCTTCACAGGGTTCTCGTGAACACAGTCATCAGACTATTAAAGCACTCCTAAAGAAATTTTGCAATGAAACCTTGAAGGACTGGGATAAACAACTTGATCTCATCATGTGCATTTTCAGAAGTCTCCCTAATGAGTCTCTAGGAGTATCTCCTTATGAGATGCTCTACGGACGTAAGTGCCGTACTCCTCTCAAAGCTTTTAAAGACTCTCTATGTAATGCCACCTTCAGTGACCCCTCAGAATGTGCCCCAGTTTCTTCAAAACTTAAAGCACCTTCTAGAGAGAGTACGTAAATTTGCTAATAACAATCTATTGAGAGCTCAGGAGAGGATGAAGACTCATTTTGACCAACGCAGCTAAATAAGGAAATTTCAACCAGGAGACTTCGTGTTGGCATATTTTCCTATCCTAGGTTCTACATTACAAAACAAGTTTTCAGGACCCTACCGCATCAAGGAGTGCAGAAACAACCACAACTACGTTCTTGAGACTCCAGATAGGCGGCGGAAGACCCAATTGTGCCACGTCAACCTCCTGAAGCAGTATCAAGGTACTCCCCCAACTGTATTGGTATCATTATCCACATTTAAAGGTCCATACCTCCACAGTGAGACCTTCCCTGCTTCTCCTCCCGAAAGCACTAACACTGAGTCAGTGCCTTCCAACTCAGAAATTCTAACTGATCATCATACCTATTTGCAGGACAGTAATAGTGCTCCTATCATCAGAATCTTCAAGGAATATCAGAAGTTGTTCAGCGATGATCCACAGGAGTGTAATGTGGTTCAGCACGACATCCAGCTACTCCCTGACACACGGCCGATTCGTCAACCTTTCTACCGAATCAGCCCGAGCAAAAAGGAAGTTATGTGTGCTGAAGTACAGTACCTCCTGGATCATGGGCTGGCCACCCCTTGTGAGTCCCCTTGGGCCTCACCCTGCATCTTGGTGTCGAAACCGCAAGGTAAAGTGAGGTTGTGTACCGATTACTGGAAATTGAATCTTGTGACTGTCAAGGATGCTTACCCATTACCTAGAATAGATGACATCCTTGACGCCATTGGTAATGCTCGGTATTTATCCAAACTAGACTAACTCAAGGGATACTACCAAGTGTGTTTGACAGACCGAGCTAAGGAAATATCTGCCTTCACCACTCCTTTTGGCCTTTATAGATATGAACGCCTTCCATTTGGATTATGTAATGTCCCGGCCAACTTCCAGCATGATGTCAACCACGTCATCCATGGCTTAGATCACACCTACGCCTACTTGGATGATATCGTTGTGGCAACTAACACCTGGAACGAACATCTGCTCCAGCTGCAATGATTGTTCGCCAAGATCCTGACAGCCGGCCTCACCATCAACTTGGGCAAGTCCACCTTTGCTAAAGGTAAAGTGCGTTATCTTGGTCATGTGATAGGGAGTGACAGCCTAGCTCCGATAAACATACACACTCAAGCCATCCAGCATTACCCTCAGCCTACCACCAGGAAGCAGCTCCTGCGCTTCCTTGGTCTTGCCTCCTACTACCGTAGGTTTGTGAAGAATTTTAGTACTGTAGCAACACCATTGATCACTTTAACCAGCCCCAAGCAACGGTATCATTGGACCATTCAGCAAACCATTGCTTTTGAACAACTTAAATCTCTGCTCTGTTCTAATCCCATTCTCGCCTCGCCAGATATCACCAAGCCTTTTATCCTCCATGTTGACGCCAGTGGTACCGGCATTGGGGGCGTCCTGATGCAACAACGAGGCGAGGAGGTTCTACCTGTTAGCTGCTACAGCTACAAGTTAAAACCTCACCAGAAGAACTACAGCACTATCGAAAAGGAACTTCTCTCCATCGTCCTGAACTTACAGCACTTTGCATCGTACCTACAAGGTGCTCAGTCTACCACCATCTACTCGGACCACAATCCCCTATGCTTCTTGCAGCAAGCCCAATTCACCAATCAACGACTTCTATGATGGGCTTTGTATCTGCAGAATTTCAACCTGGAGATCTTCTACATCAAGGGTTCTGACAACATCACAGCAGACGCCCTCTCCAGAGTCTACGAGGTAGAGGCAGCTACACATACCACTCTACCATCAGAAGAAGTAACTTGACCCGTTAGAGCAGGCTTCGGGGGAGAGTTGTGACGGTAATCTCTTTCAAGAGAGATTGAGCCTGCTCTGCTCTTCCCTATGTAAAGTTACTTATATATATATATATATATATATATATATATATATATATATATATATATATATATATATATATATATATATATATATATATATGCAAACCATTGCTTTTAATAGGGGTGGTAGGAGAGGAAAAGATTAAAGTATTCAGTGAGAATCCACAAGGTCTTCTCTGAACACTATTTATTTTCTTCTTCGAGGATGTGGGTCCCTTTAATTAAACCAGTGGTGGTACCACTATTATATATATATATATATATATATATATATATATATATATATATATATATATATATATATATATATATATATATATATATATATATATATTCGTATATTTTAGTAGCAGTCTTTCCTGTAGACATATATTATTAAATATGACCGAAAAAGTAAGATTAATAATTCTAACACGAATTTTCTCAATCTTTCGTACATTTCTTTTCACAGTTGGAGGTAAATCAAAAATCAATTCTCCAAAATTCATTTTTATTTCTAGTCTGACGCGACACGAACGCGTTTCGTAAAACTTATTACATTTTCAAAGACTTTAGTTCACAAATACACAACTGAATAGAACTTACGCATCTCCGATTTTATATCTACATTTGAGTGAGGTGGAAGGGGTGATGTGGCATTAACACAAGACAGAACAAAATGTGGCATTAATAGGGTATTAATTTCATCAACAGCACTACATCGTTGTTGATGAAATTAATACCCTATTAATGCCACATTTTGTTCTGTCTTGTGTTAATGCCACGTCACCCCTTCCACCTCACTCAAATGTAGATATAGAATCGGAGATGCGTAAGTTTTATTCAGTTGTGTATTTGTGAACTAAAGTCTTTGAAAATGTAATAAGTTTTACGAAACGCGCTCGTGTCGCGTCAGACTAGAAATAAAAATGAATTTTGGAGAATTGATTTTTGATTTACCTCCAACTGTGAAAAGAAATGTACGAAAGATTGAGAAAATTCGTGTTAGAATTATTAATCTTACTTTTTCGGTCATATTTAATAATATATATATATATATATATATATATATATATATATATATATATATATATATATATGTCGTACCTAGTAGCCAGAACTCACTTCTCAGCCTACTATTCAAGGCCCGATTTGCCTAATAAGCCAAGTTTTCCTGAATTAATATATTTACTATAGTTTTTTTCTTATGAAATGATAAAGCAACCCTTTTCTCTATGTATGAGGTCAATTTTTTTTTTATTGGAGTTAAAATTAACGTAGATATATGACCGAACCTAACCAACCCTACCTAACCTAACCTAACCTATATTTATAGGTAAGGTTAGGTTAGGTAGCCAAAAAAAGCTAGGTTAGGTTAGGTTAGGTAGGTTAGGTAGACGAAAAAACATTAATTCATGAAAACTTGGCTTATTAGGCAAATCGGGCCTTGAATAGTAGGCTGAGAAGTGCGTTCTGGCTATTAGGTACGACATATATATATATATATATATATATATATATATATATATATATATATATATATATATATATATATATATATATATATATATATATATATATATATATATATATATATATGTCGTACCTAGTAGCCAGAATGCACTTCTCAGCCTACTATGCAAGGCCCGATTTGCCTAATAAGCCAAGTTTTCCTGAATTAATATATTTTCTCTAATTTTTTTCTTATGAAATGATAAACCTACCCATTTCATTATGTATGAGGTCAATTTTTTTTAATTGGAGTTAAAATTAACGTATATATATGACAGAACCTAACCAACCCTACCTAACCTAACCTAACCTATCTTTATAGGTTAGGTTAGGTTAGGTAGCCGAAAAAGTTAGGTTAGGTTAGGTTAGGTTAGGTAGGTTAGGTAGTCGAAAAACAATTAATTCATGAAAACTTGGCTTATTAGGCAAATCGGGCCTTGCATAGTAGGCTGAGAAGTGCGTTCTGGCTACTAGGTACGACATATATATATATATATATATATATATATATATATATATATATATATATATATATATATATATATATATATATACAACACTAAGATGCTACCATCAAGATACGTCTACCAGTAGCACAAAACGTATTGACCAGGAGGCAAACGTACCCTAAACTCCCCCCACTCCTCACTCCCTCCATGCCGGCTCGCCACCGTCATCAACCAGCAAACTACCATTCCAGCCTGCCTGCTTCTGATTGGTGACCCGCCAACTGCACACCTGCACCTCTGCACCTCAGCGCCCTCTACCAAGTCGATGTCTGGGCTTGAACCAGCCATTGAAGTTAGAATATCCTTGTGCTCTCAAGCTGTGAACAACCAACTTATATACACTCTGTTTATTGGTGGAGGTTCTCAGCTACCGCTATATTCTCAGCACCTGTTTATTCATTCTTTTGTCTATATTTTATGTGTAGAGTAACGTCACCCTTGTTCTTAATTTTTATGTTATATTTCTTGACTTGTTTGTTTGCACTGTACATAGCCAAGGAATTCTCTTTGTTCATAATTTTTAAAGTTAATTAAAGTTTCATTGTTCATACTATGTGTGTTGTGTGTCTTCCCTTATTTTACCACAAACAACAGCTAAGCAGTCGATCTTTTTTTTCTTAAATGTGATAGGCATTGACACCAGCCATTAGGAGGACTGCCGAACACCTACACTTCTAAACTTTCCTGTCACAATATATATATACTATATATATACTATGAGTACCACCTCTAGCTGGAAGAAGGGGGACCCATAGCCTCGGAGAAACCACGCATAACGCATTAGAGGGAATGTTTAGATCCCCTCCAATACAGTTTCTGTGTGCTTTTCTCCTACCACCCCCTTCCTTTTTTATTTTTTGTGCTTTATTACGCACAAGATATACATGGGTTGATACAAAATAATAAGCAAAAAGGTGCTTAAAGATTATGGGTCTCTTGAAAAACACAACAATGGGAAACATTGATGAATGTCACAGACGGGTTCGATCATTGTTGCAAGTCAAACACTTCTTCGAATTCCTCTGAAGTTGGACTAGTGCCCAAGACGCAACAGGCATTTCCCCTCTGAATCGCAACACTGAGGCGCTGGAACAAGAAACTTTTTGCTCTCTGGTCTTTTGTAGCGCTGATCAATTTGTCCCCCAATTCCTTCAGGAACTTCAATGCACATTTTCCCCACGAACCGAGGGTCTCCGAGCCGATCGGAACAAAGCTGTAAAGTGTGCTAGACCTCTGTATTTAATAATTTTCTGCGATTCCCTGAAAGAAGCAGCACCACCGCTTTCACGTGTGCTGTAGTGGAGGTAGGTACTGGCCAGTGTGGCAGCGCACGTGTAGTCCCATACCACTTGCTTACCATCCTTCCAAGGTAGCAAGGTGACCCCATCAGGGCGCTTCTGAGGGTCGTTAGGTCTGGATAAGTGTGGTTCTCTTTGTGCCGGGCAGCGGGCTGTGGCGAGGCTCCTCTTGATGATGTTGTTGACTTCTTCATGTCTTGCAATTTTACCCTGTGATTTACGACATACCAGACCATGACGACCATATTGGTCTGCCATCGCAGTTCCGCAGATGCACCTATGTTCGGTGAGGATGGGGGCGGCAAGGCGAAGGGCAACTCCAATGCGGAGAGCGTCATGACTGAGGCGAGTTCCCAGGGCTGAATTGGGCACTGCAAATAAAAAATCCCCGGCATGGGGTGCTGTTACCGCTAAGAGGCGGGCTTTGTTTTCAGCATCAGCGTTGCCAATCATTGCTGTGACAGTCTTTTCCATTATGGGGCTATCCCAGTGGGCCTGCTTGTGGTCTTTTGGGACTTGTGGTCGGGGTTGAGGGTGTGCAATGGTGTCCCATTGTCTGGATGCTTCGATGAACGTTTGATCATGAGTTCCCGATGTCTCTCTCATACGCTCTGGTAGGATCTGCCCTACCATTTCGTTGGCTGCTGTACATGAGGATAAGAATGCTGGAAGTGCTCCCTCATTTGCCTTTCGTATGCCTATCCCTCCAAATCTCACTGGTAGTGTTGCTTGGTCCCACTGACTGTCATCTAAATCTAGGTTGAGCGCCTTCCTGAATATTGACCTGAGGAGCTCATCATATTGATGTAGAAGTGGGTTGCCAAAAGTTGGTGCACACCTTAAGAAGTATGTTAGCCTGGGCAAGGTAAGGCACTTTGTGAGAAGGTAGAGGGCATCGTGGGAGTCCAAGTCCCCAATTCTCTCTTCCATCCTCTTTAGGTCTCTAAACTTTTCGTCAAGGACTGCAGCAATGGCATTGTGGCCCAGAGGTGCTCCGAGTAGTGTGCTGTCGGTAGGTTTAACGACTGAGGCTTCTGGTAAAATTGATTTCACTGCTCTAATGATTACTTCACTGGATGCAATAATTTCGCACTTGGAGGGGTTAAGAACGAGACCCATGGACTCCCCCCGTGTCTTCACCAGCTGTAGGTCTTCTAGCAGGGAATCTTGTGTGCCTGCCAGAGTGCCATCATCCAGGAACCACATGTTGAGCTCACTGGACAGTCTGGTTGTAATTTCTAGAACCGCTATGCAAAAGAGGAACGGTGCAAGTGGGTCAACCTGTTGAATTCCCATTGCTGAGGTGACTTCATGTTTGCCAAACAGGAGGGTTGAGTCTTTGCTGTAGCCTGCTGACACAAACGGGAGAATGCTTGGGCAATGTTCCTGGACTGCAGTGAGGATTGCTTCCCTTTTGACCGAGTTGAAAGCGTTTTTAAAATCTAATTTTACTACTGCCTGGTCTTCAGTAAGAGAGCTAATGTAGGCTCGTGCAGCATGAGCCGCTGCTTCACAGCCTTGGGGGACTCCAAACCCCAGCTGGTTGGGTTGCAGCATGGTGGCTGCTTCCATTCGGATACCTCTGACAGCAGCCCTTGCAGCTAGGCGGCGAAGGGTATTACCAACGGCAATGGGTCTGATCCCTCTCCCCTTCTTTTTCAGGGCACATAGGGATGCACCAAAGAAGAATGGTTTGATTTCATCAGGGATTAACCCGGCGAGGCAGTTGACAAACGTAGTGATTTCTGTCAGGAGCGCTTCTGCAGCTGGGCCAAGAACAGGGTTCACCATTTCCTTCACATGTTAAGGTCTTACCCCTGTGTAGCCTCCTGAGGAGCCCGGGGGAAATGAAACGATAGCTTTATAAACCTCTGACTCCCGGAGGACGAGAGGTTCCTGGTTAGGGGCGAGCCTGACCTGTGGGGGAGGTCCACCTACGGCCCTGAGGGGGTGTTTTTCTCTCAGTGCTTGGGCTGTGGTTTCATCCCTGGGCAAAATTTTGTCCTCACTTGTGATCAACCTGAGTGCCCCGACTGTATTGCCCTCTTCAATTTTCTTGCTGACTTGGGTACCTAATTTTCTGTTGTCGCTGATTGTCGTACTTGGTCTGCCTCGGCGGTGTTTGGTGTGTTTGGGGAGGCGGACTAGGTTGTCAGCCCTAGGAAAATCCCTAATTGCTTTATTGACGGATGAGGCCAGTGTCTTGCCTCCTCTGTCTGGTACACCTAAGCATGCATTGCCAAAAAGTAACAGATTGTGCCAGGCTTTGATGGTATCAGGTGCATCAAGGTTATTTGACCCTCTGTTGACTTTTGCGATGAGGTCCGTGTATTTCCCAGCAGCAAATGGGCGAGAGGCCTTTGGGATGTGGGTGAGTGTCCTGGTTGACGTTGCTTTAATTGCCTCTAGCAGGTCGTCTGTTGCAATGTAATCTGTTGCGATTTGTATTGGTGCAACAGGCTCCTGAGTGCTGCCTCCTCCCACGGGAGGCCTCCCTGATCCAGGACAGTCACCATGCTGGCGTATGACTCTAGAGACCGAGTTGATGCTGATGTTGCTACCACAAACACTGCATGTGCCTCTCCTTTGATTGGCTTCGGGAGGAGTGAGCTGGTTGGTAGCGGCTTCTTCTGCCATCCCCTTAGGTAAAGTGAATGTCACCTTGCACTGGAGTATTTGTCTCTCCCTCCTGGCTGGGGGGGACGAGGTTGTCCCCTATACTATGCGTCATGTCTGGGCAGATGTCTGGGGTGGGTGGGCTCGTGGAGGTGGTGGGTGGGGGTTGGGAGGCTGCGCTGGCCCGGTCTGGGAGGGGGGCCGGGTAGGGGAAGGCGCGACCACCTGATCGTGGGAGGTTGGGGCGGGGGAGCGGAAGACACTGCACCTCACGGTGGGGGGGTGGGGAGACACTACACAAGTGGAGTGGGCGAGCGGGAGACACTACACTCACTGGGGGGGGAGGCACTACACTCAGGGGGTGGGGGGGGGGAGGGTTGATGTGGCACATAACACTTGGATAATTTCCTTTTGTCACTAAACACTGGTGAATGTGTCCTGGCTCACTGGGTGTGGTGCTCTCAACACGATACTCACAATGGTCCAGTCACCACAGGACTGGACTCAACTTATCTTTTT
The DNA here is from genome assembly GCF_040958095.1 of Procambarus clarkii. Taxonomy (NCBI): domain Eukaryota; kingdom Metazoa; phylum Arthropoda; class Malacostraca; order Decapoda; family Cambaridae; genus Procambarus; species Procambarus clarkii. Next base: position 7,375,779 of record NC_091165.1, read on the forward strand.
TCAAGCACTTATTGGCACACTGGTGACCCAGTCTCTTGACCCCACAACATGTGTCCTTCCACCCTTTCCTGGTGAGGGAGCCGTAGGGCGTGTGACGTGTGTGGGCGTGGGCGTGGGCTGACGGTGGGCGTGGGGTGGCGGTGGGCGTAGGGTTGCGTGGGGTGACGGTGGGCGTGGGGTGCCGGTGGGCGTAGGGTTGCGTGGGGTGACGGTGGGCGTGGGGTGGCGGTGGGCGTAGGGTTGCGTGGGGTGACGGTGGGCGTGGGGTGCCGGTGGAAGTGGGGTAACGGTGGGCGTTGGGTGACGATGCGTGGGAGGTGATGGGCGTTGGTCGACAGTGGGCGTGGGTGGACGATGGTCGTCGGGTCAGCCGCCGGGAGAGGGTAGCTGGGTGGGCTGGCGAGCCCTGTGGGAGGCTAGGGAGAGGGAGGGGAGGTGTCCCGGTCACACACAATTAACACAAAGTTTCACAGGTGCATTATGTTTATCACTACAAACTCACCGTTCATCTGAAAAGACGCACACATTTACTTATAAGTCTGCTGGAATACAAGCAGGTTTGTGAGCCTCCCCTTCACTCCCCCCCCCCTCCACATGAGGCCTCCTCCCCGCCTGGAGGCTGTTATATGTTATATATTAACCTGGTTAGGTTATATATACTATATATATATATATATATATATATATATATATATATATATATATATATATATATATATATTGTGACGGGAAAGTGTTGGAGTATAGATGTTCAGCAGTCCTCCAATGGCAGGTGTCAATGCCTGGTCACACTTACAAATAAAAGATAGACTGCTTGCCTGTTGTCTGTGGTAAGTGAGAGGGTGGAACACGTAAAACACAAAGTATGAATAATGAAACTTTAATACATACTTTAAACATAAATATAAATAAAGACAAATCTCGGGGAAATTAATAGTGCAATTAAATAACAAAGATAAATGCAAAAACAATGTGAGAAAAAATAGTAAATGGTGAAATGGTGCTGAGAATATTGGCTATGGCTGAGACCTCCCTTAGTATACAAAAGCCAGAGAGCTTAGTATGCCAGGGAGAGATGTCAACTCTTAGAGCACAAAGAATATTCTGAAGTTGATGGCTGGTCCAGGCTCAGACATCGACTCAGGTAGATGGCGCTGAGGTGCAGTGTGCAGGTGTGCAGTCAGCGAGTCACCAATCAGGAGCAGGCAGGCTGGGATGGGTAGTTGGCTGGTTGACGACGAGCCGGCGTGGAGGGTGTGTGAAGTTGGGGGTTTAGGGTACGTTTTGCCTCCTGGTCAAAACGTTCTGTGCTACTGGTGGACGTATCTTGAATGTAGCATCTTATACTTGTAGACTGGACGTAACTTTCGGTAGGGAAGAGCAGGCTCAATCTCTCTTGAAAGAGATTATCGTCACAATATATATATATGTTGTACCTAGTAGCCAGAACGCACTTCTCAGCCTACTATACAAGGTCCGATTTGCCTAATAAGCCAAGTTTTCATGAATTAATTATTTTTCAACTACCTAACCTAACCTAACCTATAAGGATAGGTTAGGTTAGGTTAGGTAGGGTTGGTTAAGTTCGGTCATATATCTACGTTAATTTTAACTCCAATAAAAAAAAATTGACCTCATATATATTGAAATGGGTAGCTTTATCATTGTGAGGGAATGAAGATTCCCTCAGCTAGTTTTCCTATTTTCTAGATTAGGCTAGTCACTCTAGGGACTCTAGAAACTGAAGCTTTCAAACTAACATATACTTGTGAGGTGTTGAATGAAAGCTTATGTTATGGACTATCATTCGAGACTAGTTAGAGATCTGTGATTGCTCTGTAGAGAGAATTACAGAAATTTCCTGTTTCTGTGAAATGGGAGTTGAGAGTGAAGTGGTGTAGGTAGGAACTTGACTCTCCCAACGGTTTTACAGGGGGGAGGGACAGTGGGGTGAACGTTGCCCCCCCCCCCCTCCCCCCACCATGTGAGACATTGCGCCACTGTCTTCACGCCTCCCCCTCCTTGTGACGTCACAGGACGCCTGAGAGTGAGGCCTGTGATTGGGTTAGACACCTCTGCTCTTAGCCGAGTTTTGGCACGAGCAGCTGTTATTGGAAGCGGCACCATGGTGGTGTGCCGGCTTCCTGCTAATTGGTCAAGACAGAGTAGGGGGCAATAGGGGCATTTTGAGTTTCCCTAGCCCGCGAAATCATCAGTTTGAGCTGGGTAGCAGGTGGAGGAGGACGTAGCTGGGTGGAGGTGGGAGTCTTCCACCTCCACCCCCTTTAATCGCTGTCGTTACCTTGTTGTCCAGCGGGGATGGCACTCCTGCCATCCCGGGTTGTGTCTAGGCCCAATTTTCGTGAAATTTGGGGCTGATGAGGTACGGAAGGCAGTAAGAAAGCCTCAGAGACAGTGAGCACTCATGAGGCAGCTGGCAGAGCCTCATGGTGTAAGAGGTGGTTCAAATAACCTGTCTAATGTTGTTGGACAATTGGCGGAATATGGGCAGGGCCTCCTAGTGTAATTGTGGTGAGATTACAGGCCCCTTGTTGGACTTTGAATTCCGCCAGGCGGCGTCAGTGTGGTGACGCCGCCGGCCATTGTCACCCGAGTGTACAAGCGAGCATGCTGAGGATGGGGTGTAAAGTGATCTCCCAACCACATGTGTATGCTGGTGGGAGCCAACCAGCCAGTCGGGGGCCACCCCAGGCCGCCTGCGGCCGCCCACCTTGGCCAGCAGCCCGGTTGCCACCCACTCAGGTCCCCCGCGCGGCCAAACCCCCACCCCACCCCCGCGAACCAGCTCAGCCGGGTGGGGTGCTGTGACGTCAGGCGCTACCCGTGGCCACCCCTTAAGGCCACGTGGTTAGGCCACCTTCCCTGGACATTCTAGGGCCACACCTCGCACGAGGAGCGAGCTAGGTGTTTACAGCCAGAGAGGTAGTGACCAGGAAAAGGATTGTGGAAAATACCCGGGAGCCATGAGTACAATAAAAGTGTTACAAGTAAGGGAAGCAGCTGAGTGACAGCTGTCAGTGGCACATCCAGGTGACTGGTAGGGCGGTACCTGGAGATAGATGTTGTACACGGTACAACACTGTTGTATAAAGTTGTATATAAGTGTGTAGACTGACTCGAGTATGTAACCGGTCAGTGTAGAGATTTACCATATAAATGATCCAGTTGTCGATTCTATATAATCGGTCAAACTGGATTAGTGCGATGGAGTACCAGCATGTAAAATTATAATCATTATGTTGCAGGGATGTCAGTGGATACCCTGAGGTCTGTGTAGTTAGAGATACATTTACCTGATGATATAATTTTCATTGATTATGTGAATGGCATTTCTATGTGTTCATTTGCATGTTTTATGTACTGTGTTGTGTGGTGAGTCAGTAGATGTGATTGCTGACTGATTGCCTAATGATGTCATTAGCATGTGGGGGTATGCTGACGGCATCATTATGTTGCAGGTTTGTGCAGTGTTGTTATCAGTTTATACGTTATTGCTGCCCTGGGAGCTGTGTTGAGGGTTTAAGGGACCTCTAGGATTATTCAGGGGAATTCACAGTACTTAATGAGAGCAGGCAATTGATTTGTTAATTGCCTTGCTGAGGTAAGTGTGTGCTCACAGTAGTCCTTTGCAACGGTTGCAAGATAAGGGGGGCAGTAATATTGGTATACTCTGGTTGTTGCACAACCGTGTGTCATTATTGTGTGGGCACAGTAATTAACGAGTTGCAGTAGCCGCAACCGTATGTGGGCAGTGAATTTGTGTTGTTGCATGCTATTGTAGTGTGACCTATGTAACACTGGGGTTACTTTGTTTCTTTAAGTTGTGTTGAGGACTTAAGGATTCAGTGAGTTAATTAGATAGGGGTAATTAACTGGATAAGGGGTGCACACTTATTGTTGAGTGAGTGAGGGCTGTTATGGGAGAACAGTGTTGAGCTTGAGTGAGATACGTCTCGGGAGCAATTAATTGTCTGTGTGACAACTAATTGACCACTCTAAGCTAATTGTGTAATTAGCCTTCTCATCATGAATTCACGTAGTGGGAGAGGATCTGTCAGAGTCTGTCAGTATTTGTGTTAACGTAATTTGCTCGGGACTAATTACCTTTCGGGGGTATAGCAATTAGTGGCTCATGATAATTAGTGGAGTAATTAACATCTGGTGTCTTGAGGACTCAGATGACTCGGTAAAGCGAGGTCATGGAGCTAGCATAAATCGTTATATTAATCATATCCTGTCTGAGGACAGTGGATTAATTGCACTCATGTTAATTAGGGGTAATTAACTCCTGTCCCTGTGAATTCACAGTGTTTGATGAGACCTGATTAGGCAGTGCGGAGTGAGACGCATTTATGGATGATTAATTATCGGTCCTTGGTGACAGTTAATTAATTGCTTGGAGTTAATTAGGGTAATTAACACTCACTATAGTAATTTTTTGACACCGACTGTTGAGAAGCTACCAAGTTAGGGTAGGCTTAGTTAACGTAACTCAATGGGGATGTAATTAGTGGTCCGTTTAACCTTAATTGAGAATTACTCACTGAATACTTGCAAGGAGTCAAGTGTGATGTAATATAAGAGTGAGTTATTGTTATCAAGATGACTTGTATTGAGAGAAACAAGTGTTGATGATTAACGTACAGTACCATCATGTTGTTGTCTAGTGAGAGACAATTGTTGTGATTAACGTAGTACTTTGTTGCTGACTGCTGTGATCAGTTAATTAACGTAATTAATCACATAATCAATGTAGTAATTGATTAAGGCAATTTCTTTTGGTTGTTGTCTGGTGACGAGAGTAGAGTAATTTAGGGATTTGTGGAGCTGTGTCCCAGAATCCCGCCTTGCCTGACTTTGTTTACTGTTTACAGTGCAACTTCTTGTAGGGAGTTGCAAAGAGTGTTCACACTGGGTTGTGATAGGGGAGTCACTGTTGGACTACCCGCCTAGTTACGGGGGTCACTCCTGTTTGGAAGGAGGACCCTTAAGCTTGTGATTAGAGTAAGCTGTCAGGGAAGCCGTGACACTATTGATTGCATGCTTGTGTCTTCAGTGGGCATCATTGTTCAGTTAGTTCACTTGTCAGCCCGAAGTGTCAGCAGGATGGAGCCTGCTGTCATTTCTCGAGGGGCTGTTGAATAGCTGTGTTGCAAATGCCACTTGATGGACAATAACGTAACCATTCGCTGTGGTGTTACTTAGTCTGTGATATTTTTTTTGATTTGCAATATTGCGTCATCAGTGGGCACACCTGTGTTCAGGTTAGTTCAGTATGCAGTCGCACAGCAAGGGTTGCTATTTAGCTGTTTGTTATCGTGCCACTGGATGGACATTAACGTAATGTAAACTCGGTAATGTAGTAGTTAGTCTCTTGTTGTTAATAAATTGTTATATTATAGAAAACGGTCTTTGATGTCAACCCTTCAACCATCCTTTTCCACCCATGTTTCTACATATTACGATTAAATGTTGATGTGATCTTGATATGACGGCTGTTCTTGGGAATTCGAATTCCAATTCATAGCGCCACATCAAATATAAATATTTGATTGTGAGAACCCGTCGGTTACCCTTTATTAGTTTTAACGTCCTGTTTAACTAGGAGGAGCCAGCGGCCTATTGTGGACAGGTTTTCATGCCTAGTGGTGGAGGCCTGGCGGTTTGCTCCCGCTTTTTTTTTTATATTGGACTCATGCTTAACTGCCGTGAGTAGCCTTTAAACTTGTAGTCCACCTCCTAAGGGAGGTAGGCGTAGAAAAAAATCTCAATCATTTCATAAGAAAAAAATTAGAGAAAATATATTTATTCAAGAAACCTTGGCTTATTAGGCAAATCGGGCCTTGCAAAGTAGGCCGAGTATGACGTTCTGGCTACTAGGTACAACACTATATATATATATATATATATATATATATATATATATATATATATATATATATATATATATATATATATATGCCATTGACGATCACAAAACACTGATCATTTTATGCGGAAAATCCACAGAGAAATATGAAATGAGGTGAACGTTTCGGCTCTGTTAAAGCCTTTGTCAACACCAGACTGACTAAGGAGAAGGGAGAAGGGGGAGGATATATAGGCCGACACCTGACCAACCCATCCCTAGAACTGCCCAAACCTAGTTTCATGCAAGGTTTGGTTTCATGCAAGAAAAAAGGCTACTATGCAAGGATCTCTGTTAACCAATAGATAAGTATCCCTGTCTTCCAAGAGTAACTCCATTTTTCGGACATAGTCATCTTTATTCATAATAACTACTGCATTTGACTTATCAGCCTTGGTAATATGTAATGAACTATCTTTTTTGAGATTTTTGAACGCATGAACAAATCGACTTGGACAATTAGGAACAGAATTGTTAAGTAAAACGCCATACATCATACCTTTGCACACATTAATATCTTCAACTGAGACATTGCTATACTTTTCAAGATTGCTGAAACCTTTGGCAATATCTACATAATTGACTGTTCCGTTAGGTTAGGTTAAGTTAGGTAGCCGAAAAAGTTAGGTTAGGCTAGGTTAGGTAGGTTAGGTAGTCGAAAAACAATTAATTCTTGAAAACTCGGCTTATTAGGCAAATCGGACCTTGCATAGTAGGCTGAGAAGTGCGTTCTGGCTACTAGGTACGACATATATATATATAATTGTGCGAACAAGCCTGAATGGTCCCCAGGACTATATGCGAATGAAAACTCACACCCCAGAAGTGACTCGAACCCATACTCCCAGAAGCAACGCAACTGGTAACTACAGGGCGCCTTAATCCGCTTGACCATCACGGCCGTCAAAAGGAAGTGATAGCCGAGGCTATTTGAGCCACTTCCCCGACGGCAACTCGGATGGTAATCTTGGGCATAGCATTTCACCAAATCACCTCATTCTTTGGGGCACACGTGAGGAACACAAATGCGAACAAGCCTGAATGGTCCCCAGGACTATATGCGAATGAAAACTCACACCCCAGAAGTGACTCGAACCCATACTCCCAGAAGCAACGCAACTGGTAACTACAGGGCGCCTTAATCCGCTTGACCATCACGGCCGTCAAAAGGAAGTGATAGCCGAGGCTATTTGAGCCACTTCCCCGACGGCAACTCGGATGGTAATCTTGGGCATAGCATTTCACCAAATCACCTCATTCTTTGGGGCACACGTGAGGAACACAAATGCGAACAAGCCTGAATGGTCCCCAGGACTATATGCGAATGAAAACTCACACCCCAGAAGTGACTCGAACCCATACTCCCAGAAGCAACGCAACTGGTAACTACAGGGCGCCTTAATCCGCTTGACCATCACGGCCGTCAAAAGGAAGTGATAGCCGAGGCTATTTGAGCCACTTCCCCGACGGCAACTCGGATGGTAATCTTGGGCATAGCATTTCACCAAATCACCTCATTCTTTGGGGCACACGTGAGGAACACAAATGCGAACAAGCCTGAATGGTCCCCAGGACTATATGCGAATGAAAACTCACACCCCAGAAGTGACTCGAACCCATACTCCCAGAAGCAACGCAACTGGTAACTACAGGGCGCCTTAATCCGCTTGACCATCACGGCCGTCAAAAGGAAGTGATAGCCGAGGCTATTTGAGTTGTGAGTTTTCAGTGTGAGGGTGTTTTTCAGTGTTTTCAGGTTTGAGTTGAGGGTGTGAGTTTTCATTCGCATATAGTCCTGGGGACCATTCAGGCTTGTTCGCATTTGTGTTCCTCACGTGTGCCCCAAAGAATGAGGTTATTTGGTGAAATGCTATGCCCAAGATTACCATCCGAGTTGCCGTCGGGGAAGTGGCTCAAATAGCCTCGGCTATCACTTCCTTTTGACGGCCGTGATGGTCAAGCGGATTAAGGCGCCCTGTAGTTACCAGTTGCGTTGCTTCTGGGAGTATGGGTTCGAGTCACTTCTGGGGTGTGAGTTTTCATTCGCATATAGTCCTGGGGACCATTCAGGCTTGTTCGCATTTGTGTTCCTCACGTGTGCCCCAAAGAATGAGGTGATTTGGTGAAATGCTATGCCCAAGATTACCATCCGAGTTGCCGTCGGGGAAGTGGCTCAAATAGCCTCGGCTATCACTTCCTTTTGACGGCCGTGATGGTCAAGCGGATTAAGGCGCCCTGTAGTTACCAGTTGCGTTGCTTCTGGGAGTATGGGTTCGAGTCACTTCTGGGGTGTGAGTTTTCATTCATATATAATTGTATATTCATATATTGTGTGTTCATGAGGCTTTTCTTTAATCTTTCATCCTTATTCTCTGACCGCTTAATCCTCTTTGACCATTCTAAGCTAAGCTATACCTGTTTTTGGTTAATTACACCTGACCAACCCTAGGGATGGGTTGGTCAGGTGTCGGCCTATATATCCTCCCCCTTCTCCCTTCTCCTTAGTCAGTCTGGTGTTGACAAAGGCTTTAACAGAGCCGAAACGTTCACCTCATTTCATATTTCTCTGTGGATTTTCCGCATATATATATATATATATATATATATATATATATATATATATATATATATATATATATATATATATATATATATATATATATATGTATATATATATATATATATATATATATATATATATATATATATATATATATATCCCCTTACCCTTACCGTGGTACCCCTTCTAAGTATATATATATATATATTAGTATATTTTGGTAGCAGTCTTTCCTGTAGACATATATTATTAAATATGACCGAAAAAGTAAGACCTTCTTATGATGACATCATAAGAAGGAAAGTGAAAAGCCATGCAACCTCCGAAGAGACAACTAACACAACACCTATACCCCCTATTAGACTATTTTACAGGAACTTCTTTTCCACAGCTCATAAAACAGAGGAAAGGGTCCTGAAAGATATTGTTAATAGAAACGTTATCCCTACAGACAAAAATCAGAGGATACAACTGACGATTTACTATAAAACCAGAAAAACGGCCAGCCTACTCATGAGAAACTCTCCAGACACGAAACAGAACGCTTTAAAAGAGACTAACGTCGTCTATGCCTTCAAATGCCCACTTGGGGACTGTAAGCTCCAAAAAACCCAGTATATAGGCAAGACAACAACATCTCTTTCTAGGCGTTTAACGATGCATAAACAACAGGGCTCCATTAAGGAACATATAATCTCTTCCCATAACCAAACCATCGCCAGAGAAATCCTAGTAAACAACACAGAAATCATCGATAGATACAGCGACAGCAGGCGGCTTGACGTTTGCGAGGCACTACACATCAAGAAGTCAACACCAGCAATCAACAGCCAATTATTGCACAACTATATTCTACCCACCTCAAGACTCCGCTCCAATATAGAAGCATCAAGAAATATGGACCAATAGGCTTTCTACAAACACTTCTATTCAATACCCATTGTTTCGTGTTCTGTCTTGTGTTGATACTTTTAATACCCTATTAATATCCTCTAGTGTTCTGTCTTGTGTTAATGCCACATCATCCTTCCCACCTCACTCAAATGTAATGCCACATCACCCTTCCCACCTCACTCAAATGTAGATATAAAATCAGGGAAACGCAAGTTCTAATCAGTTGTGTATTTGTGAAGTCTTTGAAAATGTAATAAGTTTTACGAAACGCGCCCGTGTCGCGTCAGACTCGAAATAAAAATGAATTTTGGAGAAGTGATTTTTGATTTACCTCCAACAGTGAAGCATAATGTACGAAGGATTGAGAAAATTCGTGTTAGAATTATTAATCTTACTTTTTCGGTCATATTTAATAATATATATATATATATATATATATATATATATATATATATATATATATATATATATATATATATATATATGTCGTACCTAGTAGCCAGAATGCACTTCTCAGCCTACTATGCAAGGTACGACATATATATATATATATATATATATATATATATATAGAATTATTAATCTTACTTTTTCGGTCATATTTAGTAATATATATATATATATATATATATATATATATATATATATATATATATATATATATATATATATATATATATATATATATATATATATATATATATATATATATATATATATATATATATATATGTCGTACCTAGTAGCCAGAATGCACTTCTCAGCCTACTATGCAAGGTACGACATATATATATATATATATATATATATATATATATATATATTGGTGTATACTGGCAGCAGGTTTTCTTTCAAACATGTTTCATTGAATATGACCGCATATTCTGTATTTATTATTTTCTGGTTTAGGGCTTCTATCCCTCAAAAACAGCCCGAAGCCGACGGAGAACCCTCTACAGCAGTCAAGCGTTGTATACATGTACACTTGCCCCCACGAAGGATGTAACCTTCAATGTAAGTACATAGGTATGACGTCGACCAAGCTGACGAGGCGTTTGACATGCCATCTTCAATCTGGTGCCCCTAGGAATCACATGAGACAAGCCCATGACATTACTCTAACAAGAGAAATGTTGAACAAGAACACTTGCATAATAGACAAAACCCAAGATTCAAGAAGATTACAAATTCTTGAGGCAATTCACATAAGAATAGAGCGACCTACCATGAACACCCAAATCACGGAACTATTTACTCTACCCACCATGAGAGTAAGGACAAGACAAGAACATATCGATGCCAACACAGAAGACAATGTCCAACATAACAGGCCAATTACACTGGATTAATCTTTGTGTTTAGATAGGAGATGCCTCGTATGGGCCAAAAAGCCTTCTGCAGCCCCTATGTTTATCCCTTATGTATCCCCCCATGTTTTCACCTTCATTGTATTATCACCTGACCTAATGCGGGTATAAAATCAACTAGTATTGTAAGATCTGTTCACTTGAGAATGAACCATGGAGGTTCGAAACGTTGTGCAAATTATACAAATAAGTGTAATACACTCTACAGTAAATCACTTCTTTTCTTCACCTTAAAAGTACGAAAATGAGTTTTGGAGAACTCCTATTTCAATTAAGCCCTGATGCTAAGAAAATAGTTAGAGGGATAGAAGCCCTAAACCAGAAAATAATAAATACAGAATATGCGGTCATATTCAATGAAACATGTTTGAAAGAAAACCTGCTGCCAGTATACACCAATATAAACCCACATGACCCAGCAGTCCGCAATACAGAGTTTACCTATAGGTATAGGCAAGAGCTCATTCGGCATCAACTAAACAAGAAGAAGGAAGCCCTCCAAACCTTTATAGAGCAGGCGGAGCATCTGTTAAACAAATGGACCCAGTACGACATCCCTATCCAACTCAAGCAAACCATCAACAGTGAACTATTTAACCTGAAACAACAACATAAAACTCTTGTAGAAACAAAGACACTCCGTAAGTTAACAGCCCTAAACGGTGGACAGCTAAAAATCCCTCGTCCTAAAGATGGCTACTTTAACCTGACTTCTTATGATCTTACCCAGGACCAACGAGACCTCTTAAATCTTGGTCTAAATTGTCAATTCTTATCTAAACCAAAGATGCATCAAAAACGCCTGGAAATCGAAATGCTTCTGGACGATATCCATAAGCTAGAAGACAACAAAAAAGTCATCACCACTGACACACTTCAAGCTGAACTACTTGCAGAAGCAGGGAAAAAACGAGGAACATATTCATCTACAATCTTAACCCCACGACTCAAAGAAGCAGCGAAACAACTAAAAAATCTGAAAGACGTAACAATAAGAAAAGCCGACAAAACAGCAGCATATGTATTGATTCCTACCCATGAATACATGAACAAAATTAGCGACATCCTAAGTGACGACTCCAAATTTCAACGAATCACGAGGAACGCCGTAGAAGACCTTAAGCGGAAAGTAAACAAAACAATTACAGCAATCAACGCAAAGAAAGGTAGTGTGCATTTCAATAAACTTCAAGGCGACTATGGCTTAGGATATGCCTACGGCAATGTTAAGACGCATAAACCAGGTAACCCACTACGCCCTATAATCAGCCAAATACCAACCCCAACTTATCACCTGGCAAAGAAACTCAATGAACTCCTAACTCCATACACTCCAAGTAAGTTTAGTCTACAATCATCAGCAGATTTCCTAGAATTGATCAAATCTACCCAGCCCGATGGAATCATCGCTTCCCTGGACGTTGAATCCCTTTTTACCAACGTCCCAGTCGACACAACCATAGGAATGATACTGGACAGAGTATACAGAGACGAGAGCACCCCCAAATTAGACATACCTGAGCCACACTTGAAAAGTCTTCTCGAAGCATGTACAAAGGAAGCCCCTTTCATCAGTCCACAAGGAGACATGTATTTACAAATAGACGGAGTAGCAATGGGCTTCCCCTTAGGAGTTTTATTTGCTAATTTTTATATGGGAACCATCGAAGACAGGGTCTTCAGTAGCAGACAAAAACCAACTGTATACTGCCGTTATGTAGATGACATATTCGTAATAGTAAAAGACTCAGATGAACTAATTGACCTAAAAAGACACCTAGAGAGAGAGTCAGTACTCCGATTTACACATGAAAATAGTGAAAATAACAGTCTGCCATTCTTGGATGTACTAATAACAAAAACAGGAACCTCTTTAAGCACCAACGTATATACCAAGCCCACCAACATAGGATTATGCCTGAACGGTAGAAGTGAGTGCCCCCAAAGATACAAAGCCAGTGTTCTCAATGCTTATATTCGTCGAGCGCTTACCCACTGCTCTGAATGGAGCAACGTGAGTAGAGAGTTTGAAAGAGTAACTCAGGTATTGGTGAACAACGGATATAGCAACGCGGAAATAAACGCTGCTATAAGAAGACACTTGGACCGTTGGTATAATTCAGAACCTAGAACAGAAACCACAACACCCCCAATAAAAT
>NC_091165.1:7401187-7473313 GCF_040958095.1 Procambarus clarkii
GGCCAAATCCCGGATACGTCGGTCCACAACCGGCTGTATAAGTACAACAGCTATCATCGACCTCACCGCCTAACTGAGGAATGAAACAGAGCCTTTCACAGATGTCCTTGAACTTGCTACACCTCTGTCAACAGATGGCGTTGTCTGCGTCTCACCTAATGCCTTGGAGTTGGAGTGCAGGTTCATAGATGGCGTCGATATCACCACACCTCACTCACTCCATAGAAAGCATTGATATCGTCACACCTCCCCACGAAGGACTTTTCTAAAAAGTTAGTTATTAGTTTTGGTTTCTAAAAAGAAAATTAACCAAATTAGCAGTTTTGATGCGGGACCCCCGCACAAGGCATCTGCTACCACGTTGTCTATCCCTATAATATGTTCGATATAACGGGAGTACTGCTGGAGGGGTATACTTCATCTGATTAGTCAGAGATTTTTCTGCTGGACCTGCACAAGGAATTTAAAAATATGATGGTCAGACCTGACCAAAATTGGATGACCATTGCTTGTGAGATAGACATCGAAATGTTGAACTGCGTTGAGTAAGGCTAATGTTTCCTTTTCTATCACAGAATAATTCCATTGGCAATCACTGAACTTCTTAGAATAATGTGCTACAGGGTGTTGTTCTATCCCTTTAGCATTGTGGGGTTTTCTATTTTGCTTTCCCAACTGCAATGCGTACGTCGCCAATACATGTGGCAGACGCTTCACGAAGCTGAACGGAATCAACAGAGAAAATACGAGAGCAACCGTACAGGGCCTTGGGAGCAAGGTCGAGTTAGAGTCCTTGAGGGTCTCTTCTCAGACTAGCCTCACCTGGTTCACGTTGATCGTTGGAATCTCCTCAATGATTGAAACACTTTAAGGGACTCCTAGGGTCCTCATCACATTTATAGATTGGTGAATAATAGGCAGCTCAGTGTTGGAGACTCCTGGAGCTGAAGGCTTGAGTAAATAGTTGGCAGTATTCAGAAGTGGTTCAACGGAAACATCGCATAAAGCTTAACAGTAGTTTATTTACTAACTTAACCACTAATACAAAGGGTGCTTGATTTACCTTAAATTGGCGTCAGAAAGGCTATGGTTGTATTAGCGAGACTCTTGACGTCTGGCTAATCGATTCGGATCTACTCGTGGCGAAACACCTAACTTAACGCAGTTGACAGCCAATCATTAACACGGCAACCTAACTGCCGGTATGTAAAGGGATTACAAGAGTTCCAACCGGATACTCGGGTAATGATGATATGCAATAAATCACAAATACACTGTCAATGGGACAGGCAATAACATGCACAATAATAATATCACACAATACTAAATGTGTGGTGTATGTGAAGCTCACATTCACAGACGAGTGTAATGTCGTGGTATTATTATTAGATGCTGAGTTTAACTTGACGGTGAGGAATGGACGGTGTTCAGTCTATTGGCCGATAGACAGAACAGGACACGTCCTCTGATTATGAACTCCCTCATGTGAATGCTCTTGCCAGTGGCTGTGGGGAATCTCGTGGTTATCTTGAGATGATTTCGGGGCTTTTAGTGTCCCCGCGGCCCGGTCCTCGAACAGGCCTCCACCCCCAGGAAGCAGCCCGTGACAGCTGACTAACACCCAGGTACCTATTTTGCTGCCAGGTAATATGTACTCATCTATGTACTCACTGACCCTTTGTGGCAAGTATGCTTAACTTCCCTGTATCTACTTCCTGCCTGGACACACGGCGGCCTTCGTATTATAAACTTATTCTTGGGTAAGTGGGTATCCTGGAGATACCCAACATGACAGATTACTATCCAGGGTTAACAGAGATAGAGCTTGTGCACGAAATCGGTGCACTGTGCACTGCAATGAGCCATTCAAGTCAGCTGTGGGATAATCTAGAGACCATTCTCTCACATCACCCCCTAACGAAAGACCGAGCTCCACAGAGTGGTGACTCGTTCTAACCTCTCACACCGCTGATGCACGTGCTCGTACTGGGTGCACGTGGTGCGGCCGGGTCGAACGGACCCCGTTTTCTATACTGCTAGGCGAGGCGTGTCCTCGTCTAGACTATTTCCTGCTGTTAAGTGAGGAATTTCTTCAGTCACCGGGTCACATGCGGCTACCTGTTCACGTCTTGAGCAGGCACTGTGGTCAGACGGAGCTCCAGCTCTAGGTCGGCTCAACGCCTCGAAACCCTGAGTGGCGCTAGTCTGTCCACTGCCTCTCTCCACCTGTGTCATCCCTGAAACATCAGAGGCACACTGGGAACTAGTGTCCGATGATTCGTGTTGCATTACCTCGCTCACATCTCCCTCTTTCGACGTCTCGTTACTCACCCCTGACCTATTCAACCAGTCAGCACCTACTGCTGAGAGCAGTGGGTGGTCGATCGGCCCTATCGATGTCGAGCCCCATGGTACTCTCCTGTTCTTACGCTTTACATGCTTCTTCGGCTTTGTTGATCCATCTACAGGTGGGGCCTCCTAACGTTTGAGCATGTTGACGTGGTGCTTCTTCCTGGCACAATCGACGTCAAGCACGTAGTTTAACGAGTGCGAGCACTCCACTACCGTGAATGGGCTCTTCTACTGCAGCAAGAACTTGTTCCTGCTGGTGGGAAATAACAAAAGTACTTTGTCACCTACACCGAACTCGCGTTCTTTTGCTTTTTTGTCGTATGTTTGCTTCTGGTACTCATTTGCTTTTGCTAGCTGTTCTCGGGCCAGCTGACAGGTGTTCTCCAGTCGTTTCCGTAGATCGATGACATACTCGTACGTCGTCTTGGTGTCAGGGGTACAGTCATCGCCTTCCCACACGTTCCTCAGTACCTGCAGAGGGCCTTTAACTGTGCGACCGCACAGAAGCTCGAAGGGTGAGAACCCTGTGCTAGCCTGTGGCACCTCCCTGTAGGCAAACAAGAAAGGGTTGATATACCTGGGCCACTCCCGAGGCTGTTCGATGCACATTCTCTTCAACATCTTATTGAGAGTGCCATTGAAGCTTTCTACCAAACCGTTTCCCATAGCATGATATGGCGTAGTGAGGGATGCTCTCGCTGTGAGCAGACGTTGGACTTGGTCCATCATTTCGCTGGTAAACTGTGTCCCTCAGTCGCTATGGATCCACTCAGGTATACCAAGGCCACTGAAAAAAACCTACCAAGGCTTCCGCTACCGTTGTCTCTATGTTCTTCAGGGCAGCTGCTTCGGGGTACCTTGTTGTGTGATCGACCATGGTCAGGATGTACTTACTGCCGTCCATTGCACTCGGTATGATCGGACCAACCAGATCAATGCTGACCCGCTTGAACGGCTGATCATTGATGGGGAAGGGCTGAATCTTCCCGGGCTTCACCCGTCCTCGATCAGGGGTGCGCTGACAGGTGTCACACGAGCGAGTGTAACGCTGTATTTCCCCAGTAATTCCTGGCCAGTAGAACACAGCTTGTATCCACGGACTGGTCTTTGCGTGACCCATATGACCTCCCATTAAATCTTCATGCCCCAAGCGGAACACAGCCAGTCTATGCTCCTGTGGAACAACGAGTTGGTCCCAAGTGTCGTGGGGCGCCTCAACTCTGTGCACGAGTTTCCTATTATGGTGCAAGTACCAGTACTTGCCTTCCTGGTGTTGGAAAACTTTTTTTCTCCTCAGTATACCTACGTAGCTGGGGTAGTGTTGGGTCCTCCCTTGGGCATCAATAAACTCCTTTGCAGACACTCCCTGGATGTCTCGTAATTTCAAAGGTTTTTCTGGGCGAGTCGGCTTGCTCTCTGACCTCGTGGTGACAGCTGCCACGAGTGAGTTACCTGTTAATGGAGTTGCTGTCGCTTCAACCAGGGGGTTTTGCTTCTCTCTCCATAACTTCACAGCGTGCTTTCTCTCCCTTATTCTTCAGCTGAGTGAGGGTGTGGTTACTCCCTGTGACGTTACCCCCGGGAGAGTCACCCATGGCATCAGCTGACTGAGGGCAGCTGTACTCCTCACTCTCCCCGTTATTCTTTGAGAGTGGACTTGGGCAATCAGAGACTCCCGGAACATTCCCCAATAAATTTCCATATACAGCACGTTCCTGTTGAACGGCCCGAATTTTTCCTTTGATGTAAGGTGTGTCGACCCACACCTCCACCTCCACCATCTCCTTAGCATAGCCATTTGGGAACTGGACATAGATGTATCTACCTGTCTCAGATCCTGGCTTTACTAGGCTTTTTCTTACCATGTGGGTATTGGCGCCTTTGTCACGGAAGATTTTTGCCGATTTTTCGTTAACATTTTCGTCCACCACCTCAAGGGTCCAAGCTAGTGGATCTTTTCAAACGTTGGGATGTTTCTTACCACTTGAGCTCACACCTACTATGTAACCTGGTTTCAGTATTGCCTTGCAATCAGCGGCCCGATGACCTGGCTTACCACAGTTGTAGCACTTGTGCACATGCATGTTGGAGGAGTTTTCCTGCTCCCCCGACACACCAGTCTTAGGCTTAGCTCCCTCGCCAGTACCTGTAGCATGATGCTTCTCGTGCGGCTTCACCCCTTTCACCTGTCTCCTGGCCCCAGCCCACAGATCAGCTTGCTTGGCCATAGACCGATTTGGCACACCTTCCTGCTCTTTGAGCTTGACGCGCAGAGACGATTCGCTGGCTTCTAAAAACTGTTCGCGAATCATCAGTTGATAGAACTCCATGCTCCCAGGAGCAGTCTCCATGAGTTCACAGTAACGGTTTAGACTCGATTCTAACCCCTGTAACATTAGCACATATGTCTCCCCTTTTTGCAATTGAGCCCTACGGAAATTCTCTAGCATCCGGTCTGCAGTGATGCCAAAACTGTTCAGCAGCGCTGCTTTCAATGCCTTGTAATCTCCGCGCTGGTGCGGACCCAGACTGTGGTAGATAGTTAGTGCCCTACCCTTTAACAATGCACTAAGAGCGAGTGCCCACTTTGATCTTTCCCACCCGCAATCAGCGGCGTGACCTTCGAAACGCTTGATGTATGCATGCATCCATCGAGTCGTCCCTCTCTTCAAAGTTAGCTAGTTTAGGTAGTTTGACAGTCTTACCTTGTTCAACGTTAGTCTCTGTTGAACGACCACTTGTTTGGTCATTCTGCCTCGCTTGCAACTGCATGAGAGCTATGCGTTCAGTACTCTCTCTGTTCTGCTGATCAGTCCAGAGTTTGTTTTCTCTCTCTTGCTGCTCAGTCCAGAGTTTGCTTTCTCTGTCCTGCTGATCAGTCCAGAGTTTCATAGCTTGCTCTGCTACTTTATTCCCTTTGAATCCCAACCCTTTAACCTGGTCATGGTATTCCTCTACGGTGAATAATTGCGAGCCTGTAATACCTACTCTTTGAGCTGGCATCGTCCCCAAGGACCTTTTGGGCAGAGATTCTTCCCCGTAGAATCCCCCCAACGAAGTATTTAAAGGGCTAGATTCCCGTGTGACTCCATTTTCTCTCGCAGCATGCATGATACTAGTGACATCATTCACGGTGACGTCACCCACCAGGATCTCTACCTCCAAGTTGTCTCTCACTGGGGTCGCTCCCACTGTGTTATCTCTCACCAGGGTCTCACCACTGATAGCCTCATCCAGTATGATGAGACTTGTGCACGCCACCTCAGTACTACCCTGCATGTGTGCTTGTAGCATCAACTCTTCCACGGACCTCATGTGCTGCTTCACTCGTTCCTTACACTCTTGCTCAGTAAGTGTCGTAGTCGTCAGGTCTATGAGCGGTCAAGGCCAGGCGAAGATGCAGGTAGCGCTGTTTGAACTTGAACTCTCCACACTCAGACATACTGGTGGGGTGTGTGCACCTAACATGGCGTTAAACATCCTCTGAATACTGCTCGTCACTTTTGAATTTTCAGGGAAAATTTAAGTGCGAAACTTTACTTTACAACCTAGCTCATAGGTTCCAACTAAGCCAATCACGTTGGCCACCAGATGTGGGGTTTTCTATTTTGCTTTCCCAACTGCAATGCGTACGTCGCCAATACATGTGGCAGACGCTTCACGAAGCTGTCGGAATCAGCAGAGAAAATACGAGAGCAACCGTACAGGGCCTTGGGAGCAAGGTCGAGTTAGAGTCCTTGAGGGTCTCTTCTCAGACTAGCCTCACCTGGTCCTGGTCCACGTTGATTGATGGAATCTCCTCAATGATTGAAACACTTTAAGGGACTCCTAGGGTCCTCATCACATTTATAGATTGGTGAATAATAGGCAGCTCAGTGTTGGAGACTCCTGGAGCTGAAGGCTTGAGTAAATAGTTGGCAGTATTCAGAAGTGGTTCAACGGAAACATCGCATAAATCTTAACAGTAGTTTATTTACTAACTTAACCACTAATACAAAGGGTGCTTGATTTACTTTAGATTGGCGTCAGAAAGGCTATGGTTGTATTAGCGAGACACTTGACGTCTGGCTAATCGATTCGGATCCACTCGTGGCGAAACACCTAACTTAACACAGTTGACAGCCAATTATTAACACGGCAAACCTTACTGCTGGTATGCAAAGGGATTACAAGATTTCCAACCGGATACTCGGGTAATGATGATATGCAATCAGTCACAAATACACTGTCAATGGGACAGGCAATAACAGGCACAATAATAATATCACACAATGCTAAATGTGTGGTGTATGTGAAGCTCACATTCACAGACGAGTGTAATGTCGTGATACCACACAGATAAACACGCATACACCGTCGGGTTGTCTTCACCTATACCTGTGTCAGTTATGAGAAGGTGAGAAATGTAGTTGATACCTCAGATCAACACAGACACAATTAAACAATGACAAGATCTTGTACTTACAGGTAGGCTACCTCTCTTATTCACTCACTCACTCAGGCACATTTATGCAAGAACTCGTAGGTGGCCTGATAGCTGGTTTCCTCGTTATGACGTGAGACCATTGACGGCAGGCTTTCCCACAAACTGTATATGACATGGAGGGTACTCACAGGAGGGCGTGCTGTATGTCTACAGACACACGCATGCACTGATGGCATTGGTGGTGAGTAAGGGTGGTGACGTCACGTAGTACAATGAGGGCGGCGGCTGTCGGGCTACATGCTTGGGACAGAGTGGCGGCTGGCGGCGGCTGACTATATGGTACCATGCGGTACACTGTGGTAAAGTCACACACAGGTTACTTAGGCGGTGGCACTGCCTTAGTTCACTCTAGGTCACTCACAGATGATCTTAATTTCTCACCAGAGGTTACCTGATACCAGTCTGTTTTGCTCTGTGATTTGTCACTAGGCTTCTAAACAATATAGTCACGACCGCGATTCCAGGTGATCATTGGTATATCGAAAAGACGTTGAGTTTAACTTGACGGTGAGGAATGGACGGTGTTCAGTCTATTGGCCGATAGACAGAGCAGGACATGTTCTCTGGCTACGAACTCCCTCACGTGAATGCTCTTGCCAGCGGCTGTAGGGCATCTCGTGCGACACACACAAGGGATTGCAATTTGACCAATAGCATTGCAGGAAAAGAGCGGGAACCAATCAGATTGATCGTTCCCTGATCAGTAGCAGAAGCAGAGGTGATGTCATGAACACATCGCGACCACGTCATAGTTGTTATTCTCCATCGCACTGGTTGAGGCTGACCCCAGAGGTCAGTCTGTCGCCTCGCTGGCGTCTCGTCTCCTCTCTCTCACGCTGGCACCTCCTATGTACTCACTGACCCTTTGTGGCAAGTATGCTTAACTTCCCTGTATCTACTTCCTGCCTGGACACACGGCGGCCTCCGTATTATAAACGTATTCCTGGTTAAGTGGGTATCCTGGAGATACCCAACAGGACAGATTACTATCCAGGGTTAACAGAGATAGGGCTTGTGCACGAAATCGGTGCACTGTGCACTGCAATGAGCCATTCAAGTCAGCTGTGGGATAATCTTGAGACCATTCTCTCTCAAGCATCCTTCTGTAATAGCACTGCCCCTAGGCTGTAATCTGAAGCGTCTACAGTTAAAATGAATCTCTTATCAAAATTAGGGGACATGAGAATGGGAAGGGAAGGGGACTATCAGGAGAAAGCGCCAAGCCATTATGTCTATATACCACTGGGAAGGGATCAGGATAAGGATTTGGGATGGGATGGGAGGTAGGAATGGTGCCCAACCACTTGGACGGTCGGGGGTTGAACGCATGAAGCGAGACTGTCGCTCTACCGTCCAGCCCAAGTGGTTGATGAGAATGGGAAATGAAATCAATATGGCTTTTAAACTCTCAAAAGCCAACGAACCGTTCTTGTCCCACACGAACTTTATCTCCTTCTTCAGGAGATTTCTCAAAGGAACGGCGATCGTCAAGAAGTTGAGAACGAACTTATGGTAGAATTCGACCATACCCAAGTAACGCAGGGCCACTTTACGTGTTGAAGGTGTTGGGTACTGAACGAGGACTTCTACATTGCCTTTTTTCGGGGCGATCCATCCTCCTCCCACCAGATGTCCTAAAAAGATAACAGATGTCTTGACAAATTTAGACTTATTCAGATTGACTACCAACCGAGCTTGTTGAATAGCCAAAAAAAGCATCCAGATTTCGTAGGTGGTCTTCCCAGTTCAAATCGTAGATCAGTACATCATCGATGTAGACCATTGTATTTCCCACGTCGCATAATACCATATCCATTAATCTCTGAAAGGTGGAAGCGGCATTTTTCCTATCAGATGTCATTACTCTACATTAAAAAAGGCACCTGGAGTCACAAAAGCAGAGATAGATTTGACACGCTCTGTTTGTTGTACCTGCCAATAACCCGTGAAGAGGTCAAACTTCGTTAGATAGGTGCTCTTTCCGATGGTATCAATGCACTCCTCTATTCTCGGCAGGGGATAAGTGTCTGCTACAGTGACTTTGTTTACCTGCCTGTAATCAATGCATAATCTATACTCAATACCACGCTTAGGCACTAGCAGAATAACAATGACCATGGATTAATACTTGAGGTGAATACATGGTGTTGGAGCGTATAGTCCACCTCCCGTCTTACCACCTCCTTCTTGCGGGGGTTGAGTTGATAGGGATGTGGTTGCGTGGTGACTGCCGGCCGGGTCGGACGTTCCTGAGGTCTCTCCGCACTGCCTAGTGTTTACGTTGGGTGATCGCTTGTTTGCCCTGCTGGTGGTGGTTTGCCACTGACGGGGTGACGTTTGCTTCGCCATGGGGACGTTTCGCCCTCCATTGCAGAGGACGCTGTCAGCTGGTCTGGCGTTTACGGTGCCGGTGGACCATCCATTGGTTGGTGTCGCCCTAGTGGACGTGCTGCATGTGCAGCTGTCTGACCTGGTGGGCATCCAGCTGCTTCAGGGCCACCGTGCTGTGGTCAAGTTCCGCCTCCAGGCTGCCTTTCAGGCGTTTCTCGAGCGGTGTGAGGGGCGTGTTTACCCTTTCCCTGATACTGCTGGCTCCGTTAAGGTAGTGAATCTTAGTGTCACCTTGACGTCTGTGACGGTGCATGGTGCCCCCTTCGAATTTCAGGACGACTTTTTAACCTCCTGTTTCGAACGGTTTGGGACAGTGTTGAGTGTTCGTTGGAACAAGGTCGTTGCCGGGCACTGTGTTGGTATGCTTGACGGCTCCCGCACCCTGACGATGTCGCTGAAGGGTAGTGTACCGTCGTCGATGTCCGTGTTGGGATACACACTCCGCTGTAAGTACCAGGGTCAACCGCGCACCTGTTATCGGTGTGGTCACGAGGGTCATGTGGCTGCTGCGTGCGACGTGGGAGCGACTGGTCGTGTGCATGTTCTTCGTGCGGAGGATTTTCCGCCCCTGTTGCTTTCGGGCGGTGTGGGTGCTGTGCCTGAAGCGCCTGACTGCCTGTCTGCTGCTCCGCCTGTTGGGGAGAGCTCTACGGCCTGTGCGACACGTCTAGTGACAGCTGTGGCCCCTGGGGTTGTTCAGCCGGTGTGTGAGGGTGTCGGGCTGTCGCCTGAGCTGTGTGTAGTGAAAGGTGTCCCGGTGGAGGTTCATGTTCCGCCCCCGCCTGTGGATGTGTTACCGGCTCCCGGGGACGCGGGTTCTGCCGTTTTGGAGGGGGTGCTTCGGCGTGGTGAGGTGCCTGCCGTGCCTGAGTGTGTTGCCTCCTGTAGTTCTGCTCTTCCCATTCCTTTGCAGAAGCGTGCACGTCGGTGTTCTGAGGCTGTTTCCGTGGATGATGTAGACAGTGTGGGTGATGTGGC
Organism: Procambarus clarkii; assembly: GCF_040958095.1. NCBI lineage: Eukaryota > Metazoa > Arthropoda > Malacostraca > Decapoda > Cambaridae > Procambarus > Procambarus clarkii. Next base: position 7,411,395 of record NC_091165.1, read on the forward strand.
CTCTGTGGACTCTTCGGCCGGTGCGGGTGTGGCCTGTGTGGATATGACGGTGGAGGCTGTGCCTGCGGCGGGGCCTGCTGGGCGTGGTGTGGTGCGGCCTGTCTCGAAGCGTTCGCGGCGGGCTCGGAGTGTCTCCCCCCTTCGTGGTGTGCCTTGGGAGGAGGTGGGGGAGTATGGTGCTCAGCTGGCGTCCCCCGCCGAGGATGATGGTGCTGTGAGGGGCTCCGACGTTGCTACCTGTGCCCCCCCTCCTGCGTCTCCTGCTGTTGGGTCCCCGCAGTGGGGGGGTTGTCCCTGAGGGTCGGGACCTCGTCGTGAAGTTGCGGAAAGATGTGCGCCAGGGGGCCTCGGCTCCTGTGCCTTGTGGTGGGGTCGCTGCCGCGCCTGCAGTTCCCCCTCCTTCCTTGCCCCGGTCTGGGGGCTGCCTAGTCCCGTCTGCTGGGGTCGTGCCCTGTGAGGGTCCGGAGTTGAGACCTTATCGGGATGCCCGGGTGCTTCCGATCCTGTGGTGCTCGTCCACTATCTGGGTGTCGTCAAAGAAGGAGTTTGTTTATAGGGTGCCGGATAGGATATCTCAGCCGAGGGTACTGCCTGATGGCCGGCTGCCCGCCGACCTGTGGGTGGTTTGGGAAGCGTACCGCTTGCGCTTTCCGTACCGTAAGTTTCCGGAGAAGTATTAGTTCCCGTCTTGCGCACACCGCTACGCCGTGCCTGGATCAGCTGCCACCGTGACCATGACTCCCCGCGCCCCGGTGCGGGGAGTCTCCCTCTGACGTTCGCCTCTGTTTTCGTCGCCACTCCTCTCTCTACGGCCCATCACATCTACCGCTTTTGACTTTCTTCTCCTCCTTACCATCAACGTGTCTCCTTACATCTGTCCTGGTGCAGTCATCGGGAGGGTTACCCCTTCATGCAAACTGCACCTGTTCTCAAGAAGAAGATAGGGATGTTGTTTCATCGATCTCATACCCTCCTCCAGGATAACGTTGTATTTCAAGACAGACGTCAGACCTGCAGCATCTTTGAAAATGGACTTATATTGCTGAATTAAGTTTATGAGGGATTGTTGGTGCTCCTCAGTCATGTGATTCAGCTTGGGAGTTAGATTGATCAGAATCTCTGAATTGGTCAGTACCTGCTTACCTCTATCTTCCATTACCTCTTAGGTCCTGTTCCTTTGCCGCTACCATCGTTACTGGGCGAATATCCCGTCCTTTGGTACGGCTTTACCATGTTGACGTGTACCAACATCTGCTTCTTCCTATCTGGAAAGCTAAGAATATAATTAGTATTGGTAACCTTCTTTAGCACTGGGTACGGTCCCATAAATTTGGCACTCAAGTTCCTTGTCACTGTTGGAGAACATACCAGAACAAGGTCTCCTACATGAAATTCCCCGTGTTGCTCTCGTATCTGCGTTTGGCAGTTACCTGGGAATTTAACAGGTTTCCTTTGGCTAGGTCCCAATCAGCAAACAACCTGCCTTTGTTTGTAGACAACCAAGTTGAATTCATCCAGGTTATTCTCTTGGTCTAGCCATTGATCCTTGATTACCTCCAAGAGACCTCTCACCGTATGACCGTATATCATCTCTAATGGGTATAGGCCTAGCGACTCGTTTGGCACAGATCTGACTACGAAGAGGAGATAAGGTCTGCGAATGAGGAGGTCATACTTTTTAAGGTCTAGTGGTATCTCCCTAATGCCCCATGGGACTCGGGATGGTAGGCACTTGATGATATATGTCGGATCCCCAGGTTGGCTATCTGTTGGTAGAAATAGCGAGAGGTAAATTTAGTCCCTTGGTCCGTTTGGATGGTCTTAGAGAGACTATATCGAGCAAAGAACAAGAGAAGAGGTTTCACTATTACCTTCACTGTGAATAGTAGGCTACACTACTATGGGCTAATGGTGAGAACATTGTGGCTTAGCTGGAAAGAAGAATCCCTCGAAGACCAGCTCGAACATGGGAGTAGACAACGTGGATCAAGCACGCGATGTAGACCTCGTGGTCACTGCATCAAGTACATGATGAAGCAAGTGTAGTACCTACTCACGTTGCCATCGTAGATCTGCCAACAAATTACAGTATACTAATTGCTACAGTCTACTATACACATTGCAATTATATTCGAGGCAATACCCAATGGAATTGAAAGAAGCTTACTGGGTTTGTTTGTACGGCATGCCTCGTAACCCGGTTGAATTTCTAATCTTACAGAGCTCGTAATAAAAGAATGATAATATACAACCGGGACATGTTCTCTCATGTTTGGAGAATGCTGCAGTCCGATGCATGGTACTCGTTGTAGGACATGTCTCTGCTGCTCAACTTGCACCTCCGAGAGACACGCTTTTCCTATAAGTACAAATATGACATGAAAGGCGAGAGTATTCTACGTCCGTTCGACACCAACGCCATGTGCTCAGCTTCTGCTCTGGTGCAAGGTGTCCTACTGCCTCCCTCACAGCTGATGGTCACGGTACTTATTTTCGGTGCAAATTTACGTATGAGAGGAGGTAGATGCTAATTAATGAATGATTTAATTATCCTCAATTATTATGAACGGTTTTATACTGTTTCTGATAGCTTACCGCAAAGAATTAAATAATCTAGAAAGTGTTATATTAAGGTAGAATTACCAGTATGATCATTCCTCTTCCTCCATGAAACATTTATTCACGGCAGTTTTAAATTTTACTATAAAGAGGAAATCAAAGAATTCGATCTAGTTATTAATTGAACTTAATCTAAGATGACAATCACGAATGAAAGCAGATTGTAGACGGAGTTTTATCAAGTGTTAGGCAAGTAAGTAAGTAAGTAATTATCAAAAGAAGGCACCAAACCGGGAAGGCTATGTAGCACCATCAAATGCGCAAAATAATCAGAGGGCGCTAAATATCACCAAGGATACCAATACGAGAACAAAAACGCATAAGGCGAACGATATCAAAAGTATCCGAGTCACCAAGAATTCTATTGAGGGACAGGTGACCGCGAGGGGCGGTCGGAAAGCAAGACACATGCTCGTCCTGGAAGTCAGGACATTCAAGAAGGACATGCACGACCGTAAGTGGTACAATGCAACTAGGACAATAAGGAGCAGGGCGGCGCTCCATCAAGTGACCATGGGTTAAGCGAGTATGACAAATACGCAACCTCGCCAGAGCTGTTTCCCACCGCCGGTTACGGTGGAAGGAGGACGTCCACGAGGAAACAAAACATTTAAGAGTACGTAGCTTGTTACCAGTAACAGACAACCAAGAAGCCTGCCAACAGGTAAGGACTGAGGAATGGATAACCGGGTAAAAGTCGGAATACGGAATGCCTTTACGAGAGATGGAACAAGAGTGGACAGCTTCCTTGGCGGCAGCATCCGCACGCTCATTTAAAGACACACCAATATGGCTGGGAACCCAACAAAACTCAACCGACTTAAATTTACTGTGAACAAGAAACAGCCAATGCTGGATCTCGACAACTACTGGATGAACCGGATTAAAGGACCCGAGAGCCATGAGGGCACTACGAGAGTCAACAACAACTACAAAGGAAGACTGACAACGAGAAAGCAGGAGACGAAGAGCATAGAGAACAGCATAATGTTCCTCTGTAAAGATGCTAGTCTCCGGAGGTAAGCGACACTTATCAGTGCGATCAGGAAAAACAACAGAGTAGCCAACACCGTCCGCCGACTTAGACCCATCGGTGAAGACAAAAACGGAGCGGGAGTGAGAAGAAAAGTGCTCAAGGGAAAGGTGTTTTAGAACCGTAGGAGGGGTAAAAGCTTTAGTGATACGGGTCAAGGAAGTACAAAACCGCGGAAGAGAGACTCTCCATGGGGGCAAAGAAGGAACAACACGAGGAGAAACATTAGAAATACGAACGGAAAGAGAATCCTGGAGGCGAGATAACCGGACAGAAAGAGGGAGGTGGTGAAGAGGAACAGGAACCGCAGGAGGGGTAAAAGTTAAAGCACGACAGAGGCGATAGGAAGGATGTTGTAAGGACCGTGCAAGATAGCGAAGACAGTAGCGATCAGGCGGTCCTGGAGAGACAGGAAGCCAGTGTCAACATACAAGCCAAGGATGGGAGTCGAACGAAAGGCACCAGAACTGAGGCGCAACCCAGTATGGTGCAAAGCATCAAGACGGCGAAGAGTAGAAGGAGAAGCAGAGGAGTAAGCCGGGCAACCATAATCGAGCTTAGACAGGACGAGAGAGGAATGTAAAGCAAGGAGAGTACGCCTATCTGCCCCCCAAGAAGTATGGGACAAGACCCGAAGGAGGGTAAGGGCCTTAGAGCACTCAACACGGAGGTAAGAGATATGGGGAGACCAAGACAAACGAGTGTCAAGGAATAACCCCAAAAGCTTCGCGGAATCTTTGTATTCAAGGGGATGACCATAAAGTGACAAAGAGGGACGAAGAACAACCCGTTTCCGCGAAAAAGTCATGGCACAAGTCTTAGAAGTAGAGAACTTGAAGCCATGATCGGTGGCCCAAGACGACACGGCATCAATTGCAAGTTGAAGCCGGCGCTGAAGGAGAGGCGAATCATCACCCTGACAGCAAAGGGTAAGATCATCGACATAGAGAGCGGAGAAAACACGAGGAAAAAAGAGAGGAAAGAAGACCATTGAGGGCAACCAGAAAAAGAGTAGTGCTCAGAACACTACCCTGGGGCACACCTTCGTTTCCTGAAAAGAGGCAGAGAGAGCGGTACCAAGGCGCACCCGAAAGGAACGACGGGAGAGGAAGCTGCGGAGAAAGAGAGGGAGATGACCACGAAGGCCAAAAGAATGAAGTTGAGATAGAATATGATATCGCCAAGTGGTGTCGTAAGCCTTTTCCAGGTCAAAAAAGGACGGCAACAACGGAGGTCTTCGCAGCAAAAGCAGTACGAATATAGACTTCCAAGTTCCCCAGGACATCTGTCGTGCTGCGGCACTTGCGGAAACCAAATTGAGAAGGGGAGAGGAGGTGATGGTGTTCCAGGAACCACATCAGACGAACGTTAACCATACGTTCAAAGAGTTTGCAGACACAACTTGTGAGAGCAATAGGGCGAAAGTCCTTAGGGGAAGTACGGCATCGAGCCAGTCCTCAGGGACTAACGACGACTCCCAGATCCGATTATACAGACTCAGTAAATACTGAGACGTGCACGGAGGGAGATGGCGAAGCATCTCATAATGAATACCATCGGAGCTCGCCGCCGTAGAACCGCAGAGGGCCAGGGCAGAACGAAGTTCAGAGAGAGTGAAGGGATCATTATAGGGAAGCTGAAGACGAGTGCAGAAATCTAAAGGACGAGACTCAAGGACAGGTTTACGAAGAAGAAAAGATTGGGGAAGATGAAGACCAGAGCTAACAGAAGAAAAGTGGGAATCCAGTACGGAAGCGACCTGCAACGGGTCCGCCACAAGAGTATCATGGAGGTGAAGGACCGGTGAAACATCGGGAACGAACTTACCTGCTATCTTGCGGATACGCTTCCAGATCTGGGCCAGAGGAGTTCCGGACGTAATTGTCGAGACATAAGATGCCCAACATTCACGTTTAGCCGTACGGATGGCCCTACGGGCCACCGCACTCCCTTTCCGAAAGAAAAGAAAAGAATCGGTCGTCTGCCTACGGCGGTGCCTCTTCCAGGCTGCACGCTTACAGCGGACAGCCCGAGCACAGTCCGCATTCTACCAGGGCACGCACTTGCGTGGACCCTGAGAGGAAGAGCGAGGGATAGAGCGGAGGGCAGCGTTGAAGACAGTGTCATGAAAAAGGAGGAGAGCGTGAGAGAGAGGCAGAAGGGAGAGGTCAGAGAGAGTAGCACTGAGGGTAAATAGGGTCCAGTCCGCCTTAGCAAACTGCCACCTAGGGAAAGAGAGGGAAGGGCGAAAAGAGAAAAAGGAAACAAGGATGGGGAAATGATCACTTCCATGGAGGTCATCAAGAACCTGCCACGTGAAATCTAAGTAAAGAGAAGAAGAGCATAAAGAAAGATCAAGACAAGAAAGGGTGCGAGTCCGAGAGTCCAAATGAGTGGGCTCACCAGAATTCAGAAGAGACAGGGAAGAAGAGAGGAGAAACGGCTCAAGAAGGCGACCCCGGGTATTCGTCAGTACGTCACCCCAAAGAGAATGACGACAATTGAAGTCACCCAGCAGGAGCACAGGCTCCGGCAAGGAGTCAAGGAGGTGTTTCAAATCAGGAAGAGAAAGCGGGACACTCGGGGGGAGATAAATGGAACAAACTGTGTACCATTTCCCCACAAAGATACGAGCAACAGAACAATGGAGAGGCGAAGGAAAAAGTAAAGGAACAAAGGGAACATCAGCACGAATCAAGAGAGCAGAAGAATTAGAAGCCCCAGCAACGGCTGGGGGGGGGGGGGGTGGGAGAAAGGAATAGCCACGAAAACGACCAGGACGAGCACCAAGCATCGGCTCCTGGAGACAGACACAAAGGAGCGAAAACCGCGAAATCAGAAGTTGGAGTTCGAGGAAATTGGTGTAATATCCTCGAACGTTCCATTGAAGAATGGACAACGATGAGAAGAGAAAGAACAAAAACAGAGAACAAGGAAAAAACTAAGGCGAAAGAGCAACAGAGCACGGTAAAGAATATCAGGGTCGGGATCAGGGTCAGCAAAGTCAGGGTTACGGGGCATGGGTAAACTGAGCAAAGATGGAGGGAAGGAAACGGGAGAACAGATCAGAGATGGGCGGGCGGGGTCCGGAGGAGGAGGAGACAACGGAGAGGAGCAGTCAAGGTCAGCAGCAGGAAGAGGGGGGTAGAAAGAGGGGAGCGAACCTCAGCAAGGGCAGCAACCGAGAGGGAAGCGGGGGCTAAAGAAACCTCCATAGCAGGAACAGGGAGCGCAACCACCGAAATGGGAGGGGAAGGAGCGAGAGAGGCAGAAGTAGGGGCCGAGGAAGAAAGCGAAACCTTCTTACCCGCCGGGGAGGAGGAAGGAGAGGAGCCAGGTTTACGCTTCTGACTTAAAGAGACAGGTGTCCCAGCAACCACGTACTGGGCAACAGATTCTAGCGTCTCAGTAGGAGAAGCCGAACGAGAGCACACATGACGGCCGTTTGGAGAGCGATGGACATCAGCCCGCACCGACAGGCGGCGGGAAGAGTCAAGAGACGGAGGGGAAGGATGGGAAGGAGGAACGGAGGGAGACGATGAAGAAGCCACAGGAGACACGACAGACCGGGTAGAAAGAAGGGGAACCCCAGACCAGGAGGTGGATCCTTCGGGAGAGAACCCAAAGGAACAGAGGAGGGGCAGTGGGCGTATCAGGGTCCAGACCCGGAAACGGTCGTGAGTCTGAGGAAGGCGGGAAGGACGAGGAGAGGAAGAGCGCAACATGCGAGCATAAGAGATATTAGCATAAGCGGGAGCCGGCGAACCTGGCGTCTCGCCTCAGGAAAAGATAAACGCTCCCGGTGCTTCAAGTTGAGGACGGCTGCCTCAAGCTTGTAATGGACACACGCACGGGAGAAGGTAGGATGGGCCTCACCGCAGTTGAGGCAACGAGCCTGGGGAGAAGTGCACTCCGACTTAGAGTGACCTTCGCCACCACACAAAGGACAGAGAGAGACAGTCCCAGAGCAGCGGAGGGCACCATGCCCAAACCTCCAGCACTTGTTACAGAGCCGAGGAGAAGGAATGTACTCCTGGACAGAGCACCTGGCACCAGCAAGAATGACAGAGGGTGGAAGGGTCCTACCATCAAAGGTAATCTTCACAACCCGGAGGGGTTGACGGCGACTACCACGAGGGGGACGAGTAAACGTGTCCACCTGGAGAATAGAATTGCCCTGGGCAGCAAGGATATGTCGAATATCGTCGTGGCAGTCGCGCAGGTCCCGAACACCGGTCACAACATGGGGCGGGAGCAGAATAGTGCCAACACTGGCATTCAACTGAGCGTTCTTCGAGACCCGAACAGGGGTCTCGCCAAGGCAGGATAAGGCAGCCAAGCGGGAAGCAGCATCCTGAGAAGGAGCAGCAACGACACGTGTACCGAGACGAGTGGGGTTGAAAGTAATGGAGGCATCCACAGAATCAACGAGATGTCGATGGAGGGAGAAATCGTCAGGAGGCGCAGAATCAAGAGGGAGGAGATCAAAATATTTGGCCCACGAAGCGGGACCAAACAAGGCTTGATAGGTAGCAGAACTGGAAGGAATCGAGCGAGGGCGGCCGTGACGAGGACGGCGGTGAGAACCCCCCAGAGAGAGAGGGGTTAAAAGGCGCAGTAGTTACAACTAGAGAAGGAGCCGCGCCAGGGGACGAGGTAGTCACCAGTGGGGGCTTGGGGCTCGACCCAACCACAGAGGAGGGAGGGGAGCCAGGGGAAGGAGTCAGAGAGGCCAAAGGAGGAGCAAGGTCGGGGCCCAATGCAGCGGAGGCTACAGAGCCCGGTCTTCCAACACGGACTGACTCGGGGGCTTGGTCGCCCACCCCACGAGCCTGAGAAGGTAAAGCAGAAACAGCCGAAACAGGGGTCATCATCATTACGAAAAAGAAAATTCATTCACGAATGTGCCCCCACACTCACTATGGAGCCACTATTAGAGGCAGGACACCCAACAAGAAGCTATCGCCGATCTTGCCGGGGCCTCCTAGGGGTGCGTCGTGAGTATACGCCCCACAAACGCCACCTTAAGAAACCGACAGTCCGTCGAGATCGGGTTCAGTGACGAAATGGGGATTGACAATAAAAGGTTCCCCTCACTCTCGACGTCGGGTACTACGGGTGCAAGAGTATGCCTCCTCAAGCACCCGGGCGTCAAAATAGAAGAAGTCCAAGGGAAGAACCAGAACAAGCAAAAGGTCGGCAGGAAACGGCAAGCAGATAGGAGAAGAGGGGGGAGAAAAACGAAACAGAAGGAAAAGGAAAAGGTGCCCAGCAGAATTGGAGAGGACGGCAGCAGGAGTACAAGGCTAGAAAAGGACAGAGGACTGTCCCAAGGAGCATCACACTCCGGCAGCCGCCCACTAAGCCCCCACACGGCAACAACGAGCTGAGCGGGGAGGGGGAAGTGTTAGGCAAAAGAATAGTCACCGCGAATATGTGGCGGCTGATGAAAATCATCCCTTATACATAATCTAAACTCCCAATTATTTGATTATTAGTACGGTTAGTTAAATTAGTGTCTTAACACAACGTATTTTATCTTATTGTGTCAAGGGTTAGTATTTGGGGTGTCGGAAATTTCTGACAATTTATTTATTTCATGTAAGGGTAAGGTAAGATTATTGATTTATTGTCGATCTGTGTATTTTTTAACAATAAGTTAATCACTGTTATTTGACTTGTATAATTTTGCTGTTTAAAATGATGTTATATCTGCTCGTATGGGAATTTAGTCATTTTGTCATGTTATTTGGGACTTTTTCAGTGATTACTGGCTTTGCTCGTCCTTAGGGATCCCCGTTTTTTAGAGAGTCCCAGTGACTTTTAAGTTTGTTAATGTCTAGTGAGCAATGTCTAGATATTTTTAACGTTGTGGAGTCTAGAGAGATTTTGATATTGACAGTCCTTACAGTCTTTAAAGTTCGATAAATTCACCTTAAATACAACTTAAGTACATTTACTTCGATGCACTTTAACTGCTGTCTAGTGCATCAATGTTCGTAAGTTTTATGGAAACAAAACTCGTGACTACTTTAACCATACAACATCTAGTATACCTAGTACACCAGTGTAGTTGAGTTTCTTGTACTTTAAGCTTGACCTGTTTTAGTACCATCTGGCTTAGTGACAAGTGCCAATGTTTATGAACTTTCATGTTTGTAAATAATATTTGTAAATAGCTTGTACCATGTGTGACAAGTTTACCCCAGTAAATTGGTGGTTGTTGACTTTCAACAAACCTAGACGGAATAAACTTGTGAGTTACTTGAGGTCAGGATTGCCTATTATTGAGAAAGGGAAGTCTACACTATGAGCACTGCACGAGGATTATAACATGATATATACTGCAGGTATGGCCATATACCAGCTATATGACAGATGGGTGGACAACGCTTCGGATTCGTAGACCTGAGGTTCCGGGTTCGATCCCCGGTGGAGGCAGAGACAAATAAGCAAAATGTTTCTTTCACCCAGATACCCCTGTTACCTAGCAGTAAACTGGTACCTGGGAGTTGGACAGCTGCTACGGGCTGCTTCTTGGGAAAGGGGGGGGGGTGGTAACCAAAAGGAGGCCTGGTCGAGGACCGGGCCGCGGGGACGCTAAGCCCCAAAATCATCTCAAGATATAACCTCACGATATACCAGCAGGGAAAATTTTGCAAAATAGTGTTCATTCGACGTCGATCTGCCACGTTCTTTGAAGGCCCAAACCACTGCGAATAATAGAGTTAAATTTACGCAATTGTGCGGGCATCAAAACAACGTCGCAGTTCGATGTGAAATAAAACTATAAACTCGACTGGTTTTTGGACCATCAAATAATGTTGCATTTCGGCATCGATATGAACATTATTTGAATCCATTTTGCCTGCCGCGAGGTTTGGAACAGGATTAGTGCTAAGAGGGTTACGCTATGAGGATAAGATGAATAAGATTTCAAAACTCTATAGGACAGAAGCACAGAACATGCAGCATACACAGCATGCACAGATAGCACAGTATAGAAGATCCCGAGGGGATCAGGTAAGGCGGAAAGGTGCAGTCACTATAAACTGAGAGAAAGTAGGATGAGAAGACAGAAATGGAAGCTGAAAGTTTAAATCAGCCAAAGAAATGTAAGGAAATACTCATTCCCGGAACACGTGGAATGTAATGAATGAAGTAGTTGTAGAGGCCCCCTCCATACTCAACTCTTAGGCCCGATATGAAAAAAAATCGTCGTCAGAATAGTTAATTGCATCGTAAGAGACTAGTAGGAGGGGTATAAAGAGAAAGTCCTCACTTTCCCATAGTCACTGAGAGGTGATTACTGATGAATAAGCAATGGAAAACCATGCATATTTCATTAAGTATTCATTTCAATTCCTTTTGACCATGTCATAGCTCAGTCGATTAAGGCAGCGTCTAGAATGCTCTAGGACGCAGATTAGGATCCTCATCACGGCCTTTCTGGATTTGTTCATTTGATACATCACGCAATTGTGATTTCTGTGTGTAATGATGTAAGGGCGAAGATGGAGAACAGCCTATTGACATAGCTCGAGTGCATGGGGGTGAGTTGTGTAAAACCCTGGTTTGTGCCTCGGAGAGGCTGCAGGATCCAGTAAGTTCAGTAGAACTTCGGTTTCAACTCTTTTTTTTTTTTTTAACCCTGTCGTAGCTCAGTCGATTAAGGCAGCGTCTGGGATGCTCTCGGACGCAGGTTCGAATCCTCGTCACGGCCCTTGTTGATTTGTTCATTTGATGCATCACACAATTGTGATTTCTGTGTGTAATTAAGTTATATGAAATTGAAATTGAAATTGAAATAAGTTTATTGAGGTAAAATACATACAAAGGGATGAGGTAGCTCAAGCTATTCTCACCCCATTCAGTACAACGTGTTAATATATACATAGACACACATCACAAATAAACATATTACCAAACATTCTGAGAGGTAAACATATACATTTCCTCCTTCACAAGTAGTATGTTATCAGACGTACACACAAATACTTTTATGACCGAGGTATACTGTATAGACAATTTGCAAGACACCTGCAGATAATTCAACAAAATAGTACAATCTTGGTGCAAAATTCTTATATCTCTCAAGAATATCATCAACCTTTCCGTTGTGACACATCCAGGCTATTTGCTCAGGAACAGTCCTTATCTCAGTGTTTCTATATACATTAATCAACGGACAAACAAGAACATAATGGGCCAGGGTGTGAGACCTTAACATACCACATAGTTTACACTTTGTATCATTATCATGAACATCTATCCCATATTCCCAGTAATATTTGTACCCAAGCCTGAGCCGCATGTACACAGAGTCACTCCAAGCATTTCTCCTTTTACCATAAGTGAAATGGGTGTTTTGACTCACATACATGTAGTGTTGCATGGTTTGACTACTCTCATACATTATCTCTCTCCTCTCCACTCCCGCCTGTGCCTGAATATTTCTGATTTTGCTTCTTATTTGTCTCATTGTGAATTCACATTCAATGTCAACTTGTGGTTTTGATGTGGCACGTTTGGCCAAGTCATCCGCCACCTCGTTGAGCACTATTCCAACATGAGATGGAATCCACATGAATTTCACACTATGACCTTTCAGCTGTATCTCAGTTATTCTTCTCTTACAGTCCTCAACTATAGACATGAAGACTGGGTTTCGACTGTTTAAGGACTCCAGTGCTCCTCGGCTATCGACAAATACAAAAACATTTTTGTCGTCATGACGTACTTCCTCCAAACACGCCAGAATGGCCTGCAGTTCAGGTTGTGTGGATGATATATAATTACTAAGCCGGAGTTCAATTATCCTGTCCACAGTCCCAAACTCCGTATATTCCCTTATTAGGACACCACACCCGGCCCTGCCATCCTCCGCCACCGACCCGTCGCAATATACATGTAAACTGTTGCCTCTTGGTAACCGAGATATACAAACATACCATACAAACACCGTAATTGTCCCGGTTCATGATGAATCTTTTTCACCTTGAGGGGTACAATTTCGACGTCTATTTTCTGTACTTTCCAGGGAGCAGACAAATTACACTGTCGAGAGGGTTTACAGCAGTCAAGTACGTCGTATTCCCTGAGGTCATGAGCTAATCCCCTCGTGTAGCGTGTCTCCCTCAGTTTCCTGGAAGTGTGTACGTCACTCAAGCAGGTCTGAACGCTCTCAAACAGCTTATCCCCTCCTTTTCTCCGCATGAAACGAATAGATACTCTAGTGTTAATGTCACGGACTCTATCACACACACTCTGTAAATTTAATTCCATTCTCATTATTTCAATCATTGCATTTCTTTGACATCCAAGAATAATCCTCATAGCCTCGTTCTGTATCAGCTCTATTTTTTGAATTCTGCCTTGGCCTGTGTAAGACAATACGGGTGCTGAATATTCTATAATAGTGTTTTAGTGTTTTCAAGGCGTGCAAGGCATGCAGGGCTTGTCTCAGAAATATCCCAGCAGAAGAATAGAAGAACGTGGATGAATTAAATATTTTATAAAAGCTTACCAGGAAATTGTTACGGTTTCTATGATGATCCAGATAAATAGAATATGGATAATTTTGAAAGAATACCACTAACTTCTTTAAAATTGAGTTTCCAGTGATTACTCATGAGACATGGGAAATAATGATATTTTAATAATAATAATAATAATAATAATAATAATAATAATAATAATTCATAGTGTTCGGAGGACAGGCAGCCAACGTATATAAACATGTTAGGCTTAATTGGAGGTCTCACCCTGATGGTCGAATTTCCCACCCTTCCAGAGTGCAACCCCACAACAAGATGACCAACTCCGGGGTACCTATTGTTGTGGTCACCTTGTGAGTTTTGATGGCGAACCACGTGTGGGTAGATAGGATATACAAGTGACAAATTAGGAGGCTCACAATAAGTCTGTAGCCTTCTGAGGTGGCTGCAGAAGCAAGTCTAAGCTTCGGCAGTAGATGTGGGATTGGTTGAGGTGTGATATAGCCTAAGGGGGTAGGCAATGCTCGCAACACCAGCGGCAGGGCCAAAGCAGTCTGGTCAGCAGGGATGGTTGGGCTCGAGGAGTAGTATGGTCTCCCCGTACTGCCCTTGGGGTGGCGAATCCAATCACCGTCGGATATAACCTGGAGGAGAGAAATGCTTCCAACAGCGGGCTATATTTAATGTGGCTCCCTCCACACCATTTACTGCTTAAATTAACAGGGGGTATTAGGTGAGAGGAAACGCGCCCAGCCTTTTCTATCCATCCTGGGATTCGTGCCTGAAATTCCTGATTTTGAGTCGAAGACGAATCCGACGGTATTATTGGTGGAACGAACAGGGGGTAAATATCAAGTTCCTGCCAACAGGAAGCATGATAATATCAGCATAAGTAAATGTATTAATTCAGAAGTCCCATAGTTCACACGTCGTTTTCGGTACGACGGATTAAAGGACCCGAGAGCCATGAGGGCACTACGAGAGTCAACAACAACTACAAAGGAAGACTGACAACGAGAAAGCAGGAGACGAAGAGCATAGAGAATAGCATAAAGCTCCGCTGTAAAGATGCTAGTCTCCGGAGGTAAGCGACACATATAAGTGCGATCAGGAAAAACAACAGAGTAGCCAACACCATCCACAGACTTAGACCCATCGGTGAAGACAGAAACAGAGCGGGAGTGAGAAGAAAAGTGCTCGAGAAAAAGGCGTTTTAGAAACGTAGGAGGGGTAAAAGCTTTAGTGATACGGGTGAAGGATGTACAAAACCGCGGAAGAGGGACTCTCCACGGGGGCAAAGAAGGAACAACACGAGGAGAAACATCAGAAATACGATGGGAAAGAGAATCCTGTAGGCGAGATAACCGGGCAGAAAGAGGGAGGTGGTGAAGAGGAACAGGAACCGCAGGAGGGGTAAAAGTTAAAGCACGACAGAGGCAAGAGGAAGGATGTTGCAAGGACCGCGCAAGATAGCGAAGACAGTAGCGATCACGGCGGTCCTGGAGAGACAGGATTAAGCCAGTGTCAGCATACAAGCTAAGGATGGGAGTCGAACGAAAGGCACCAGAACTGAGGCGCAACCCAGTATGGTGCAAAGCATCAAGACGGCGAAGAGTAGAAGGAGAAGCAGATGAGTAAGCAGGGCAACCATAATCGAGCTTAGACAGGACGAGAGAGGAATGTAAAGCAAGGAGAGTGCGCCTATCTGCCCCCCAAGAAGTATGGGACAAGACCTGAAGGAGGGTAAGGGCCTTAGAGCACTCAACACGGAGGTAAGAGATATGGGGAGACCAAGACAAACGAGTGTCAAGGAATAACCCCAAAAGCTTCGCGGAATCTTTGTATTCAAGGGGATGACCATAAAGTGACAAAGAGGGACGAAGAACGACCCGTTTCCGAGTAAAAGTCATGCCACAAGTCTTAGAAGTAGAGAACTTGAAGCCATGATCGGTGGCCCAAAACGACACGGCATCAATTGCAAGTTGAAGCCGGCGCTGAAGGCGAGGCGAATCATCACCCTGACAGCAAAGGGTAAGATCATCGACATAGAGAGCGGAGAAGACACCTGAAGGAAGAGAGGAAAGAAGACCATTGAGGGCAACCAGAAAAAAAGTAGTGCTCAGAACACTACCCTGGGGCACACCTTCATATTGCTGAATAGAGGCAGATAGAGCGGTACCAAGGCGCACCCGAAAGGAACGACGAGAGAGGAAGCTGCGGAGAAAGAGAAGGAGACGACCACGAAGGCCAAAAGAATGAAGTTGGGATAGAATATGATACCGCCAAGTGGTGTTGTAAGCCTTTTCCAGGTCAAAAAGGTCGGCAACAACGGAGGTCTTCGCAGCAAAAGCAGTACGAATATAGACCTCCAAGTTCACCAGGACATCTGTCGTGCTGCGGCACTTGCGGAAACCAAATTGAGAAGGGGAGAGGAGGTGATGGTGTTCCAGGAACCACATCAGACGAACGTTAACCATACGTTCAAAGAGTTTGCAGACACAACTTGTGAGGGCAATAGGGCGAAAGTCCTTAGGGGAAGTACCCAGAGACCACGGTTTGCGAACAGGGAGGACAACGGCATCGAGCCAGTCCTCAGGGACTGACGACGACTCCCAGATCCGATTATACAGACTCAGTAAATACTGAGACGTGCACGGAGGGAGATGGCGAAGCATCTCATAATGAATACCATCGGAGCCCGCCGCCGTAGAACCGCAGAGGGCCAGGGCAGAACGAAGTTCAGAGAGAGAGAAGGGATCATTATAGGGAAGCTGAAGACGAGTGCAGAAATCTAAAGGACGAGACTCAAGGACAGGTTTACGAAGAAGGAAAGATTGGGGAAGATGAAGACCAGAGCTAACAGAAGAAAAGTGGGAACCCGGTACGAAAGCGACATGCAACGGGTTCGCCACAAGAGTATCATGGAGGTGAAGGACCGGTGAAACATCGGGAACGAACTTACCCGCTATCTTGCGGATACGCTTCCAGATCTGGGTCAGAGGGGTTTCGGACGTAATTGTTGAGATATAAGATGCCCAACATTCACGTTTAGCCGTACGGATGGCCCTACGGGCCACCGCACTCCCTTTCCGAAAGAAAAGAAAAGAATCGGTCGTCTGCCTACGGCGGTACCTCTTCCAGGCTGCACGATTTCAGCGGAGAGCCCGAGCACAGTCCGCATTCCACCAGGGAACGCACTTCCGTGGACCCCAAGAGGAAGAGTGAGGAATAGAGCGGAGGGCAGCGTTGAAGACAGTGTCATGAAAAAGGAGGAGAGCGCAAGAGAGAGGCAGAAGGGAGAGGTCAGAGAGAGCAGCACTGAGGGTAAATAGGGTCCAGTCCACCTTAGCAAACTGCCACCTAGGGAAAGAGAGGGAAGGGCGAAAAGAGAAAAAGGAAACAAGGATGGGGAAATGATCACTTCCATGGAGGTCATCAAGAACCTGCCACGTGAAATCTAAGTAAAGAGAAGAAGAGCAGAGAGAAAGATCAAGACAAGAAAGGGTGCGAGTCCGAGAGTCCAAATGAGTGGGCTCACCAGAATTCAGAAGAGACAGGGAAGAAGAGAGGAGAAACGGCTCAAGGAGGCGACCCCGGGTATTCGTCAGAACGTCATCCCAAAGAGAATGACGACAATTGAAGTCACCCAGCAGGAGCACAGGCTCCGGCAAGGAGTCTAGGAGGTGTTTCAAATCAGGAAGAGAAATCGGGACACTCGGGGAGAGATAAATGGAACAAACTGTGTACCATTTCCCCACAAAGATAAGAGCAGCAGAACAATGGAGAGGTGAAGGAAAAAGTAAAGGAACAAAGGGAACATCAGCACGAATCAAGAGAGCAGAAGAATTAGAAACCCCAGCAACGGCTGGGGGGGGGGGAGAGATAGGAATAGCCACGAAAACGACCAGGACGAGCACCAAGCATTGGCTCCTGGAGACAGACACAAAGGGGCGAAAACAGCGAAATCAGAAGTTGGAGTTCGAGGAAATTGGCGTAATAACCTCGAACGTTCCATTGAAGAATGGACAACGACGAGAAGAGAAAGGACAAAAACAGAGAACAAGGAAGAAACAAAGGCGAAAGAGCAACAGAGCACGTTAAAGAATATCAGGGTCGGGATCAGGGTCAGCAAAGTCAGGGTTAGGGGGCATGGGTAAACTGAGCAAAGACGGAGGGATGGAAACGGGAGAACAGATCAAAGGTGGGCGGGCGGGGTCCGGAGGAGGAGGAGGAGGAGGAAGAGGAGGAGACAACGGAGAGGAGCATTCAAGGACAGCAGCACGAAGAGGGGGAGTAGAAAGAGGGGACCGCACCCCAGCAAGAGCAGCAACCGAAAGGGAAGCAGGGGCCAAAGAAACCTCCATAGCAGGAACAGGGTGCGCAATCACTGAAACAGGAGGGAAAGGAGCAACAGAGCCAGAAGTAGGAGCTGAGGAAGAAAGCGAAGCCTTCTTACCCGCCGGGGAGGAGGAAGGAGAGGAGCCAGGCATACGCTGCTGACTTAAAGAGACTGGTGTCCCAGCAACTACGTACTGGGCAACGGATTCTAGTGTCTCAACAGGAGAAGCCGAACGAGAGCACACACGACGGCCGTTAGGAGAGCGATGGACATCCGCCTGCACCGACAGGCGGCGGGGAGAGCCGATAGATGGAGGAAGAGGATGGGAAGGAGGATCGGAGGGGGACGATGAAGAAGACACAGGAGACATGACAGACCGGGTAGAAAGAAGGGGAACCCAGGACAGAGGACCAGGAGGGGGACCCCTTGGGACAGAACATAAAGGAACAGAGGAGGGGGCAGTGGGCGTATCAGGGTCCAAGGCCCGGAAACGGTTGGGAGTCTGAGGAAGGGGGAAAGGACGAGGAGAGGAAGAGCGCAACACGCGAGCATAAGGGATGTTAGTATAAGGCGAGAACCGGCGAACCTGACGCCTCGCCTCAGGAAAAGATAAACGCTCCCGGTGCTTCAGGTTGAGGACGGCTGCCTCAAGCTTGTAATGGACACAGGCATGGACACAAAAATCAGAAGATACAACTGACGATTTACTATAAAACCAAAAAAACGGCCAGCCTACTCATGAGAAACTCTCCAGACACAAAGCAGAACGCTTTAAAAGAGACCAACGTCGTCTATGCCTTCAAATGCCGTCTTGGGGACTGTAAGCCTCAAAAAACTCCGTATATAGGCAAGACAACATCTCTTTCCAGGCGATTAACGATGCATAAGCAACAGGGCTCCATTAAGGAACATATAATCTCTTCCCACAACCAAACCATCGCCAGAGAAATCTTAGCAAACAACACAGAAATCATCGATAGATACAGCGAGAGCAGGCGGCTTGACATCTGCGAGGCACTACACATCAAGAAGTCAACACCAGCAATCAACAGCCAATTAATGCACAACTATATTCTACCCACTTCAAGACTCCGCTCCAATATAGAAGCATCAAGAAATATGGGCCAATAGGCCCTCTGCAATTACTTCCATTCTTACCTTCAATACCCATTGTTTCGTATTCTATCCTGTGTTGAAAGTTTTGTTCACCTCATCCAAAACTGTTGTAACATATCACCTCACCCAAAATGCGGGTATAAAATGAAAAATGAAAGCTGTTTAAATCATAGCATAAGTAAGAACTCTGTTTAGTGTTTGCAGGTAATAGTTGTGTGTGTGTAAACTAAAAGTCTTTGAAAATGTAATAAGTTATTACGAAACGCGTTCAAGTGTCGTGTCAGACTATATATATATATATATATATATATATATATATATATATATATATATATATATATATATATATATATATATATATATATATATATATATATATATATATATATATATGCGTGTTTAGGAGAGTTGTGCCTTAAGCAGAGACACTGTGTCTTCCCATATTAACAGGGACTTGATGAAATTAACGTATAAATGACCCCTCACTTGCTCTGGTGCTCTTGGGAGGTGTTGATCTTTGGGGTATTTAAATACTCCGAAATTACCATCTCTTTTAAGGGTCTGAGCGGGTGGTGGAGCGGGTTAAGGCGTACCTGTTATGCCAGTTGCTTGAAGGCTTCTGTGCTGGCTAGGGTTCGAGTCTCCTGGTGGGAAAGTGTTTTAAAGTTATATATATATATATATATGTATAAATATATATATATATATATATATATATATATATATATATATATATATATATATATATATATATATATATATATATATATATATAAAAAGTTAGGTTAGGTTAGGTTAGGTAGGTTAGGTAGTCGAAAAACAATTAATTCATGAAAACTTAGCTTATTAGCAAATCAGGCCTTGCATAGTAGGCCGAGAAGTGCGTTCTGGCTACTAGGTACGACATATATATATATATATATACATATATAAATATATATATATATATATATATATATATATATATATATATATATATATATATATATATATATATATATATATATATATATATATATATATATATATATATATATATATGCGAACAAGCCTGAATGGTCCCCAGGACAATATGCAACTGAAAACTCACACCCCAGAAGTGACTCGAACCCATACTGCCAGGAGCAACGCAACTGGTATGTACAAGACGCCTTAATCCACTTGACCATCACGACCGGACAAAATGAGGTGATAGCCGAGGCTATTTGAACCACCCCACCGCCGGCACTTGGATAGTAATCTTGGGCATAGCATTTTACCAAATCACCTCATTCTTTGGGGCCCAAAGAATGCCCCAAAGAATGAGGTGATTTGGTAAAATGCTATGCCCAAGATTACTATCCGAGTGCCGGCGGTGGGGTGGTTCAAATAGCCTTGTCTATCACCTCATTTTGTCCGGTCGTGATGGTCAAGTGGATTAAGGCGTCTTGTACATACCAGTTGCGTTGCTCCTGGGAGTATGGGTTCGAGTCACTTCTGGGGTGTGAGTTTTCAGTTGCATATTGTCCTGGGGACCATTCAGGCTTGTTCGCATATATATATATATATATATATATATATATATATATATATATATATATATATGTATATATATATATGTCGTACCTAGTAGCCAGAACGCTTTTCTCGGCCTACTATGCAAGGCCTGATTTGCTAATAAGCTAAGTTTTCATGAATTAATTGTTTTTCGACTACCTAACCTACCTAACCTAACCTAACCTAACTTTTTCGGCTACATAACCTAACCTAACCTATAAAGATAGGTTAGGTTAGGTTAGGTAGGGTTGGTTAGGTTCGGTCATATATCTAGGTTAATTTTAACTCATGTAAAAAGAAATTGACCTCATACATATTGAAATGGGTAGCTTTATCATTACATAAGATAAAAATGTGAGAAAATATATTAATTCAGGAAAACTTGGCTTATGAGGCAAATCGGGCCTTGCATAGTAGGCCGAGTACGACGTTCTGGCTACTAGGTACAACATATATATATATATATATATATATATATATATATATATATATATATATATATATATATATATATATATATATATATATGTCGTACCTAGTAGCCAGAACTCACTTATCAGCCTAATATGCAAGGCCCAATTTGACTAATAAGCCAAGTTTTCATGAATTAATTGTTTTTCGACTACCTAACCTACCTAACCTAACCTAACCTAACTTTTTCGGCTACCTAACCTAACCTAACCTATAAAGATAGGTTAGGTTAGGTTAGGTAGGGTTGGTTAGGTTTGGTCATATATCTACGTTAATTTAAACTCCAATACAAAAAAAATTGACCTCATACATAATGAAATGGGTAGATTTATCACTTCATAAGAAAAAAAATAGAGAAATTAAATTAATTCAGGAAAACTTGGCTTATAAGGCAAATCGGGCCTTGCATAGTAGGCTGACAAGTGCGTTCTGGCTATTAGGTACGACATATATATATATATATATATATATATATATTATTAAATATGACCGAAAAAGTAAGATTAATAATTCTAACACGAATTTTCTCAATCTTTCGTACATTACGCTTCACTGTTGGAGGTAAATCAAAAATCACTTCTCCAAAATTCATTTTTATTTCTTAGTCTGACGCGACACGGGCTCGTTTCGTAAAACTTATTACATTTTCAAAGACTTCACAAATACACAACTGATTAGAACTAGCGTTTCCCTGATTTTATATCTACATTTGAGTGAGGTGGGAAGGGTGATGTGGCATTACATTTGAGTGAGGTGGGAAGGGTGATGTGGCATTAACACAAGACAGAACACTAGAGGATATTAATAGGGTATTAAAAGTATCAACACAAGACAGAACACGAAACAATGGGTATTGAATAGAAGTGTTTGTAGAAAGCCTATTGGTCCATATTTCTTGATGCTTCTATATTGGAGCGGAGTCTTGAGGTGGGTAGAATATAGTTGTGCAATAATTGGCTGTTGATTGCTGGTGTTGACTTCTTGATGTGCAGTGCCTCGCAAACGTCAAGCCGCCTGCTATCGCTGTATCTATCGATGATTTCTGTGTTGTTTACTAGGATTTCTCTGGCGATGGTTTGGTTATGGGAAGAGATTATATGTTCCTTAATGGAGCCCTGTTGTTTATGCATCGTTAAACGCCTAGAAAGAGATGTTGTTGTCTTGCCTATATAATGGGTTTTTTGGCGCTTACAGTCCCCAAGTGGGCATTTGAAGGCATAGACGACGTTAGTCTCTTTTAAAGCGTTCTGTTTTGTGTCTGGAGAGTTTCTCATGAGTAGGCTGGCCGTTTTCCTGGTTTTATAGTAAATCGTCAGTTGTATCCTCTGATTTTTGTCTGTAGGGATAACGTTTCTATTAACAATATCTTTCAGGACCCTTTCCTCTGTTTTATGAGCTGTGGAAAAGAAGTTCCTGTAAAATAGTCTAATAGGGGGTATAGGTGTTGTGTTAGTTGTCTCTTCGGAGGTTGCATGGCTTTTCACTTTCCTTCTTATGATGTCTTCGATGAAACCATTGGAGAAGCCGTTATTGACTAGGACCTGCCTTACCCTACAGAGTTCTTCGTCGACTTGCTTCCATTCCGAGCTGTGGCTGAGAGCACGGTCGACGTATGCGTTAACAACACTCCTCTTGTACCTGTCAGGGCAGTCGCTGTTGGCATTTAGGCACATTCCTATGTTTGTTTCCTTTGTGTAGACTGCAGTGTGGAAACCTCCGCCCTTTTCCATGACTGTTACATCTAGAAAAGGCAGCTTCCCATCCTTTTCCGTCTCGTAAGTGAAACGCAGCACGGAACTCTGCTCAAATGCCTCCTTCAGCTCCTGCAGATGCCTGACATCAGGTACCTGTGTAAAAATGTCGTCAACATACCTGCAGTATATGGCCGGTTTCAAGTTCATGTCGACTAAGACTTTTTGCTCGATGGTACCCATGTAGAAGTTTGCAAACAGGACACCTAGGGGAGAACCCATGGCTACCCCATCTACTTGCTTATACATGTGCCCATCCGGGCTCAAGAAGGGTGCCTCTTTAGTACAAGCTTGGAGTAGTTTCCTCAGAATACTTTCTGGCATGTCAAGAGGAGTACAGGCTGGATCACGATACACTCTGTCGGCTATCATTCCGATTGTCTCGTCCACAGGTACGTTGGTAAACAGCGATTCTACGTCCAACGAGGCTCTTATCCCTGTGGCCCGTGCGCCCCGCAGTAAGTCCACAAATTCCTTTGGAGACTTCAGGCTGAAGGCACAAGGAACATAAGGAGTCAGCAGGCCGTTGAGTCGCTTCGCCAGTCTGTACGTAGGTGTGGGTATCTGGCTAATGATTGGCCGAAGTGGGTTTCCAGGCTTGTGCGTCTTGACATTTCCATACGCATATCCAGGTTTATATTCCCCAATGATCTTTGGCAGGTGGAGTCCGGATTTCTTGGCGTTCACAGTTTCGATCAGTTTGTTGACCTTTGCTTTTAATTCGGCTGTAGTGTCCTTCGTTACCCTTTGGAACTTGGTTTGGTCAGAGAGTATGATGTTCATTTTCGCCAGATATTCGTCTTTTTTAAGAATGACATATATTGGCGACTTGTCACCTCTCCTGACAACTATCTCCTTGTTCTCACGAAGGCTTTTAGCTGCCGCTTTGAGCTCGGGGGACAGTATGGTGCTTCTGTAATTGCCTCGATTCTTTCCTCCTTCTGCAATAAGTTCTGCTTGTAAGGTATCTTTGGTACTGACCTTCTTTTGTGTCTCGAGGTCGAATATGTCGTCCAACAGAATTTCCAACTCTACTTTCCGGGCCATTTCACTCGGTCTGGACATAACATGACAGTTTATGCCCAGATTTAGGAGAGTGACTTGGTCCTCAGTGAGGTTAATTCCTGCAAGGTTCAGGAAGCCATCTCTTGGTCGTGGAATTGCCATAGGTCCTCCATATAATGTTGTTAGTTTCTTGATAATCCTTGTTTCAGTGCTGAGGTGATGTTGGTCTGTGAGGATGTCGAGGTGTTGTTCAATGCGGGTACGGATACTATGGTCGATGTTGCTATTTCTCCACTCGTTTGTAGCATGAAGTAGTTGCGTTTTGTTGTCTTTGATTTCATTCTCTGCCTTGAATATCTGATCACGAATCAGATCCTGGCGATATTTTATCGTGAAGGCTTGATTCCTTGCTGCTGGGTCGTGCACTTTAACATTAGTATATTTTGGTAGCAGTCTTTCCTGTAGACATATATTATTAAATATGACCGAAAAAGTAAGATTAATAATTCTAACACGAATTTTCTCAATCTTTCGTACATTACGCTTCACTGTTGGAGGTAAATCAAAAATCAATTCTCCAAAATAACGGCTTCTCCAATGGTTTCATCGAAGACATCAGAAGAAGGAAAGTGAAAAGCCATGCAACCTCCGAAGAGACAACTAACACAACACCTATACCCCCTATTAGACTATTTTACAGGAACTTCTTTTCCACAGCTCATAAAACAGAGGAAAGGGTCCTGAAAGATATTGTTAATAGAAACGTTATCCCTACAGACAAAAATCAGAGGATACAACTGACGATTTACTATAAAACCAGGAAAACGGCCAGCCTACTCATGAGAAACTCTCCAGACACAAAACAGAACGCTTTAAAAGAGACTAACGTCGTCTATGCCTTCAAATGCCCACTTGGGGACTGTAAGCTCCAAAAAACCCAGTATATAGGCAAGACAACAACATCTCTTTCTAGGCGTTTAACGATGCATAAACAACAGGGCTCCATTAAGGAACATATAATCTCTTCCCATAACCAAACCATCACCAGAGAAATCCTAGTAAACAACACAGAAATCATCGATAGATACAGCGATAGCAGGCGGCTTGACGTTTGCGAGGCACTGCACATCAAGAAGTCAACACCAGCAATCAACAGCCAATTATTGCACAACTATATTCTACCCACCTCAAGACTCCGCTCCAATATAGAAGCATCAAGAAATATGGACCAATAGGCTTTCTACAAACACTTCTATTCAATACCCATTGTTTCGTGTTCTGTCTTGTGTTGATACTTTTAATACCCTATTAATATCCTCTAGTGTTCTGTCTTGTGTTAATGCCACATCACCCTTCCCACCTCACTCAAATGTAATGCCACATCACCCTTCCCACCTCACTCAAATGTAGATATAAAATCAGGGAAACGCTAGTTCTAATCAGTTGTGTATTTGTGAAGTCTTTGAAAATGTAATAAGTTTTACGAAACGCGCCCGTGTCGCGTCAGACTAAGAAATAAAAATGAATTTTGGAGAAGTGATTTTTGATTTACCTCCAACAGTGAAGCGTAATGTACGAAAGATTGAGAAAATTCGTGTTAGAATTATTAATCTTACTTTTTCGGTCTTATTTAATAATATATGTCTACAGGAAAGACTGCTACCAAAATATACTAATATATATATATATATATATATATATATATATATATATATATATATATATATATATATATATATATATATTTATATATATATATATATATATATATATATATATATATATATATATATATATATATATATATATATATGTCGTACCTAGTAGCCAGAACGCACTTCTCAGCCTACTATGCAAGGCCCGATTTGCCTAATAGGCCAAGTTTTCATGAATTAATGATTTTTCGACTACCTAACCTAACCTAATCAATAAAGATAGGTTAGGTAGGGTTGGTTAGGTTCGGTCATATATCTACGTTAATTTTAGCTCCAATAAAAAAAAATTGACCTCATACATAATGAAATGGGTAGCTTTATCATTTCATAAGAAAAAATTTAGAGAAAATATACCAATTCAGGAAAACTTGGCTGATTAGGCAAATCGGGCCTTGCATAGTAGGCTGAGAAGTGCGTTCTGGCTACTAGGTACGATATATATATATATATATATATATATATATATATATATATATATATATATATATATATATATATATATATATATATATATATATATATATATATATGTCGTACCTAGTAGCCAGAACGTCGTACTCGGCCTACTATATATATATATATATATATATATATATATATATATATATATATATATATATATATATATATATATATATATATATTGTGACGATAATCTCTTTCAAGAGAGATTGAGCCTGCTCTTTCCTACAAAGTACGTCAATATACAAGATAATATAGAAGATACCACCACCAAGTATCACCAAAACGTTTTGCCCAGAGAGCAAATCGTACCCAGCACACAGTGACACCTGCTACCTACCACCGCAGTAACCAGCAAACTGCTCATCCTTTGTCTGCCTGTCGCTGATTGGCTGGTGTCCCGTCGCACCTGCCCTCCGTCTCCGCCACAAGTTGACGTCTGGGCTGCAGTGCGCTAATATCGTCAGAATATCTCAGTGCTCCAAGCAGTTGACATCTCTCGCTGGTAGACTAAGCCTTGGCTTTCGTGTACTAAGGGAGGTGGCAGCTCGAAGCCGGTATTCCAACACCACTAATATTTTATTTTGCTATCACTGTAACTCACTTGTCTTAATGTAACTTTTCATTTGCCAGTGATTATTCATATTATTTTGTTTGTTGACTTGTCTTTCATATTTTATGTGCTTAACTTTATTCATGTCTTGTTTTTCTAAAGTAATTAAAATTTCATTGTGTTTTTCCCATTACCTTACCACAGACAAAAGCTCCAGCTTTTCTCTTTTTTTTTCTATTATGTGACGAGGCCCTGCCCCTTGCTTTTGAAACAGCCGAACACCAACGCTTTACCGTCACAATATATATATATATATATATATATATATATATATATATATATATATATATATATATATATATATATATATATATATGTATATATATATATATATATATATATATATATATATATATATATATATATATATATATATATATATATATATATATATATATATATATATATATATATGTATTTATATATATATATACATACATATGTTGTACCTAGTAGCCAGAACGTCGTACTTGGCCTACTAGGCAAGGCCCAACTTGCCTAATAAGCCAAGTTTTTTTGAATTTATATATTTTTTCAAATTTTTTTTTCTTATGAAATGATAAATCTGTCTATTTCATTATGTATAAGTTAATTTGTTTTTGATTTGAGTTAATTTTGAGTTAAATTTGAGTTAAAACTAACGAAGTTATATGACCGAACCTAACCAACCCTACCTAACCTAACCTAACCTATCTTAACCTAACCTAAACTAACACAACTAAGTCAATAAATTATGGTGTTAATATAATATAATAATAATAATTCAAATAAACTAATTGGAAACAATTTATTGAAAATAAAGGAAATCACTCGGCCTATTAGGCAAATCGGGCCCTGTATAGTAGGCCAAGAAGTGCGTATATATATATATATATATATATATATATATATATATATATATATATATATATATATATATATATATATATATATATATATATATATATATATAACTAAAAACTCACACCCCAGAAGTGACTCGAACCCATACTGCCAGGAGCAACGCAACTGGTATGTACAGGACGCCTTAATCCACTTGACCATCACGACCGGACATAAGGAGGTGATAGCGGAAGCTATTTGAACCCCCCGCCGGCACCCGGATGGTAATCTTGGGCATAGCATTTTATCAAATCACCTCATTCTTTGGGGCACACGCGAGGAACACAAATGCAAACAAGCCTGAATGGTCCCCAGGACTATATGCAACTGAAAACTCACACCCCAGAAGTGACTCGAACCCATACTGCCAGGAGCAACGCAACTGGTATGTACAGGACGCCTTAATCCACTTGACCATCACGACCGGACATAAGGAAGTGATAGCGAAGCTATCGTATTTCGAAGTATTTCGAAGATAATTAGGAAAGTAAGAGATTGTGACGAATATTTATGTCATTAAGATGTTGAATGTGTGCTTTCCAGATAAGTAAGGGACAGTCTAAGTGCATGCCAAGGTATTTATGTTTTCGTATGTGTTGGATGGCAGTGTTATGCATTGTGAGGGTGGGTAGATGAACAAGTTTTTTTTTTTTTAGTGACAATATGATAACAGGTTTCGGTAGTACTAACTTGAAGGCCCATTTGATGTGTCCAATCTATGAGGTGGTCAAATGCTGTTTGCATTGTTGAGTCTGTATAAGGTAAGGCAGTGTCTGAATATAGTGGGTGGGTTTACTGCAGATGGGCAGTATATATAGTTAGTGGGTGTACAGTTGGTGGGGAGTATATATAGTTAGTGGGTGGGGAGTATATATAGTGAATGGGTGCTCTGTGGGTGAGGAGTATATATAGTGGGTGGGTGTACTGTGGGTAGGGAGCATATATAGTGGGTGGGGAGCATGTATAGTGGGTGGGGTGTACTGTGGGTGGGGAGCATATATAGTGGGTGGGGAGCATATATAGTGGATGGGTGTACTGTGGGTGGGGAATATATATAGTGAGTGGGTGTACTGTGGGTGAGGAGTATATATAGTGGGTGGGTGTACTGTGGGTGGGGAGCATATATAGTGGATGGGTGTACTGTGGGTGGGGAATATATATAGTGACTGGGTGTACTGTGGGTGGGGAGCACATATAGTGGGTGGGTGCTCTGTGGGTGAGGAGTATATATAGTGGGTGGGTGTACTGTGGGTAGGGAGCATATATAGTGGGTGTGTTTACTGTGGGTGGGGAGCATATATAGTGAGTGGGTTGTACTGTGGGTGGGGAGCATATATAGTGGGTGGGCTTACTGTGGGTGGGGAGCATATATAGTGGGTGGAGTGTACTGTGGGTGGGGAGCATATATAGTGGGCGAGTTTACTGTGGGTGGGGTGTACTGTGGGTAAGGAGCATATATAGTGTGTGGGCGGGGAATATATATAGTGAGTGGGTGTACTGTGGGTCAGGAGTATATATAGTGGGTGGGTGAACTGTGGGTGGGGAGCATATATAGTGGATGGGTGTACTGTGGGTGAGGATCATATATTGTGGGAGGGTGTACTGTGGGTGGGGAGCACATATAGTGGGTGGAGTGTACTGTGGGTGGGGAGCATATATAGTGGGTGGAAGTACAGTAGGTGGAGAATATATATAGAGGATGGGTGAACTGTGGGTGGGGAGCATATATAGTGGGTGGGTTTACTGTGTGTGGGGAGTATATACAGTGGGTGAGTGTACTGTGGATGGGGAGTATAAATAGTGGGTGGGTTTACTGTGTGTGGGGAGTATATACAGTGGGTGAGTGTACTGTGGATGGGGAGTATAAATAGTGGGTGGGTTTACTGTGGATGGGGGAATAGATAGTCAGTGGGTGAACTGTGGGTGGGGAGCACATATAGTGGGTGGGTTTACTGTGGGTGGGGAGCATATATAGTGGGTGGGGTGTACTGTAAGTGGGGAGCATATATAGTGGGTGGGTGTACTGTGGGTGGGGAGTATATATAGTGGGTGCGTGTACTGTGGGTGGGGAATAGATAGTGAGTAGGGTGTACTGTGGGTGGGGAATAGTGAGTGGGGTGTACTGTGGGTAGGGAGCACATATAGTGCGTGGGTTTACTGTGGGTGGGGAGCATATATAGTGGGTGGGGTGTAATGTGGGTAAGGAGCATATATAGTGTGTGGGTGGGGAATATATATATTGAGTGGGTGTACTGTGGGTGAGGAGTATATATAGTGGGTGGGGTGTGCTGTGAGTGGGGAGCATACATAGTGGTTGGGTTTACTGTTGGTGGGGAGTATATATAGTGAGTGGGTGTACTGTGGGTGGGGGAGCACATACAGTGGGTGGGTGCTCTGTGGGTGAGGAGTATATAAAGTGGGTGGGTGTACTGTGGGTAGGAAGTATATATAGTGGGTCGGGTGTACTGTATGTGGGGAGAATATAAAGTGGGTGGGCTTACTGGGGGTGAGGAGCATTTGTAGTGGGTGGGGAGCATATATAGTGGATGGGATTACTGTGGGTGGGGAGTATATAGAGTGGGTGAGTGTACTGTGGGTGGGGAGTATATATAGTGGGTGGGTGTACTGTGGATGGGGGAATAGATATAGTCAGTGGGTGTACTGTAGGTGGGGAGCACATATAGTGGGTGGGTTTACTGTGGGTGGGGAGCATATATAGTGGGTGGGGAGCATGTATAGTGGGTGAGTTTTCTGTGGGTGGGGAGTATATATAGTGGGTGAGTGTACTGTGGGTGGGGAGTATATATAGTGGGTGGGTTTACTGTGAGTGCGGAGCATATAGTAGGTGGGTGTAAAGTAGGTGGGGAGTATATGTAGTTGGTGGGTGTACAGTGGGTGGGGAGTATATATAGTGGGTGAGTGTACTGTGGGTGGGGAGTATATATAGTGGGTGGGTTTACTGTGAGTGCGGAGCATATAGTAGGTGGGTGTAAAGTAGGTGGGGAGTATATGTAGTTGGTGGGTGTACAGTGGGTGGGGAGTATATTTAAAGGTGGGTGTACTGTGGGTGGGACGAATACATAGTGGGTGGATGTACAGTGGGTTGGGAATGTATATAGTGGGTGGGTGTACAGTGGGTGTGGAGTAAATATAGTGGGTGGGTATACAGTGGGTGGGGAGCATATATAGTAGGTGGGTTTACTGTGGGTGGGGAGCATATATAGTGGGTGGGTGTACTGTGGGTGAGGAATATATATAGTGAGTGGGTGCACTGTGGGTGGGGAACATATATAGTGGTTGGGTTTTCTGTGGGTGGGGAGCATATATAGGGGGTGGGGTGTACTGTGGGTGGGGAACATATATAGTGAGTGGGTTACCCGAGGGTGGGAGTATATATAGTGGGAGGGTGCACTGTGGGTGTGGAGCTTATATAGTGGGTGGGGTGTACTGTGGGTGGGGAGCACACATAGTGTATGGGTTTACTGTGGGTGGGGTGTAATTTGGGTGGGGAGCGAATATATAGTGGATGGGTGTACTGTAGGTGGGGAGTATATATTGTGGATGGGTGTACTGTGGGTGGGGAGCATATATATTGGGTGGGTTTTCTGGGGGTGAGGAGTATATGTAGTGAGTGAGTGTGCTGTGGGTGGGGAGTATATATATAGGGTGGGTTTACTGTCGGTGGGGAGCATATCTAGTGGGTGGGTGTACTGTGGGTGGGTGTACTATGGGTGGGGAGCATATAGTGTGGGTTGGTTTACTCTGGGTGGGTGTGCTGTGGGTTGGAAGAATACATAGTAGATGGGTGTTTTGTGGGTGGAGAGCATATAGTAGGTGGGTGTACAGTGGGTGGTGAGTATATATATAGTGGGTGGGAGTACTGTGGGTGGGTGTACTATGGGTGGGGAGCATATAGTGTGGGTTGGTTTACTCTGGGTGGGTGTGCTGTGGGTTGGAAGAATACATAGTAGATGGGTGTTTTGTGGGTGGAGAGCATATAGTAGGTGGGTGTACAGTGGGTGGTGAGTATATATATAGTGGGTGGGAGTACTGTGGGTGGGGAGTATATATCGTAGGTGGGTGTACTGTAGGTGGGGAGTATATATAATAGGTGGGTGTACTGTGGGTGGGGAGTATATATAGTGGATGGGGAGTATATATAGCGGGTGGGTGTACTGTGGGTGGGGAGTATGTATAGTTGATGGGTGTACTGTGGGTGGGGAGTATATATAGTGGGAGGGTGTACAGAGGGAGGGGAGTATATATAGTGGATACGAATACTGTGGGTGGGGAGTATATAAATTGGATAAGTATACAGTGGGTGGGGAGAATATATAGTGAGCGGGTGTATGTTACAACCCTTGAGACTTAGTACGGTTCTTTTCCCGCAGTGATCACAATATATTATATCGGCCTTGCCAACAGGTGTCTAGGGGGGTGAATGGAAACACTGCATAAATTGGGAAAACAATGTAACTACGCTAAGAGTGACAAACATAACAATTAAATGGTACAGATAATAGCCAGAAATATTCTTTAGCATGCAATAACATAAATAAAAATCCTTATTGAGCAAGGACTATAATCAGCAGCACATGAATTATTAAATGGGATAATACACAACCATCTACCCAGAGAATTAACCGAGTATTAGCTAAATTAACAATAACCACTGACTTAACTTAAATACATGTCTCCTCTCGATCAACTATGACACGCCTCTGACAAAGCGTTGGTTCCCAGGGCAGGCGTCCTACCACAATATCAGCTAAACATCCACATAAACTATTGTGGAAATTCTACTAACAAAATATAGTACTAATATTCAAATCATTATTAATCTTAAGTGTATATAATATTGTTACATTGCTCAATATAATTTACTGTCAAACAATAATAAGAATTAATCAAGGTTGAACTATAACCACTCGGTTGACATCAAGTTCCCACACTGGCCACATCCAAATATGGTCATCGCCCCACACGGAGAAACCAACAGGAATTAACTTGCAAAAAGCTTCATACAATATAATGCAACTCAGGCACACTACAGCATGCTACACTAATTAACATACCATATTCTATCATCATACAACTGGATACTATACTAATTATAGAACAAGACAATAAAGTATATAAGCATCAAGAGTAATGTTAGAATCCTAGTAAGATTCGTAACATCCCTCCCGTCCCCTAAGAAAAAAATGAAATTAACTGAAGGTTGATTTCATTTTTTTTGACTGCATGTAATATAACATGAAAATACACCATGAAAATACTTCAACTAAAATCAAAGTACAAAGCAATGAAATTTCACACAGTAAAAAAAAAATACAAAATTTACATACATCTTATAAATATAGAACACTACATATTATGGCACTGCAATAGGAAATCCTCTGGATAAGGCATCAGTAATAACATTTTGCCTCCCAGGAATATGTCGAATTACAATATTGAATTCTTGCAGAATCAATGACCATCTAAGTATTCTCTGGTTTTTACACTTCATAGAGTTGATAAATATCAATGGATTATGATCTGTATATACTACCACTTGATTTCCTGACAAATATGTCTCAAATTTCTTCACTGACAATATTAAACAAAGTGCTTCTTTCTCAACTACAGAGTAATTCATTTGTGTCTTGTCAAACTTACGAGAGAAATAATAAACAGGATGTTCTAACTCGTCTGGTCCTACTTGGAAAAGAACAGCACCTGCTCCTAGATCTGAAGCGTATATGTGCAGAATAAAAGGTTTATCATACTAGATAACACAGGTGAAGTAGAGAGAATTCCTTTCAACTTCTGAAAAGAGTTCTGACACTCCTGCGTTCACTTAAATTTTACCTGTTTCCTTAGAAGATTTCTTATGGGTGCAGCAACAATGGAAAAGTTTTTACAATATCTCCTATAATACGCACACATTCCAATAAATCTCTGCACAGACTTCTTATTTGTTAGGACTGGGTACTCCACAATTGCCTGGATCTTGTCTTGCAATGGGACTATCCTTCCTTGTCCGACCTCATGTCCTAAGTACACTATAGTTCCTTTAGCCCAACTACATTTCTTCATATTCACAGTCAAATTAGCATATTGTAACACATTAAACAATTTCTTTAAACTAGACATATGATCTACGAAATTCTTACTGAAAATCACAATGTCATCCAAATATGCCCTACAATCTGGCACATCCTTCAACAAAGAATTCATTAATTTCTGAAAAGTGGCTGGAGCATTCCTTAATCCAAAAGGCATGACATTAAACTCGTAAGCTCCATTAGGAGTGATAAATGCTGTCACTTCCCTTGCAAAATCCGTAAGAGGTATCTGGCGATATCCCTTAGATAAGTCCAATTTCGATACAAACTTAGCATGACCTATAGTATCGATACAGTCCTCCAATAAAGGTAATGGATATACATCAACTACAGTTACCTGGTTGAGTTTTCTATAATCCACTACTAGTCTCCACTTATCTTCTGGTTTTGGTACTAATAGAAACGTGAACTCCAGGAACTCTGACTGGGTCTAATGAACCCATGTCGAAGAAGATAACCAACGTCCTCCTGGATGATACGACGCTTCTCGGGTGTCACTCGATAAGGGTGTAGCCGAATTGGAGTTACATTTGTCAGGTTAATGTCGTGAGTAATGAGAGAAGTCTGAGTGGGGACCTTCCCAAACAAGTTAGAGGACATCTCCAAAAGGTCCTGGAACTCTGCTCTCTCCTCATCCTGCAAATGACACAACAATTCTTCCCCGGAACTGGAATTAGATAAAAGAGAGATTACCATCTTCCCCTACAACACTCGACTCTTCAGAATTTACCTCCTCAGCAACACAACAAGCCACAATACTAGGCCCACAATAAGCCTTCAACCGGTTCACATGTACACTCATGGTTTGACGTTTCTGTTTGGGATGGCAAACTTTGTAAGTAACTTCCCCAAAACGTTTTACTACTTGATACAGTCCTGCAAATTTATGAGACATAGACGTACCCATACGAGGCTTCAAGACCAATACCAAATCACCTGGCTCAAAAACTCTGAGTTTGGCCTTGAACCTCTGGTCATGTTTGCTTCATTACCTGTTGTTGTTCACTTAGATGTCGTAAGGCCAACTCCCTCGTTCTGGACAGCTTGCTCTTTACATCCGTCAGGTAACGCTTACTCTGCCTGGCTGTAACATCTCCTAACATTTTCTCATGTAACATTTTTAAAGGTCCTCTCACCTAATGTCCGAATACAAGCTCGAATGGAGAACAGCCTAGGGCACGGTGGAATACATGTCTAGCCGCAAACAAAACAAATGGTAAAGTATCATCCCAATGTCTGGATGAATGTTGCCCAGTTGCTATCAACATTTTCTTGAGAGTTTGGTGGAACCGCTCGATTTCCCCTTGACTCTGAGGATGGTAAGGACTGGAAAAATTATGCTGTATACCTAATGAATTACAAAAATGTTTAAAGGTGGTGGAACAAAAATTACTCCCATTATCAGTTTGAATTATACGGGGCATACCAAATAGTGAGAAAAAGCGTTCCAACTGCCTTATAATGGTAGAAACTCTAATGTTACGTAATGCATATGCTTCAGGGAACCTGGTGGTCATACATAAAATTGTAAACATATACATATTTCCGGATTTGGTACGGGGTAAAGGTCCGACACAATCCAGTACCACATGAGTAAAAGGCTCATCTGGCACTACAATAGGGTATAATGGTGCTCGTGGCACAGTCTGATTAGGCATACCAACAGTTTGACACACAACACAATTGTGGCAATATCTGACCACATCTTTTTTAAGTTTTGGCCAATAAAAAAGTTTACAGATCTTATGATACATACTGGTAATGACTTGATGGCCTCCCATCAGGTCATCATGAGCAGCTTGCAATACCTGCTCCCTATACTCTGTTGGCACAACGAGCTGGGTTTTAGACTCACAATCATCTGATGAGGGAGTTCCTGATGCTCTCCATCTTTTCATCAGACATCGATCCTTGAAATAACAACCCGTACTCTCCTCCAAAGTATCAATGGAGTCGGCTGCTTCTGCATAACACTCAGCTAGACTGGGATCAGTACTCTGTAACTTACCCAAGGTCTGGAACTCTACAGCTGAAGCGAGCAGGCAAGGAACTGGTACCTGGGCCACCTCTTCCAGACCATCTGGGTCAGAATAAATTAGGGCTTTGGCACCGGCCTCACTCTCGACATCCACGTGAGCTAAAAATTAATCTTCAAGGTCCACCTCCACCTCCCTGTCTGAAGGGGTCCTGGCCTCGAGAACATCCACCTTGGTAGTAGCAGGACTTACCACATTCTGCTTACCCATGGATCTGGTCACAACACAGGCTGGATAAATGACACCATTATCCACATCTGGTTGAGCCAGTACTGCACTAGGTTTAGTATACATAACAGGACAATCGGTCCCACTAACTTGACACTTGTCAAAATCATTACCTACAATGATATCAATCCCAGGAATGGGCAACTGCTCACTGACTGCTACAGTGCACCAACCTGGTGAAATAGAAGAATTCAGGTTAACTTTAATTAATGGTACATGCTGGATATGACCTCCAAGTCCCTGCAATAACACTACCTCTCCAGTGTCTTCTGTGGTAACATCAGTAAGAACACGGCGAGAAATTAAAGACTGGGAAGCACCAGTGTCCCTTAACAACTGCACTGGCTTCCAGGTTTCACTAGTACATAATAGGGTACCCGAATGTAGGTATGGTTCAAAATTATTCATCCACTTGGGCATGACTGGAGCAACATTGGCATTAAAGTTTTGCAAACCCCTACTCATAATCAGGACCAGTTGGTCTCAACTCAGGGTGCAAAGCATAACAGGAATTTACCACATGACCTCTTCTCCTGCAATGCGTGCAATATCTGCCAGTGGTCGAAACAGCCGAACCCACTGCAGGCTTAATCACTACATTACTTGAGGTTGACAACCCTGTCTGTTGTTTCTCAGATTTAGGCTTTACAGGAGAAGGGTTAAGGGGAGAAGGTGAAGTAGCTGACCGGGTCTGGAAAACATGATTTTTAGGAGCATAATGATTAGTTTTATCATTAAAATAATTAATTGGTGCTCTAAAAGGCACTTTAGTAAGTAGGTAAGTTAGTAATTATCAAAAGAAGGCACCAAACCGGGAAGGCTATGTAGCACCACCAAATCCGGAAAATAATCAGAGGGTGCTAAATATCACCAAGGATGCCAATACGAGAACAAAAACGCATAAGGCGAACGATATCAAAAGTATCCGAGTCACCAAGAATTCTATTGAGGGACAGGTGACCGCGAGGGGCGGTCGGAAAGCAAGACACACGCTCGTCCTGGAAGTCAGGACATTCAAGAAGGACATGCACGACCGTAAGAGGGAAAATGCAACTAGGACAAAAAGGAGCAGGGCGGCGCTCCATCAAGTGACCATGGGTTAAGCGAGTATGGCCAATATGCAACCTCGCCAGAGCTGTTTCCCACCGCCGGTTACGGTGGAAGGAGGACGGCCACGAGGAAACACAACATTTAAGAGTACGTAGTTTGTTACCAGTAACAGACAACCAAGAAGCCTGCTAACGGGTAAGGACGGAGGAATTTATAACCGGGTAAAAGTCGGAATACGGAATACCTTTACGAGAGATGGGACAAGAGCGGACAGCTTCCTTGGCGGCAGCATCCGCACGCTCATTTAAAGACACACCAATATGGCTGAGAACCCAACAAAACTCAACCGACTTAAATTTACTGTGAACAAGAAACAGCCAATGCTGGATCTCGACAACTACTGGATGAACCGGATTAAAGAACCCGAGAGCCATGAGGGCACTACGAGAGTCAACAACAACTACAAAGGAAGACTGACAACGAAAAATCAGGAGACGAAGAGCATAGAGAATAGCATAAAGCTCCACTGTAAAGATGCTAGTATCCGGAGATAAGCGACACATATAAGTGCGATCAGGAAAAACAACGGAGTAGCCAACACCATCCGCAGACTTAGACCCATTGGTGAAGACAGAAACGGAGCGGGAGTGAGAAGAAAAGTGCTCAAGGAAAAGGCGTTTTAGAACCGTAGGAGGGGTAAAAGCTTTAGTGATACGGGTCAAGGATGTACAAAACCGCGGAAGAGGGACTCTCCACGGGGGCAAATAAGGAACAACACGAGGAGAAACATTAGAAATACGAACGGAAAAAGAGTCCTGTAGGCGAGATAACCGGACAGAAAGAGTGAGGTGGTGAAGAGGAACAGGAACCGCAGGAGGGGTAAAAGTTAAAGCACGACAGAGGCGAGAGGAAGGATGTTGTAAGGACCGCGCAAGATAGCAAAGACAGTAGCGATCACGGCGGTCTTGGAGAGACAGGAAGCCAGTGTCAACATACAAGCTAAGGACGGGAGTCGAACGAAAGGCACCAGAACTGAGGCGCAACCCAGTATGGTGCAATTAAAGCATCAAGACGGCGAAGAGTAGAAGGAGAAGCAGACGAGTAAGCAGGGCAACCATAATCGAGCTTAGACAGGACGAGAGAGGAATGTAAAGCAAGGAGAGTGCGCCTATCTGCGCCCCAAGAGGTATGGGACAAGACCCGAAGGAGGGTAAGGGCCTTAGAGCACTCAACACGGAGGTAAGAGATATGGGGAGACCAAGACAAACGAGTGTCAAGGAATAACCCCAAAAGCTTCGCGGAATCTTTGTACTCAAGGGGATGACCATAAAGTGACAAAGAGGGACGAAGAACGACCCGTTTCCGCGTAAAAGTCATGGCACAAGTCTTAGAAGTAGAGAACTTGGAGCCATGATCGGTGGCCCAAGACGACACGGCATCAATTGCAAGTTGAAGCCGGCGCTGAAGGAGAGGCGAATCATCACCCTGACAGCAAAGGGTAAGATCATCGACATAGAGAGCGGAGAAGACACCTGAAGGAAGAGAGGAAAGAAGACCATTGAGGGCAACCAGAAAAAGAGTAGTGCTCAGAACACTACCCTGGGGCACACCTTCGTATTGCTGAAAAGAGGCAGAGAGAGCGGTACCAAGGCGTACCCGAAAGGAACGACGAGAGAGGAAGCTGCGGAGAAAGAGAGGGAGACGACCACGAAGGCCAAAAGAATGAAGTTGAGATAGAATATGATACCGCCAAGTGGTGTCGTTAGCCTTTTCCAGGTCAAAAAGGACGGCAACAACGGAGCTCTTCGCAGCAAAAGCAGTACGAATATAGACTTCCAAGTTCACCAGGACATCTGTCGTGCTGCGGCACTTGCGGAAACCAAATTGAGAAGGGGAGAGGAGTTGATGGTGTTCCAGGAACCACATCAGACGAACGTTAACCATACGTTCAAAGAGTTTGCAGACACAACTTGTGAGGGCAATAGGGCGAAAGTCCTTAGGGGAAGTACCCAGAGACCCCGGTTTGCGAAGAGGGAGGACAACGGCATCGAGCTAGTCCTCAGGGACTGATGACGACTCCCAGATCCGATTATACAGACTCAGTAAATACTGAGACGTGCACGGAGGGAGATGGCGAAGCATCTTATAATGAATACCATCGGAGCCCGCCGCCGTAGAACCGCAGAGGGCCAGGGCAGAACGAAGTTCAGAGAGAGAGAAGGGATCATTACAGGGAAGCTGAAGACGAGTGCAGAAATCTAAAGGACGAGACTCAAGGACAGGTTTACGAAGAAGGAAAGATTGGGGAAGATGAAGACCAGAGCTAACAGAAGAAAAGTGGGAACCCAGTATGGAAGCGACCTGCAACGGGTCCGCCACAAGAGTATCATGGAGGTGAAGGACCGGTGAAACATCGGGAACGAACTTACCCACTATCTTGCGGATACGCTTCCAGATCTGAGTCAGAGGAGTTTCGGACGTAATTGTTGAGACATAAGATGCCCAACATTCACGTTTAGCCGTACGGATGGCCCTACGGGCCACCGCACTCGCTTTCCGAAAGAAAAGAAAAGAATCGGTCGTCTGCCTACGGCGGTGCCTCTTCCAGGCTGCACACTTACAGCGGACAGCCCAAGCACAGTCCGCATTCCACCAGGGAAAGCACTTCCGTGGACCCCGAGAGGAAGAGCGAGGAATAGAGCGGAGGGCAGCGTTGAAGACAGTGTCATGAAAAAGGAGGAGAGCGCGAGAGAGAGGCAGAAGGGAGAGGTCAGAGAGAGCAGCACTGAGGGTAAATAGGGTCCAGTCCGCCTTAGTAAACTGCCACCTAGGGAAAGAGAGGGAAGGGCGAAAAGAGAAAAAGGAAACAAGGATGGGGAAATGATCACTTCCATGGAGGTCATCAAGAACCTGCCACGTGAAATCTAAGTAAAGAGAAGAAGAGCAGAGAGAAAGATCAAGACAAGAAAGGGTGCGAGTCCGAGAGTCCAAATGAGTGGGCTCACCAGAATTCAGAAGATACAGGGAAGAAGAGAGGAGAAACGGCTCAAGAAAGCGACCCCGGGTATTCGTCAGAACGTCACCCCAAAGAGAATGACAACAATTGAAGTCACCCAGCAGGAAGAGAAAGAAGTCAAGGAAGAGAAGTCAAATCAGGAAGAGAAAGCGGGACACTCGGGGGAGATAAATGGAACAAACTTTGTACCATTTCCCCACAAAGATACGAGCAGCAGAACAATGGAGAGGCGAAGGAAAAAGTAAAGGAACAAAGGGAACATCAGCACGAATCAAGAGAGCAGAAGAATTAGAAGCCCCAGCAACGGCTGGGGGGGGGAGAGAAAGGTATAGCCACGAAAACGACCAGAACGAGCACCAAGCATCGGCTCCTGGAGACAGACACAAAGGGGCGAAAACCGCGAAATCAGAAGTTGGAGTTCGAGGAAATTGGCGTAATAACCTCGAACGTTCCATTGAAGAATGGACAACGACGAGAAGAGAAAGGACAAAAACAGAGAACAAGGAAGAAACAAAGGCGAAAGAGCAACAGAGCACGTTAAAGTATATCAGGGTCGGGATCAGGGTCAGCAAAGTCAGGGTTAGGGGGCATGGGTAAACTGAGCAAAGACGTAGGGAAGGAAACGGGAGAACAGATCAGAGGTGGGCGGGCGGGGTCCGGAGGAGGTGGAGGAAGAGGAGGAGACAACGGAGAGGAACAGTCAAGGACAGCAGCAGGAAGAGGGGGGGTAGAAAGAGGGGATCGAGCGCACCTCAGCAAGGGCAGCAACCGAGAGGGAAGTGGGGGCTAAAGAAACCTCCATAACAGGAACAGGGGGCGCAACCACCGAAATGGGAGGGGAAGGAGCGAGAGAGGCAGAAGTAGGGGCCGAGGAAGAAAGCGAAACCTTCTTACCCGCCGGGAAGGAGGAAGGAGAGGAGCCAGGCTTACGCTTCTGACTTAAAGAGACAGGTGTCCCAGCAACCACGTACTGGGCAACGGATTCTAGCGTCTCAACAAAAGAAACTGAACGAGAGCACACATGACAACCGTTTGGAGAGCGATGAACATCAGCCCGCACCGACAGGCGGTGGGGAGAGTCAAGAGACGGAGGGGAAGGATGGGAAGGAGGAACGGAGGGAGATGAGGAAGAAGACACAGGAGACAAGACAGGCCAGGTAGAAAGAAGGGGAACCCCAGACAGAGGACAAGGAGGTGGATCCTTCGGGAGAGAACCCAAAGGAACAGAGGAGGGGGCAGTGGGCATATCAGGGTCCAAGGCCCGGAAACGGTTGTGAGTTTGAGGAAGGCGGGAAGGACGAGGAGAGGAAGAGCACAACACGCGAGCATAAGAGATATTAGCATAAGGCAGGAGCCGACGAACCTGGCGTCTCACCTCAGGAAAAGATAAACGCTCCCGGTGCTTCAAGTTGAGGACGGCTGCCTCAAGCTTGTAATGGACACAATCACGGGAGAAGGTAGGATGGGCCTCACGGCAGTTGAGGCAACGAGCCTGGGGAGAAGCGCACTCCGACTTAGAGTGACCTTCG
Source organism: Procambarus clarkii (assembly GCF_040958095.1). NCBI lineage: Eukaryota > Metazoa > Arthropoda > Malacostraca > Decapoda > Cambaridae > Procambarus > Procambarus clarkii. The sequence goes on from NC_091165.1 coordinate 7,452,403, forward strand.
CCACCACACAAAGGACAGAGAGAGACAGTCCCGGAGCAGCGGAGGGCACCATGCCCAAACCTCCAGCACTTGTTACAGAGCCGAGGAGAAGGAATGTACTCCTGGACAGAGCACCTGGCACCAGCAAGAATGACAGAGGGTGGAAGGGTCCTACCATCAAAGGTAATCTTCACAACCCGGAGGGGTTGACGGCGACTACCACGAGTGGGACAAGTAAACGTGTCCTCCTGGAGAATAGAATGGCTCTGGGCAGCAAGGATATGTCGAATATCGTCGTGGCAGTCGCGCAGGTCCCGAACACCGGTCGCAACATGGGGCGGGAGCAGAATAGTGCCAACACTGGCATTCAACTGAGCGTTCTTTGAGACCCGAACAGGGGTCTCACCAAGGCAGGATAAGGCAGCCAAGCGGGAAGCAGCATCCTGAGAAGGAGCAGCAACGACACGTGTACCGAGACGAGTGGGGTTGAAAGTTGTGGGGAAACTCCAGGCAGCTAATCTCTTTTTTTTAAATTGACTTTAATAAGATAAAGTTATATCTTATTTATTTTTCTTAGTAAGTAAGAATTAATTGAGTGGACTGTATATACTTGTAAACTGCCTGAAATCTTCTTACACACTAATGGGAGGGACAATTGGTAGCCTAAACCACTTTGTTATGGCTCCTTCTTAAACCACCAATTGTTTACCTTTTATTATTATAATATACCACATGTGGTGGTCCACTTATTATTATATCATACCACATATGGTGGTCTAATCTACTAGTAATAATTACTAATTATGACTACTAATACTGATAATAATGGCTTAGCTGTGCCAGTAGTGTGGGCCTGGTAAGGCGTGTAGGTGTATCCTCCAGATTGGGTGTGGCTCTGTGCCTCTTTGTACCACGTAATGGCAGCTGGTGGGAAGGACAAGGCTGCCAAACAAATAGTTAATGTGTATGAACCAACTGTCTGCATAGATTCTTGTTGCTCCTCTCACAATTTACCTGCATGGGAATGCAAGGAATTAATCAAAGTTCCCTAAACATATCAATTACAGGTATGGCATGAAAAAGGTGGGTGTAATCTGGGGTACACGTACATTGTGTTATGTTTTATTCCTACATCGTGACCGCCTCTACACATTGAATCAAAATGTGCACAAAATGATATACAATACTTGGTAAGACGGATACGGTCGTTGCTGTGATGTTGATAGGCTGTGTTGCTGGTTGTTGACACGTAATTTGGGTGTCTAGTTGGTTTACCAGCTCTAGAGCCAAGTACAGCGTAGCGGCTGCTTTGTTATGATTTCGTAGCGGGATCCCTGCTCTCAGTGGAGCCAACGCCCTAAATGCTGGTTCCTCACTCAAAGTAATTTTACATTAACAAGGGAACCTAGCTACAATTTGATGTAAATAATTATATTCAGTCTTATTGATTACTTTTTTGTTAAATCTAGATTCTAAACTAGTCTATTAACAATGTTTCATAATATAAATATACGATGAAATCCATGACGTCACGGAGTCGATGACGTCACGGAGTCTCCCATTTTCCATCCTGAAGAGATTACAGACTAAGGGAGACTGTGTTATATGTATGTGTGTGTTTGTATGTGTCGGTTTCCCAACATAATTCCGGGGGGGAAAGAACACCGGGTCTAAGTCCCGGTAAGGACTGCGATCACTTTATTCTTCTCCTTCAGAATTATAGTGCTGCTTTAATTTGAGTTTACATTGTTGTGCAGCAGTCCGTTGGGGACGTATGTCCCGTACTGGCGTATCGGGTGCTGGAAGTCGTTGCACGTCTTCTTTCCTGGCCAGTTTTGAAGGTACTAATTTCTGTAAAGTTTTGAGAGTAGTGTTGCCTCGGCATTTTACTTTCACTATTCTCAAGATGCCCTGGCTGTCTGGATGAACAGAGACTATTTGACCTATAGGCCACTCTGAGCGTGGTCCATCACTATCCACCAGAACTATGTCACCAGGGTTCAAGTTAATTCTGTCATAGGGGTTGTTTGCCCCGTAATGATACTCCCTCAGAGATGTAAGGTATTCACGAGTCCATACGTCATTCCACCGACTTATCACCCTTGAAAGATGTTTGAAACGTTGAACCAAATCACTCTCTTTGACATATGAAGGATCCTCTGGTTCCTCGTCCGTAAGGGACACAAGTGTTTTGAGAGGTCTCCCATACATCAGATGAGCTGGACTTAATGGTTCACGCTGCAAAACATCATCAGAGAGATAGGTAAGTGGTCGGTTATTAACTCGTGCTTCTATCTCTATGATTACTGTTTGAAGCTCCTGTAGGTCAATCTTTTGGCGGTGTAGGGTTTTTCGTAAAGAACGTTTCACCGTACCAACAATGCGTTCATAGAAGCCTTCGTGCCATGGTGCTCTGGGAGGTATGAATTTCCAATGGCACTGCCGTTGAGTTAAGGCTGTGCGTACCTTTGGGTGTGTCCAGATTTTCCTCAGACATGCTTCTCCTGCCACCAAGTTGGACCCATTGTCTGAAATCATTAACTTAGGACAAGATCTACGTGAAGCAAACCTGCAGAAAGCCTGTAAGAATGCTTCGGCACTCATATCGGGAGTCACTTCTAGACGGACTGCCCTTGTTGTGGCACAAGTAAAAAGACAGATATAGGCCTTTACTGGTTTCTTGTCTTTAGTGCCTGTCAGTGTTAGTGCTCCTGTGAAATCTACTCCTGTTGTCTCAAAAGGATGAATATGTATGACTCGTTCCTTTCGGAAGTGGAGGAGGGCCAGGATATGGACACACTCTGGCATCGTATCTCCGGCATACAACACAGGATTTGATTATGGATTTTACTGTCTGTCTTCCTTGGGGTAGCCAGTACTGTTGTCTTAATTCTGTGAGAGTATCTAATACCCCACCATGCAGAGTGCTGTATTTGTGTATATGTAACACAATTAGTTTGCTTACTATGTGGTGACGAGGGAGCAATATTGGATTTATGACGAGCAGGATCAATTACCAAAGTCCGAGGTAGTTCCAGGTTCTCAGTGGGAACAGTGACATTGGTCACAATGACTTGTGGCTTTTATTCAGGCCACTGGTCGCTGATTAGCCACTGAGGTCCATTGAACTACATCTCTGCCTTTGTTAATTGCCGTAAAGTCAGGCCTCGGGAGAGATAGTCAGCTCGATTCTCTTTAGTAGGTACATATCTTAGTTTATACCCTGCTGACAACTCTCGTATTTCCTTAATGCGGTTACTCACGTAAGGATTCTTACTGTTATTGTTTTTAACCCACTGTAGCACTGCCTCATTATCTGACCATACTACTGTTTCTTTAAAGTGGATGTGGCTTAAGGCCTTGATCAGATAATGAGCCAATCTTACACCTAGCAGTAAGGCTGTTAATTCCAGTTGTGGCAGTGATCTTTTCTTTAAAGGTGCCACTCTGGCATTTGATGTGAGCAAATTGGCTTGCCCATTTGAGACCAGGTAAGCTACTGTACCATAAGCCTTTCCTGAGGCATCACAAAATACATGTAGCTTAATTGGTTCTTTTTCATTTACTATTGTGTTCCTAGGGAACTTGACAGACTCTAGGATGCTTAAATCTTTCACTAACCCTTGCCATTTTTCCTGTAGGGCAGGTGTTAGAAGATCATCCCAGCCTATCTTTTGTTGCCAACATTCCTGTATTATCTTCTTCCCATTAATTAGTATTGGACTTAATAAGCCTAATGGGTCGAAGGGTTTGCTGACTTGTGATAGCAATTTCCTCATTGTTAAGTTAGTGGTATCTGTCTCCACTGAGTTGATTGTCAACTGATCGGCTGTCGTGTTCCATTGGACACTTAGTACCTTTGTCATCTCGGGTACTTGGTAGTAGGGAAATTCAGTTGCGATCAGTTGATTTAATTTGTCATTGTTAGAGACCCAAGACTGGAGAGGCATATTGGCTCCCATTAATTTTCGATTGGCCTCATGGTATATGTCCAACAGCTTACTTTCACTGTTGGTTGTTCCTTGAAAATTATCCACATACAGGTTTTCGCTAATTTCCGTCTTGTTCGGGCTATTGGACTTCTTCAAATGCGTATCCTAGGTAGCTTGAAGCAGAAATGGGGAGGACGTGGCCCCGAACAAAACAGACGCAAACCAAAAAGTGATTATTTCACTGTTTGGATCGTTAGGATTCTTAATCTATAGGAACTTTGTGTAGTTCTGGTCTTCTTCTTGAAGACCTACCCTAAGGAATGCCTTGCTAATGTCGGCCGTATATGCATAAGTCCCTATACGAAACTTTTACAGCACGTCATAAAGCCTTTGTGTTAGGCTAGGGCCAGTTTGAAGGCAGTCATTTAACGAAACACTATTCTGCCCCATCTTAGCACTGCAATTAAATACTATCCGTAGTGGGGTAGTAGCAGAATTCTTCTGTACATGATGGTGTGGCAGATAGTGTCCTTCCTTTGGGTTATCATTTGTTACAACTTCGATAAATTTGTCATCGAGCTGCTTCTGTATTATTTCATGGTACAACTTCAAGTTCTCAGGTTGTCTTTGAAAGCGTAACACCTGTGATCTTAATTGATTTTATGCCATAAAGTAGTTGACGGGTAGCTGAGGGTGATTCAGCTTCCATGGTAACCTGACCCAGTACTGATTATCTCTGTAGATAACTGAGTCTAGGTATTGTTTGTAAGTCCAGTCATCATCTGGGCTAGGTTGTTCAGGGACAATGTCGAGAGTTGCCAGGTTCCATAATTTATATACTGGGGGATCAAGCTCATCCTCGGATATGTCTCTGTGTTGCAGTGGAGACTGTTCTCCTAGTCATGCAACCATTACTGTGTTGGCATGTTGGTGATCTACAGGTGCGGGTTGTTTTAGCCGTAATACTGGGCCTGTTAGTAAATAGCCACCTACAGATGGTAACACGTTCATACCGTAGTAATCTTCCTTTCCTATGATAAACTTATGGTAGACATCTGATCCCTAAGGATTCCAATATTGGAAAGGTTGTCCGATGTAATGTTATCAGCCAAAGGAATTCCCTTTTCTTCCAGGAATTTGGCTGTTGTTCCTAGACCTTCTATATACAGGTCTGTTGGGAATCTATCTACTACCAGTGCTGGTACTTTTCGTACATAACCTCCTAATTGTACTTTGGGTCGTACTAACCTGTAAGCTCGGGCTCCTGAGTTAGTCAGGAATCCTGCTATGTTTATCCGTGTCTCCTCTACAGGTGTAAGTTTCAGTTTATCTACCAACTCCTTGGATATAAAGGTCAGTTGGGACCCTGTATCAAATAATCCACGTACGGTGGCCTTATTCTTTCCATTTCTAATGATCAATCGTGCAGTAGGTAGAGCTGATTTATGGTTAGACCTTGTTGAGAAGACACTTATGTCAGGTAACACAGTACAAAGTTGTACTGAAGTGGTAGCTCCTTCCTCCTCCTGTGGTTTGGCAGACTTTGTACTTGTGTCCCCACAAAGTGCTGTATGGTGTTGACCCTTATGGCACTTATTGCAGGAGCGTATTGAAGTTGTGCAATTGTCGGGATGATGTTCCCTTATACACTTGATACATCTATGTAACTCCTTGAGTCGTTTTATGTGTGTTGCACGATCAGGGTAGTGTCTGCAATTGTACATGGAATGTGATTGCTCACAAAACACACATGGTCTCCAGACATTAACAGTATCTTGAGGAGTCACCGTTTTGGGTGACACGTTAACTGTAGGTTTCGAGGGACCAACTGCATATGTTCCTACCCTGCCCTGATTCCACTTTGTGGAGGGGGAAGTTGTTTTAGCTTTGTTTGGAGTACTGTTTGTACTCTGTTGTTTACTATTAGTAGTAGACGAAGGTTCAGATGTCACTTTTCCTTCTGGATTAACTCTTTCTCGTTCTATGATGGTTTGTAAACCCTTTGTAATCTCCTTTACAGTCAAGGATGACATACCTACTAATACAAACAACTTATCCAGTATGTCCCTGGGTAATTTTCGTGTCATATGGACTTGTATTATCGAGTCTGACTCATCCAAGTTCACTTTATTTTTAAGTGCCTTGAGCATGGACTCAAGCTCCAATCTGAAGGCTTGGAGTGAGACCAGTATTATTTAGAGGTTTAATGTCTAACAGTTTCTGTGTTAGAATTCTGATGGTCCTTTCAGGTTTAGCGTAATTATCTTTCAGGAGTTGTACTGCATTGTCATAATCATCGTCTGTGTGATTTAGATTTTACAGACTACCGTATACGCTACATCCTTCAAGACACTCTGTAAGTATGTAAACTTTGTCGTTTTTGGCACATTAGCATTAGAATCCACAGAATCGACAAATTTGCTCCAGAAACCGTCCCAACTCTCGTCTTCTGTTCCAGAAAAAGTTGGGAGACTAAGTGATGGCAATTTGACTTCTGGTGCTGTCTAGTTCTGGGAAGTTGTGGTTGCAATATTTATATTGGCTTTATGGGCATGTATGATATCATCAAAGTGTTACAACTTTGTAAACATTGCATCTTCATAATCGGAATGTTCTTGTAGTACACCTTTCATTGTCTCTCCATCAACATTGGTAAGCTTAAGTAAATCTTGATATTCTTTCATTTGTTGCAACACACGGTCATATTTGTTCCGTGTAACAACACTCTCCCGTCCAAACGGCCGGGAGAGTGCTCTCACTCTCATGGTGGGGTGAGGTTTCTCATTCTCATGGTCGGGAGAGTGCTCTCACTATTATAGTGGGGGTGAGTGCTCTCACTCTCATGATGGGGAGGGGCCTCTCACTCTCAAGGTGGGGTGAGTGTTCTCACTCTCATGGTAGGGAGAGTGCTCTCACTCAAATGGTGGGGTGTGTGCTCTCACTATCCTTGTGGGGAAAGTGCTCTCACTTTCATAGTGGGGTGAGTGCTCTCACTCTCATGGTGGGGAGAGTGCTCTCACTCTCAAGGTTGAGGTGAGTGCTCTCACTCTCATGGTGGGGTGAGTGCTCTCACTCTCATGATGTGGTGAGTGCTCTCACTTTCATGGTATTGTGAGTGCTCTCACTCTCAAAGTGGGGGAGAGTGCTCTCACTTACATGATGGGGTGAGTGCCCTAACTCTCATGGTGTTGTGAGTGCTCTCACTCTCATGGTGGGGAGAGTGCTCTCACTCTCATGATGGGGTGAGTGCTCTCATTCACATGGTGGGGTGAGTGTTGTCACTCTTATGGTTGGGAAAGTGTTTTCATTTTCACTGTCGGGAGAGTGCTCTCACTCTCATGGTGGGGTGAGTGTTATCACTCTTATGGTGGGAAGAGTGTTCTAATTTAAACGGTAGGGAGAGTGCTCTCACTCTCATGGTGGAATGAGTGTTCTCATTCTCATTGTGGGGAGAGTGCTCTCACTATCACGGTGGGTAGGGGGCTCTCACTCTCATGGTGGGGAGAGTGCTCTCACTCACATGGTGGGGGTTAGTGCTCGCACTCTCCTTGTGGGGAGAGTGCTCTAACTCTCATATTGGGGTGAGTGCTCTCACTCTCATGGTGGGGGGAGTGCTCTCGCTCTCATGGTGGGGTGAGTGCTCTCACTCTCACGGTGGGGTGAGTGTTCTCACTTTCATGGTGGGGAGAGTGCTCTCACTCTCACGGTGGGGAGGGGCCTCTCACTATCATGGTGGGGTGAGTGCTCTCACTCTCCTTGTGGAGAGAGTGCTCTCACTCTCATGGTGGGTGAGTGCTCTCACTCTCATGGTGGGGAGAGTGTTATAACTCTCATGGTAGGGAGAGTGCTCTCACTCTCATATTGGGGTGAGTGCTCTCACTCTCATGTTGGGGAGAGTGCTCTCACTTCCCTTGTGGGAAGAGTGCTCTCACTCTCATAGTGGGGAGAGTGCTCTCACTCTCATGGTGGGGGTGAGTGCTCTCACTCTCATGGTGGGGTGAGTGCTCTCACTCTCATTTTGGGGTGAGTGTTCTCACTCTCATGGTGGGAAGAGTGCTCTCATTCTCCCGGTTGGGAGAGTGCTCGCACTCTCATGGTGGGGTGAGTGTTCTCGCTTTCATAGTGGGAAGAATGCTCTCATTCAAACGGCCGGGAGAGTGCTCTCACTCTCATGGTGGGGTGAGTGTTCTCATTCTCATGGCGGGGAGAGTGCTCTCACTATTATAGTGGGGGTGAGTGCTCTCACTCTCATGATGGGGAGGGGCCTCTCACTCTCATAGTGGGGTGAGTGTTCTCACTCTCATGGTAGGGAGAGTGCTCTCACTCAAATGGTAGGGTGAGTGCTCTCACTCTCATGGTGGGGAGAGTGCTCTCACTCTCAAGGTTGGGGTGAGTGCTCTCACTCTCCTTGTGGGGAGAGTGTTCTCACTCTCATGATGGGGTGAGTGCTCTGACTCATATGGGTGAGAGTGCTCTCACTCTCATGGTGGGGTGAGTGCTCTCACTCTCATGATGTGGTGAGTGCTCTCACTTTCATGGTATGGTGAGTGCTCTCACTCTCATAGTGGGAGAGAGTGCTCTCACTCAAATGGTGGGGTGAGTGCCCTATCTCTCATGGTGTGGTGAGTGCTCTCACTCTCATAGTGGGGAGAGTGCTCTCACTCTCATTATGGGGTGAGTGCTCTCACTCTCATGATGGGGTAGGTGCTCTCACTCTCATTATGGGGTGAGTGCTCTCACTCTCATGATGGGGTGAGTGCTCTCACTCTCATGGTGGGGTGAGTACTCTCACTCTCACTTTGGGGTGAGCGCTCTCATTCTCATGGTGAGGAGAGTGCTCTCACTCTCATGGTAGGGTGAGTGTTCTCACTCTCATGGTGGGGAGAGTGTTCTCATTTTCACGGTCGGGAGAGTGCTCTCACTCTCATGGTGGGGTGAGTGTTCTCACTCTCATGGTGGGGAGAGTGTTCTCATTTTCACGGTCGGGAGAGTGCTCTCACTCTCATAGTTGGGAGTGTGCTCTCACTCTCATGGTGGGGAGAGTGCTCTAACTCTCATGGTGGGGACAGTGCTCTCTCTCTCATGGTGGGTGAGTGCTCTCACTCTCATGGTGGGAAGAGTGCTATAACTCTCATGGTAGGGAGAGTGCTCTCACTCTCATGGTGGGGAGAGTGCTCTCACTTCCCTTCTGGGAGGAGTGCTCTCACTCTCATAGTGGGGAGAGTGCTCTCACTCTCATGGTGGGGGTGAGTGCTCTCACTCTCATGATGGGGTGAGTGCTCTCAGTCTCATTTTGGGGTGAGTGTTCTCACTCTCATGGTGGGAAGAGTGCTCTCATTCTCACGGTTGGGAGAGTGCTCGCACTCTCATGGTGGGGTTGAGTGTTCTCACTTTCATGGTGGGAAGAATGCTCTCATTCAAACGGCCGGGAGAGTGCTCTCACTCTCATGGTGGGGTGAGTGTTCTCACTCTCCTTGTGGGGAGAGTGCTCTCACTCTCATGCTGGGAAGTGTGCTCTCACTCCCATGGTGGGGAGAGTGCTCTCTCTCCCAAGGTTGGGGTGAGTGTTCTCACTCTCATGGTGGGGAGAGTGTTCTCATTTTCACGGTCGGGAGAGTGCTCTCACTCTCATGGTGGGGTGAGTGTTCTCACTCTCCTTGTGGGGAGAGTGCTCTATTACAGATGGTGTGTTGGTGGTGCTGTCGTGTTGATCCTTCTCTACGGACAACCCAACCCACAACTCGGTAGAGTGTTTATACTTTGCCAGGAGATCACCCTGGGCGCTTCTGGCTCTTGGAGAGGGGCTCAACGTCACATGTTTAGGGGATGCGGCTCCAATACTTAGCCTCAATGTCACGTGCACACACCCACTCGAGCCACTGTGACTCCCCACTCTCTCCTTAGGTGATATGATCTCCTCAATCCCCTTTTGACTTATTAGTATTACCTTCTACCCTGTCCACAGCAGTGGTTCTTGGTTCTTTCTCTCTCTCCTTCTGTACTATTTCATGGGAAGTCTCACTAGGACAAGGTCAAATACCAGCAAATTTGAATACCTTTACTGGACAGAGCACATACACAATACATATACACATATAATAATAATGAATCCTGTACTCTATACTATTACAATCAAGTTGCTCTCCAACACCATCAGAACTCTATTATCAGTTTACCAAGTGGTATCCTATCTTCTGATTCACCACCTGATACTATCAACCTCCTCATATATATATATATATATATATATATATATATATATTAGTATATTTTGGTAGCAGTCTTTCCTGTAGACATATATTATTAAATATGACCGAAAAAGTAAGATTAATAATTCTAACACGAATTTTCTCAATCCTTCGTACATTATGCTTCACTGTTGGAGGTAAATCAAAAATCACTTCTCCAAAATTCATTTTTATTTCTAGTCTGACGCGACACAGGCGCGTTTCGTAAAACTTATTACATTTTCAAAGACTTCACAAATACACAACTGATTAGAACTTGCGTTTCCCTGATTTTATATCTACATTTGAGTGAGGTGGGAAGGGTGATGTGGCATTACATTTGAGTGAGGTGGGAAGGATGATGTGGCATTAACACAAGACAACACTAGAGGATATTAATAGGGTATTAAAAGTATCAACACAAGACAGAACACGAAACAATGGGTATTGAATAGAAGTGTTTGTAGAAAGCCTATTGGTCCATATTTCTTGATGCTTCTATATTGGAGCAGAGTCTTGAGGTGGGTAGAATATAGTTGTGCAATAATTGGCTGTTGATTGCTGGTGTTGACTTCTTGATGTGTAGTGCCTCGCAAACGTCAAGCCGCCTGCTGTCGCTGTATCTATCGATGATTTCTGTGTTGTTTACTAGGATTTCTCTGGCGATGGTTTGGTTATGGGAAGAGATTATATGTTCCTTAATGGAGCCCTGTTGTTTATGCATCGTTAAACGCCTAGAAAGAGATGTTGTTGTCTTGCCTATATACTGGGTTTTTTGGAGCTTACAGTCCCCAAGTGGGCATTTGAAGGCATAGACGACGTTAGTCTCTTTTAAAGCGTTCTGTTTCGTGTCTGGAGAGTTTCTCATGAGTAGGCTGGCCGTTTTTCTGGTTTTATAGTAAATCGTCAGTTGTATCCTCTGATTTTTGTCTGTAGGGATAACGTTTCTATTAACAATATCTTTCAGGACCCTTTCCTCTGTTTTATGAGCTGTGGAAAAGAAGTTCCTGTAAAATAGTCTAATAGGGGGTATAGGTGTTGTGTTAGTTGTCTCTTCGGAGGTTGCATGGCTTTTCACTTTCCTTCTTATGATGTCTTCGATGAAACCATTGGAGAAGCCGTTATTGACTAGAACCTGCCTTACCCTACAGAGTTCTTCGTCGACTTGCTTCCATTCTGAGCTGTGGCTGAGAGCACGGTCGACGTATGCGTTAACAACACTCCTCTTGTACCTGTCAGGGCAGTCGCTGTTGGCATTTAGGCACATTCCTATGTTTGTTTCCTTTGTGTAGACTGCAGTGTGGAAACCTCCGCCCTTTTCCATGACTGTTACATCTAGAAAAGGCAGCTTCCCATCCTTTTCCGTCTCGTAAGTGAAACGCAGCACGGAACTCTGCTCAAATGCCTCCTTCAGCTCCTGCAGATGTCTGACATCAGGTACCTGTGTAAAAATGTCGTCAACATACCTGCAGTATATGGCCGGTTTCAAGTTCATGTCGACTAAGACTTTTCGCTCGATGGTACCCATGTAGAAGTTTGCAAACAGGACACCTAGGGGAGAACCCATGGCGACCCCATCTACTTGCTTATACATGTGCCCATCCGGGCTCAAGAAGGGTGCCTCTTTAGTACAAGCTTGGAGTAGTTTCCTCAGAATACTTTCTGGCATGTCAAGAGGAGTACAGGCTGGATCACGATACACTCTGTCGGCTATCATTCCGATTGTCTCGTCCACAGGTACGTTGGTGAACAGCGATTCTACGTCCAACGAGGCTCTTATCCCTGTGGCCCGTGCGCCCCGCAGTAAGTCCACAAATTCCTTTGGAGACTTCAGGCTGAAGGCGCAAGGAACATAAGGAGTCAGCAGGCCGTTGAGTCGCTTCGCCAATCTGTACGTGGGTGTGGGTATCTGGCTAATGATTGGCCGAAGTGGGTTTCCAGGCTTGTGCGTCTTGACATTTCCATACGCATATCCAGGTTTATATTCCCCAATGATCTTTGGCAGGTGGAGTCCGGATTTCTTGGCGTTCACAGTTTCGATCAGTTTGTTGACCTTTGCTTTTAATTCGGCTGTAGTGTCCTTCGTTACCCAAAGGGTAACGAAGGACACTACAGCCGAATTAAAAGCAAAGGTCAACAAACTGATCGAAACTGTGAACGCCAAGAAATCCGGACTCCACCTGCCAAAGATCATTGGGGAATATAAACCTGGATATGCGTATGGAAATGTCAAGACGCACAAGCCTGGAAACCCACTTCGGCCAATCATTAGCCAGATACCCACACCCACGTACAGATTGGCGAAGCGACTCAACGGCCTGCTGACTCCTTATGTTCCTTGCGCCTTCAGCCTGAAGTCTCCAAAGGAATTTGTGGACTTACTGCGGGGCGCACGGGCCACAGGGATAAGAGCCTCGTTGGACGTAGAATCGCTGTTCACCAACGTACCTGTGGACGAGACAATCGGAATGATAGCCGACAGAGTGTATCGTGATCCAGCCTGTACTCCTCTTGACATGCCAGAAAGTATTCTGAGGAAACTACTCCAAGCTTGTACTAAAGAGGCACCCTTCTTGAGCCCGGATGGGCACATGTATAAGCAAGTAGATGGGGTCGCCATGGGTTCTCCCCTAGGTGTCCTGTTTGCAAACTTCTACATGGGTACCATCGAGCGAAAAGTCTTAGTCGACATGAACTTGAAACCGGCCATATACTGCAGGTATGTTGACGACATTTTTACACAGGTACCTGATGTCAGACATCTGCAGGAGCTGAAGGAGGCATTTGAGCAGAGTTCCGTGCTGCGTTTCACTTACGAGACGGAAAAGGATGGGAAGCTGCCTTTTCTAGATGTAACAGTCATGGAAAAGGGCGGAGGTTTCCACACTGCAGTCTACACAAAGGAAACAAACATAGGAATGTGCCTAAATGCCAACAGCGACTGCCCTGACAGGTACAAGAGGAGTGTTGTTAACGCATACGTCGACCGTGCTCTCAGCCACAGCTCAGAATGGAAGCAAGTCGACGAAGAACTCTGTAGGGTAAGGCAGGTTCTAGTCAATAACGGCTTCTCCAATGGTTTCATCGAAGACATCATAAGAAGGAAAGTGAAAAGCCATGCAACCTCCGAAGAGACAACTAACACAACACCTATACCCCCTATTAGACTATTTTACAGGAACTTCTTTTCCACAGCTCATAAAACAGAGGAAAGGGTCCTGAAAGATATTGTTAATAGAAACGTTATCCCTACAGACAAAAATCAGAGGATACAACTGACGATTTACTATAAAACCAGAAAAACGGCCAGCCTACTCATGAGAAACTCTCCAGACACGAAACAGAACGCTTTAAAAGAGACTAACGTCGTCTATGCCTTCAAATGCCCACTTGGGGACTGTAAGCTCCAAAAAACCCAGTATATAGGCAAGACAACAACATCTCTTTCTAGGCGTTTAACGATGCATAAACAACAGGGCTCCATTAAGGAACATATAATCTCTTCCCATAACCAAACCATCGCCAGAGAAATCCTAGTAAACAACACAGAAATCATCGATAGATACAGCGACAGCAGGCGGCTTGACGTTTGCGAGGCACTACACATCAAGAAGTCAACACCAGCAATCAACAGCCAATTATTGCACAACTATATTCTACCCACCTCAAGACTCCGCTCCAATATAGAAGCATCAAGAAATATGGACCAATAGGCTTTCTACAAACACTTCTATTCAATACCCATTGTTTCGTGTTCTGTCTTGTGTTGATACTTTTAATACCCTATTAATATCCTCTAGTGTTCTGTCTTGTGTTAATGCCACATCATCCTTCCCACCTCACTCAAATGTAATGCCACATCACCCTTCCCACCTCACTCAAATGTAGATATAAAATCAGGGAAACGCAAGTTCTAATCAGTTGTGTATTTGTGAAGTCTTTGAAAATGTAATAAGTTTTACGAAACGCGCCCGTGTCGCGTCAGACTAGAAATAAAAATGAATTTTGGAGAAGTGATTTTTGATTTACCTCCAACAGTGAAGCATAATGTACGAAGGATTGAGAAAATTCGTGTTAGAATTATTAATCTTACTTTTTCGGTCATATTTAATAATATATATATATATATATATATATATATATATATATATATATATATATATATATATATATATATATATATATATATATATACATATATATATATATATATATATATATATATATATATATATATATATATATATATATATATATATATATATATATGTGTACAATGAAAATCAGCATGTGAATGCAATAACATATATCAGCATAAATGTTCCTTGATACACCACAATGATCAATCGATCACCCTATCAGTCCTAGAACGCATACATCTGCAGGTAATCCAGCCTACGACTGTAACTCTAAACTTCAGTATAAAACACTCCTTGACATAAGAATGCCAACAATCACTCACCTCTCACTGCGTCTTGCACGCTAATGACAACCAAACACTATCAACTCCCTACAAGTAATCCACCAGAACTTCCCTTCCACCTCTGGAAGTTCACTACCCTGCTCTCTTCAGGTTCTTCCGGGTTTACTACCAGGATCCTCTGCAGCTCCTCCAGGCTGCTACACCATGTAGATTTCCATGAGCAGCTACGGTGCTTCACTACTTCTACTAGGGTCCTCCACAGCTCTCCTGGCTGCTACACCATGAAGTTCCCTCGAGCAACTATGGTGCTTCACCACCTCTACAGAAGCACGTGACACTCCTCTTCACTGCTTCTCCTCACAGCTCGAGGTCCTCTCCTCCACTACCTTGGAGTCTCATCAACTACTTCATCTGTGCTGGCTTCGAAGTTCTCAGCAACTTCTTCCCCCAAAGACAAACCTGCAACCCATCGACACTCCAATAAAAATGTTTCCCTTTTAACACATAAACAAAAATAATCACACAATATGTTTGCCTCAAACCTCTATCTGTCCTCTACATACAGTGAGAGTGGACTCCCCCGTTGGGCGGGTCCATGCTCCACCTCGTCTGGCGGGCCTCATGCACTCACTTCGGGAGGGGCCTCCCCGTCGGAGCTCTCAGTCACCTGCCAGCGCTCAGAGGGGACGGGCGTCGCTCCGTGTTCCTCCCTCTCCACTCTTATTTCAGGCTTTCTGCCTTATCAAAACAGGTCTAACTTATCAATAAACATTGCTACTGTCGCTGGGCACACGACCAACTACAAGCAATCACTATGAACTGGCTTAAATCGTGCTTACCACAGATTGTCTCGTAGAGGGCGCTCTTCCCTCTGACGGAGCTTGGTCAGGGCGCTGCCACGGCCCACGATAATGTCTCTGGGCGGCTTAATACTCTCCTAGTCGATCAGGACTTGAGACCACAACGTTCCCAGCTCGATTCTACAGCTGGCACGTCTGCACACTTCTCTTCTCTTGGAGATATATCACTAGGGGTTCCTTTCTGACGGGAGCTCAAACGGAGCGCGGCTTTCCCCCTGCGATGTCTGGCCTCAAGTGAGGTCAAAGCCCTCCAGAAACGAGCCTCACGCCTCCAGCAAAATGTCCACATCTCCTAGCCAGTCATTTATCTGTTTTCTTCTTCACTGCCCATAATCTTAAATTGTTCATCATATCCAACCAGCTATTTTACATATGTGTTATCACCTCTATATTTCTTAGACCTTCTGGTTAGGTCAGGCTTGCTGAATAACTCTCAAGGGGGGAGACTCGTTTCTCCTGTAGGCTGAGATCATAACAGCTCTCACTCTCATGGTGGGATGAGTGCTCTCACTCATATGGGTGAGAGTGCTCTCACGCTCATGGTGGGGTGAGTGCTCTCACTCTCATGATGGGGTGAGTGCTCTCACGCTCATGGTGTGGTGAGTGCTCACTCCCATAGTGGAGTAAAGTGCTCTCGCTCTCATTGTGGGGTAAGTGCCCACACTCTCATGGTGTGGTGAGTGCCCTCACTCTCATGGTGTAGTAAGTGCTCTCACTCCCATGGTGTGGTGAGTGCTCTCACTCTCATAGTGGGGAGAGTGCTCTCACTCTCATGGTGGGAAGAGTGCTCTCACTCTCATAGTGGGGAGAGAGCTCTCACTCTCACTGTGGGGAGAGTGCTCTCACTCTCACGGTGGGGATGGGGCTCTTACTCTCATGGTGGGGAGAGTGCTCTCACTCTCATGGTGGAAAGAATTCTCATTCAAACGGTCGGGAGAGTGCTCTCACTCTCATGGAAGGGTGAGTGTTCTCACTCTCATGGTAGGGAGAGTGCTCTCACTCACATGGTTGGGTGAGTGCTCTCACTCATGGTGGGGAGTGTGCTCTCACTCTCATGGTGGGAAGAGTGCTCTCACTCTCAAGGTTAGGGTGAGTGCTCACACTCCTTGTGGGGAGAGTGCTCTCACTCTCATGGTGGGGTGAGTGCACTCACTCTCATTGTGGGGAGGGGGTTCTCACTCTCATGGAGGAGTGAGTGCTCTCATTCACATTGTGGGGTGAGTGCTCTCACTCTCTTGAGAGAGCACACTCCCCACTATGAGAGTGAGAGCACTCTCCCCACAAGGAGAGTGAGAGCACTCTCCCCACCATTAGAGTGAGAGCCCCATCCCCACCGTGACAGTGAGAGCACTCTCCCCACAATGAGAGTGAGAGCACTCACCCCACCATGTGAGTGAGAGCCCCATCTCCACCGAGAGAGTGAGAGCATTCTCCCGACAATGAGAGTGAGAACACTCTCCCCATCATGAGAGTGACAGCACTCACCCCAAAATGAGAGTGAGAGCACTCACCCCACCATGAGAGCACTCTCCCCATTATGAGAATGAGAGCACTCTCCCCACTATGAGAGTGAGAGCACTCAATCCACAAAGAGAGTGAGAGCACTCTCCCCAACATGAGAGTGAGAGAACTCACCGCAATATGAGAGGGAGAGCATTCTCCCTACCATAAGAGGGAGAGAACTCACCCCACCATGAGAGTGAGAGCACTCTCCTCACAATGAGAATGAAAACACTCTCCCGACTATGAGAGTGAGAGCACTCTCCTCGCAATGAGAATGAAAACACTCTCCCGACTATGAGAGTGAGAGCACTCTCCCCACCATGAGAGTGAGAACACTCACCCCCAAAATGAGAGTGAGAGCACTCACCCCACCATGAGAGTGAGAGCACTCACCCACCATGAGAGTGAGAGCACTCTCCCCACCATGTGAGTGAGAGCACTCTTCCCACTATGAGAGTGAGAGTAGTAGGGAGGAAGACGCACAGGTGATATTTTGTTTCAGGTCAAATATCACGCGTGTGAGCCAGGGTTTTGAGGTCCAATATCCCGCATGTGAGCCATGGTTTTCAGGTTCCAATATCCCGCGTGTGAGCCAGGGTTTTCAGGTAAATTTGGGAAAATTTCCAGTGTAGCGTGTCGGGGTTTTCAGACGAATTTTGGAAAATATCCCCTGTAGCATGTCAGGGTTTTCAGGTGAATTTGGGAAAATATCCCCTGTAGCGTGTCAGGGTTTTCAGGTGAATTTGGGGAGTTACAGATTTGGGATTAAGGATTTCTTAAGAGAAAATAATTTCCGAGACTTTAGAAGTTTGTTAAAAGTTCTTATGATGAAATAATGTCATACGAGTTTGTTAAGAGTTCTTATGGGCAAAATTCAAGTCACTGATGTGGAATTAAGGAAATTCTTATGATGAAATAATGTCATGCGAGTTCGGTAAGAGTTCTTATGATGAAATAATGTCATACGAGTTTGTTAAGAGTTCTTATGGGCAAAATTCAAGTCACTGATGTGGAATTAAGGAAATTCTTATGATGAAATAATGTCATACGAGTTTGTTAAGAGTTCTTATGATGAAATAATGTCATACGAGTTTTGTTAAGAGTTCTTATGGGAGAAATTTTTCAGAGTTCCTACGATAATAAACCGATATTTAGGCCTTATACATTTAAGTAGGATTCTTACTTAGAAACTAGTATATTGCTATATATCTAAATCATTTCCGTACCAACCCCTCCCCCTGTATCTCCTGCTCATACATCACACCCCTCCCTCCCTCCCCCCCCTTACCTCACAATCTCTCACCTCACCTGTATTTACCTTACGGTCCCAGCCAGACGCTGCCTTCAGGTCACCTCCTTAATCTTATGTTATCTTCTCTATAATATCTGGACCTTTCCTCTCCTTCATATTGTTCATTCATAGTTCCTTTTCATTAAACTAGTCAGTTTTACAAAAATAAAACAAAGTCAGTAAGCATGTTCTAGCACATGTTCCCCGCCTTAGTCCTCTGTCGTATATTGAATACTAACAGTCCAACATATAATGATTACTAACAGTCCAATCCCTCTAAAATTTAAAAAATAATCATATTTCAAACGTAGTTCAATACAGTAATTTAGTTACCGAGCTCCAGCTCTTGTCCTCCACCTTAGTTCCCTCGCACACCTTCGTTATTAACCCATTATTTTTCATGAAATTTTAAAACAGCCATACTTCTAACTGTGTAAGTAAAGATAACACATTTACCGAACTCTAGCTCTCGTCCCCACCTTAGTTCTCTCGCGTATCTTCGTTAATACCTATTTAAATTCCCCGAAATTTCTACCCGCTGTATTTCAGACAAGGTTTAGTAAATGCAAACAGTTTACCGAACTCTAGCTCTTATCCTCCGCCTTAGCTCTCTCTCGTATCTTCGTTAATACCTAATCAAATTCCCTGAAATTTTATCCCTCTGCATTTCAGACACAGTAAATAAGATCAAGTCAGTTACTGAGCTCCAGCTCTCATTCCCCACCTTACTTCCCTCTCGTGTCTTCGGTAATATCCTATCAAATTCCCTTAAATTTATACCCTCTGTATTTCAGACATAGTAAATAGCATCCAAACAATTATCAAACTCTAGCTCTTGTCCCCAGCTTAGTTCATTTGTACAAGATCGTTAGTAACAGACTAATTTTCCCGAAATTTAAAGCAGACATACTTCGAAGTTAGTAAATAAGATCAAGTCAGTTACTGAGCTCCAGCTCTCGTCCCCCACCCTACTTCCCCCTCAAGTCTTTGTTAATATCCTATCAATTCCCCTGAAATTTTTACCCTCTGTATTTCAGACACCGTAAATAAGATCAAAAACAGTTATCGATCTCCAGCTCTCGTCCCCACCTTAGTTCTCTCTCGTTTCTTTGTAAATAACCCATCAATTTCCCTGAAATTTTTACCCTCTGTATTTCAGACATAGTAAATATGATGTAAACAATTATAAAACTCTAGCTCTTGTCCTCTGTCCAAGTTCACTTCTGTAAATTCATTACTATCAGTCCAAATCCCCCTGAGATTTAAACACCCAACTACATTTTCAGACATAGTAAATAAAAGCCAGTTCAGTTACCGAGTTTCAACTCTTGTTCCCCCGCTTATCTCATTTTATACAAGTTCTATATTTTCCAACTAAATCACCTGAGATTTAAGATCACCTTATTTCTAACCTAGTAAAATTAATCAGGGCATTAGCCAAGCTCCATTTCCTCAGCCTTAGATCATCAGACATAAATATATTCATTCAAGTCCATCTCCAGCCTAACTCTTTATCCGAGTAGTCACATAACCCCAACCTGTGTAATTATCTTTCATCCCCTCTCACATTCCTCTGTCTCATCCAAGTTTCATAAATTTAAATGTAGCTGTTAATTTGCGTTCTTTCCCCGTTCATAGCATATTCTCTGTAAGTTCAGATCAGTACTTAGTCTTACATATTCTCTAGTTCTTTCCATTTTATACAAGACTTAAACAACTATTACTGTGTCTGTGTCCCCTATCTTATTTAAACATGACTCATATGTAAATATACCCAACTCCTTCCATCCATTACAAGTCCTAGCGTGTTCACCGCCCAACTCACTACGCTTTTTCTACTTTACATGTTGTAGCATGTTTTCCGCGCATCTTGGTACCAACCCTTACAATCTCTCTCAATCCTTTACACGTCTCAGCATGTTCGCCTCGCATCTCACTACGCTGTCTACTTTACATGTTGTAACATGTTTTCCGCACATCTTGATACCATCCCTTACAATCTCTCTCTCTCTCTCTCAATCCTTTACACGTCCCAGCATGTTCCCCCCGCCCAACTTTCAACCCTTTCTTACAATTTTCCTCCATCCCCCGCTACATGTTCTTACCCGTTCATTACAGTCCACTACATATTCTCTATTCATCTTTGTACTAATTCGTAAAACTAGTTGTTTCTGTCATTTTAGTAAGTAAGTAGATCATCGTTATTAACAACAACATCAACAACAACAACAGTAACATTACTAATTCACAGAGAGTTACTACAGAGCATTTAGTAGTTATCCATTTTTTTTCAAATAAAGTCAATATAAATCATTCTAAGACATCTTCGTACAATTAAAGATACTTGCCTGTTCACTAGGTCATTACTTACAGTAGCATCTTAAGGCATTGTTTTTGTAACTCAGCTTTATTAAACATACACCTTCAGTAGTCAAAGGTAGCTTTTCAAGTCATTGTAATCAATATTTCCATTAAACTTACTACAACATGTCATTATTCAGTTGCATAATTAAGTACTTGTTTAGTCCCCCAATGTAATAAGCAAATTATTCTATTAAGGATAAAGAAATCTTATTTAGAAGAGACATTGAGTTTATTACAACATTTAACATATACAGGTAATCAAGAAAATCATATACAGGTATTCAAGAAAATCATATACAGTTAATCATAGTAGTTATGCAATTATTAAAGAA
>NC_091165.1:7473813-7498813 GCF_040958095.1 Procambarus clarkii
AATACCTCAGGACTTCTGATAAGTACCCTCAGGATACTTATCTTGCCTCTCAGGATGGTAAGTAGTGGATGTCTTATGGAGGATGTCAAACTCCACACAAAACTGATGAAAATCTTTGGAAGTGAAATTGGTCCCATTACCTGTCTGTATTACTTATGGTAAATCAAAAAAGTACAAAATTTCCTTATGTGCCTCACTACTACTTTCATTGTCGCATTTCTCACAGGGAAAGAGAAATTTCTTCAATGAAAGAGAATTTCTCTTTCCTCAGGAAAGCACGTGGTCTGACACATTATGGTGATGAGATACAAATTACCACTCATGGTTCTAGGCTAAGGGCCTACTACATCAACGATAATATCAGTACAGGGTTCCTCAGCCACCACAATTGGCTGTAAAAGGGCTTTTGGTATTACCTGGCTTGTTTTCCAGTTTTTACACATACAGGATATTCGTTACAATACTGGATGACATCTTTTTTTAATCCAGGCCAGGTAAAATACTTGCTTATTTTATTTTATGTTTTTGCAATACCCTGATGACTGCCTATTTGTGAATCATGGATTACACTTAGCACCTTTTTTCTTGAACCCCTCGGTAGAACTTTTTGATTAACTACCTTCCAAGTATGTGAAACAGGTAAGTTTCTATGTCTCCACTTCCACACCAACACCTCTTTAGTGTAATAATAAGTCATAGCCTCCGACTCTGCCTCTTTTTCAGTTACTGCCTAATTATGCAAGTCAGTCAACGTAGGATCAGTTCTTTGCTGATGAATACAATTTTACTTTGATCTCAAGTCTGAAAAGCCAGATGTAGTAACTGGACTGCACTCTTCCCTATCCCTTTTCCTAGATGGTTTAGTGGCGGTGCTCCTCATCATTTTCTCCACTTGCTTCATCCAGCTTGGCCTTAAAATTGTCACAAAGATCCACTTTACTACTGTATTTGTTAACCTCTAATTTTGTCTTCTGACTTACATTATTGGAAGTTTGTGATATTTGAGACTCGGACTTTGACTGGGTCACGGCACATGCTGGGTACATTACCATGTCCTCAGAATCTGTCCGTGCCCTTATCACCTCCGGCTTACTTAGCATTATTGGGTGGTCATCTCTTTTTAACTCGATTACCAGCAAGATCATCCCCAATATTAGATCAACGCCAACAACTGGTAATTTAGGACTAACACCTACTAAAATTTTGCCTTTAATAAAATCACTCTCAAAGTTTACTTCCCTTGGGGTTACAGTCTGAAAATCTCCAGTGATTCCCTGTATAATTATTACCTCCCCAGTCTCTGTAGACACTGTATATATATTGTATATATATATATATATATATATATATATATATATATATATATATCACTAAGAACTCTTTGACCCAGCCAGGATTCGAACCCATGCCGTCCAGGATCACCCCTAAACGTACACAGTACCGTGACCACCGCACCAATGATCGTCTTCTTTTAGACGATCATTGGTGCGGTGGTCACGGTACTGTGTACGTTTAGGGGTGATCCTGGACGGCATGGGTTCGAATCCTGGCCGGGTCAAAGAGTTCTTAGTGATACATGGCTTGCGCGTTCATGCAGCTTTCTCATATATATATATATATATATATATATATATATATGTTTCATTGAATATGACCGCATATTCTGTATTTATTATTTTCTGGTTTAGGGCTTCTATCCCTCTAACTATTTTCTTAGCATCAGGGCTTAATTGAAATAGGAGTTCTGAAATAGGAGTTTAGAACTCCTATTTCAATTAAGCCCTGATGCTAAGAAAATAGTTAGAGGGATAGAAGCCCTAAACCAGAAAATAATAAATACAGAATATGCGGTCATATTCAATGAAACATGTTTGAAAGAAAACCTGCTGCCAGTATACACCAATATATATATAATATAATATATATATATATATATATATATATATATATATATATATATATATATATAAATATATAAATATATATATATATATATATATATATATATATATATATATATATATATATATAATATATATATAAATATATAAATATATATATATAATATATATATATATATAATATATATATATATATTATATATATATTATATATATATATATATATATATATATATATATATTAATATATTTTGGTAGCAGTCTTTCCTGTAGACATATATTATTAAATATGACCGAAAAAGTAAGATTAATAATTCTAACACGAATTTTCTCAATCTTTCGTACATTTCTTTTCACTGTTGGAGGTAAATCAAAAATCAATTCTCCAAAATTCATTTTTATTTCTAGTCTGACGCGACACGAGCGCGTTTCGTAAAACTTATTACATTTTCAAAGACTTTAGTTTACAAATACACTACTGAATAGAACTCAAGACACACAAGCCTGGAAACCCACTTCGGCCAATCATTAGCCAGATACCCACACCCACGTACAGACTGGCAAAGCGACTCAACGGCCTGCTGACTCCTTATGTTCCCTGCGCCTTCAGCCTGAAGTCTCCAAAGGAATTTGTTGACTTACTGCGGGGCACACGGGCCACAGGGATAAGAGCCTCGTTGGACGTAGAATCGCTGTTTACCAACGTACCTGTGGACGAGACAATCGGGATGTTAGCCGACAGAGTGTATCGTGATCCAGCCTGTACTCCTCTTGACATACCAGAAAATATTCTGAGGAAACTACTCCAAGCTTGTACTAAAGAGGCACCCTTCTTGAGCCCGGATGGGCACATGTATAAGCAAGTAGATGGGGTCGCCATGGGTTCTCCCCTAGGTGTCCTGTTTGCAAACTTCTACATGGGTACCATCGAGCAAAAAGTCTTAGTCGACATGAACTTGAAACCGGCCATATACTGCAGGTATGTTGACGACATTTTTACACAGGTACCTGATGTCAGACATCTGCAGGAGCTGAAGGAGGCATTTGAGCAGAGTTCCGTGCTGCGTTTCACTTACGAGATGGAAAAGGATGGGAAGCTGCCCTTTCTAGATGTAACAGTCATGGAAAAGAGCGGAGGTTTCCACACTGCAGTCTACACTAAGGAAACGAACATAGGAATGTGCCTAAATGCCAACAGCGATTGCCCAGACAGGTACAAGAGGAGTGTTGTTAACGCATATGTCGACCGTGCTCTCAGCCACAGCTCAGAATGGAAGCAAGTCGACGAAGAACTCTGTAGGGTAAGGCAGGTCCTAGTCAACAACGGCTTCTCCAATGGTTTCGTCGAAGACATCATAAGAAGGAAAGTGAAACGCCATGCAACCTCTGAAGAGACAACTAACACAACACCTATACCCCCTATTAGACTATTTTACAGGAACTTCTTTTCCACAGCTCATAAAACGGAGGAAAGGGTCCTGAAAGATATTGTTAATAGAAACGTTATCCCTACAGACAAAAATCAGAGGATACAACTGACGATTTACTATAAAACCAGAAAAACGGCCAGCATACTCATGAGAAACTCTCCAGACACAAAACAGAACGC
Organism: Procambarus clarkii; assembly: GCF_040958095.1. NCBI lineage: Eukaryota > Metazoa > Arthropoda > Malacostraca > Decapoda > Cambaridae > Procambarus > Procambarus clarkii. Next base: position 7,477,324 of record NC_091165.1, read on the forward strand.
TTTAAAAGAGACTAACGTTGTCTATGCCTTCAAATGCCCTCTTGGGGACTGTAAGCTCCAAAAAACCCAGTATATAGGCAAGACAATAACATCTCTTTCTAGGCGTTTAACGATGCATAAGCAACAGGTCTCCATTAAGGAACATATAATCTCTTCCCACAACCAAACTATCGCCAGAGAAATCCTAGTAAACACAGAAATCATCGATAGATACAGCGATAGCAGGCGGCTTGACGTTTGCGAGGCACTACACATCAAGAAGTCAACACCAGCAATCAACATCCAATTAATGCACAACTATATTCTACGCTCCTCAAGACTCCGCTCCAATATAGAAGCATCAAGAAATATGGACCAATAGGCTTTCTACATACAATTTGTGACGGTAACGCGTTGGTGTTCGGCTGTTCAAAAGCTAGGGGTATGGCCTCGTCACATATAGAAAAAAAAATAGAAAATCTGGAACTTCGTCTGTGGTAAGGTAAGGAGAAGACACACAAAACACAAGTAAATTTTAACAATGAAATTTTAATTACGTTAAAGAAAGCAAAACATGAATAAAATGGACATACAAATTCGTATAATAAAATCAAAGTAATAAGAATAATCAAATGACAAAATGAAAAGTTACGTTAAGACAAGTGAGCAAATAACAAGTGTATGACAAACAAAGTAAATAGGTGCAGGAATATTGGCTTTAAGCTGCCAATCTTAGTACACGTAAGCCTGGGGCTTAGTCTACCAACGAGACGTGTTAACTTGTTGAAAGCACGGGATATTCTGAGGACTGAGGTCGTGGCGGCCCCAGACATCAAGTAGTATGGTGGGTGGAGTGCAGTTGCAGCTGGACCCGCAGCCAATCAGCGATGAGCAGGCGACAAGACAGGTAGTTTGGCGGTTCGAGGTGGAGCAGGTGTTCCTGGCTGCATACGTTTTACTCTCTGGCAAACCTTGAAGATGTTGTTGTCGTTGTTGGATATTTCTTCCATAGTAGTTGTATATAGATTTGTAGCAACGTATTTTGGAGGGAAGAGCAGGCTCAATCTCTTGAAGGAGATTATCGTCACAACTCTCCCCCGAAGCCTGCGGTTCTGGAAGAAGTACGTCGTTATGTGGTGGAGTAATAGATGGAGTCGCTTCTACTTCATAAACTCTGGAGAGATCATGGGCTAAGATGTTGTCGGAATCTTGGTATAGCGTGTCTCCAGGTTGAATTTCTGCAGTTATCAAGCCCATAGTAGAAGACGTTGAGATGAGAAGTGGGCGTGCTGCAGGAGGTGTAGGGTGGTGTGGTCTGTGTTGATGGTAGACCAAGCACTTTTCAGGTGTGGAGTGAAGTGCTGGATCTTCAGGATGTTGAAGAGTAGCTCTTTGCCAATTGTTCCGTAGTTCCTTGTAGCAGTAGTCGCTGACAGGTGTATTCTCCTCGCCTCGTTGCTGCATCACGACACCACCAACGTCGGTACCACTGGCGTCGACATGGAGGATGAAGGGCTTATCTGACGAGGTGAGAGTGGAATTAGAATATGGCAAAGGAGCACTATTATTATCCTGAAAGTATTTGGGAAAATCATTAAGGATTTCGGAATTAGAAAGCGCTGACTCCTTGTCAGTGCTTTCGGGAGAAGCTGGGAAGGTCTCACTGTGGATGTAGGGTTCTGTGAAGGTAGAACAGTTAATCAGGACAGTGGGAGGAGTACCATTATATTGCTTCAGGAGGTTGACGTGGCACAGCTGGGTCTTCCGCCGCCTATCTGGAGTCTCTATAACGTAGTTGTTGTTATTTCTGCACTCTTTGACGCGGTAGGGTCCTGAAAACCTGTTTTGTAAAGGTGAACCTGGGATAGGGAAGTATGCTAGAATGAAGTCTCCTGGCTTAAATTTTCGTACTTTGCTGGTCTGGTCGTAATGAGTCTTCATCCTCTCCTGGGCTTTCAATAGATTATCATGGGCAAAACGGTGGACTCTCTCTAGAATGTGTTGAAGGTTTTGAAGAAACTGGGGCACATTCTGATGCTCACTGAAGGTGGCATCTCGGAGAGAGTCTTTGAAAGCCTTAAGGGGAGTACGGCACTTACGGCCGTAGAGCATCTCATAAGGAGATACTCCTAGGGACTCATTGGGAAGGCTTCTGTAAATACACATTATAAGGTCGATTTACTTATCCCAATCCTTAGAGGTTTCACTACAAAACTTTTTCAAGAGTGCTTTGATAGTCTGATGACTACGTTCAAGAGAACCCTGTGAAGCAGGATGATAGGGGCTGGACAATACCCGTTTGATGTTGAACTCCTCCAGTGTCCTTTTAAGAGATCACTGATGAAGTTGGTACCACAGTCGCTCTGAATCTCCCTGGGAAATCCGTATTGAGTGAAGATCTTCAATAGATGTTTTACAACGTAGCAGCCGTGATGTTCTTCACTGAACTGCTATGGGAAATCTGGTGGTAGGACACAGGATGGTTAAGATATAGGCGTTACCTGAACTGGTCCGAGGTAAAGGACCAACACAGTCTATTATGAGTCTGTGGAAAGGTTCCGCAGGCACCTGTATGGGAATCAGTGGCGCTCTGGGAATGGAGATGTTCGGTTTGCCTGCCATCTGACATGTATGACACTGTTTTACGTACTGTTTGACGCTATTTACCATACCTGGCCAGTAGTAGTCTTGACGAATTCCATGGTAAGTCTTGTTGAAGCCGTAGTGGGAGAGTGCTCCGTGGGCCAGAAGTAGTAGTGGGCCGCAGGCTGGTAGGAATCACAAGTTGTTCGATGTTGGCCCAATCGTCCTCCTCCTTCAGTTTACTGGGTCTATATCTGCGGTAGAGCAAGTCGTTCTCTAGGAAGAACCCAGGAACACTGTCGGGTTGAGTTCAGCCTGGAAAAACAATGGTGTTAAAGTAAGATCTTCCCTCTGCAACTTACGGAACTCCAACTTGGTCAGATTCGGGGGTAGTTTCTGAGGGTCTTGAGGGACAGCGGTAGCAGTAGAGTCAGCTGGCTGTGGACGTGCGGCTTGTGCACGGGTGGTCACAAGAACCGGAGGAGAAACTTCATCACTCTCTTGAACCTCTGCTGGAACATACGCTAGAATAGGATTAATTGGCACAGATGTACACACCTGGGGTTTGTTCATGACATCAGGTTGGTCGGTTGCAGGTCTTCTGCCAAGTCGTTGCCTAGGAGAAGTTGCACTCCAGGCATGGGAAAAGGCTTTTCCCTGACGGCGACTTGGACTTCTCCGTTCGCGTAGGGACAATCCAGGTGGACTCTGGCGAGAGGGTATGGAGTGGTAGCAGTGAGGTCAGTGATGAAGACAGTTTCTCCGGTGTAGACGATGTTGGGCACAGCCGACTTCAAGATGATCGATTGAAGAGCCGCTGTGTCCCTCAAGATCTTCAATTTGAAACGTCCCTCCGGATTTGAACCGTTGGCAGAGACAGTTCCAGTATACAGGTGGTTACTGAAAAGAGAGAGATCATTAACATTAACACCAACATTCATCATAGGCTTACCGGACTTAGGAGGAGTTGGTTTGGGTTTCTGTGGGTCAGTGGTTCCCATGTATTGAGACTTACCACACTTGTCTATGGTATGTCCATAGAGTCTACAATACTTGCAGTACAATTGCGAGCCAGCTTGATCGGTGCTCACTTTCTCGTAACTGTACCACGACTTCTTACTGGAGGATGGTTCGGGTGTCAGCCGGTGGATGAGGCTGTAAGTGTCAGCCGACTTAGCACACTTCAGGTAGTCGGTTTCTTCTTTATCTGCTAAGTAGAGATGGACAGGAGGCGGCACACGCCTCAAGAATTCTTCAACTAGCATCAGGTTGACGAGTTCTGTAAAAGTAGAGACATGTGCTGCTTCCAGCCATTTCATGAAATATCTCCGTTTTGTGTTAGCAAACTCGAGGAAGGTAGTGGTACTTGCCTTCAGGTGGTCACGGAATTTCCTTCGATAACTTTCTGTAGAGAGGAGGTAGGCGTCCAACACTGCTTGTTTCAGAGTGTGGTAGTCATTCTCAGACGCCAAAGTACTGAGTGTGACTGCAGCTCTACCTGTAAGATGGACTCTGAGAAGTGTGGCCCATTGGTCGACAGGCCAACTGAGTTGATTAGCAAGGGTTTCAAAGGTGGTGAAAAACACATCAACTTCTGCTTCTACAAAGGATTGCATTAACTTACTTGCATGTGATATATTAAAACTGACGGGAAGATTGGCAGTAGCTTGCTGGCGTTGAGCGAGGTGTGAAGTTTCCAACGTGTATTCTCGTTGACGACACTCTAGAGCCAGAGTCGCTTGTTGCTTGTCATGTTCACGTTGCATCTCCAATCGCGTTGTTTTGTTTCAAGCTGTATCCGTTCACGTTCACGGAGTAACGCAATCTCACGTTCTTGTTCTCCTTTCGTATGGCAGCTGCTTCTCTTTGCTGCTCACGTTCAATCTTGGCCAGCTCTAGTTTGAGTTTCATCGTTGCCAAGTCAGTTTTATCTGCAATATAGTAAGTTTCATGAGTTTCAGAGTCTATCTTACCTTGCTCTAAATAGTAATCCAGCAACAGGTTGTGTAGGTCATTTTTGTTGGCTTGGTAGGGAACTTCTAGTTGATACTCATGTGCAAGAGTTTGTAACTCAGTCCTCTTGGCACGACTTAAAGTCCCTATTTCACCTGCTGGATTTGCACGGAAAGCTTGGAGATGAAACATGGTGAAATTAGCAAATAAATTTACACGAATATATAGTTATAGTGAATGTCAGAAACAGGACAACGTGGCAACTGGTACCTATCCTGTAAGATCTTTAACAATTAAAGTTAAGTACAAGATGTTAAATGATTAATTTAAATCAAAGGCGCAGGAAATCTTGTACCCGGTACTCATGTAAGAGGATAAGGGCAAGAAAATCCTACTAACAAATGAAACAGAGTTTCGAAAACAAATGAAACAGTTAATTGCCTCAAAAGTAAAATTGGTAGTCCAAGGATGTAGGCATACCTTGCCGAATCTCTATAGGACATAAAGCAAGTTTTTCCTACTGTAATTTAATATGATACTTACAGAATTAGCGAACTTTTGTGCTCTGAAAAAGTAAGCTAATTCCCTACCGTTGTATGCATCATCATCTCTGACTGACGTGTAGGGGTGCGAGGTGTCAACTGGTGACGAGAACTGCTGCTGAGGTCCCAATTCAGCAACTAAAGTTCGAGCTAGAGGAACTATGGCCCTCTTTGTCCTCCTACAGTCAGATTGCAGGAGATTGGGTGCACTTGACCCGGGGCAGACCACAGTACCAGGGTACCAATATGATGATCTGTCAAAAATGAGAAATATCCAAGGGACAAAGATGGTAAACACGAGTAATAACACGGAGGGAGAGATGACCAATTAAGAGTATGACTGAGGCCTACAGTCACCACGTAATCGAAAGTTGTCTCACCTTCACCATATGCTACTCTCGTAATGCACAATACACCGCACCATATAAAAAATGAAATTGAATATGAAAAATAGTAAAAGCTACGTTAACAAAGTTAAATACGCTTACCATTAATTACCACTTGGCACCAGTACCTGAGTGAAGCTCCTAGGACAGGCCTCCATATAATATGTGACGGTAACGCGTTGGTGTTCGGCTGTTCAAAAGCTAGGGGTATGGCCTTGTCACATATAGAAAAAAAAATAGAAAATCTGGAACTTCGTCTGTGGTAAGGTAAGGAGAAGACACACAAAACACAAGTAAATTTTAACAATGAAATTTTAATTATGTTAAAGAAAGCAAAACATGAATAAAATGGACATACAAATTCGTATAATAAAATCAAAGTAATAAGAATAATCAAATGACAAAATGAAAAGTTACGTTAAGACAAGTGAGAAAATAACAAGTGTATGACAAACAAAGTAAATAGGTGCAGGCCTCTCTTAGTACATGTAAGCCTGGGGCTTAGTCTACCAACGAGACGTGTTAACTTGTCGAAAGCACGGGATATTCTGAGGACTGAGGTCGTGGCAGCCCCAGACATCAAGTAGTATGGTGGGTGGAGTGCAGTTGCAGCTGGACCCGCAGCCAATCAGCGATGAGCAGGCGACAAGACAGGTAGTTTGGCGGTTCGAGGTGGAGCAGGTGTTCCTGGCTGCATACGTTTTGCTCTCTGGCAAACCTTGGAGATGTTGTTGTCGTTGTTGGATATTTCTTCCATAGTAGTTGTATATAGGTTTGTAGTGACGTATTTTGGAGGGAAGAGCAGGCTCAATCTCTTGAAGGAGATTATTGTCACAACTTCTATTCAATACCCATTGTTTCGTGTTCTGTCTTGTGTTGATGAAATTAATACCCTATTAATGCCACCTCACCCCATCCACCTTACTAAAATGTAGATATAAAATCGGAGATGCGTAAGTTCTATTCAGTTGTGTATTTGTAAACTAAAGTCTTTGAAAATGTAATAAGTTTTACGAAAAGCGCTCGTGTCGCATCAGACTAGAAATAAAATGAATTTTGGAGAATTGATTTTTTATTTACCTCCAACAGTGAAAAGAAATGTACGAAAGATTGAGAAAAATCGTGTTAGAATTATTAATCTTACTTTTTCGGTCTATTTATAATAATATAATATATATATATATATATATATATATAATATATATATATATATATATATATATATATATATATATAGTAAAGATAGCATATCTAATAGTAAAGATTGAGATGCTCCTGTATCTCTCCAAATTTTAACATCATGCCACAAACTATTTGTACACTGCAACTTTCCTTTTGACATAAACTCTCCAAAATGATTTATATCAAGAGATTTTTCCCCATTATTTTTCTACACATTTGGTTTTCCCTCCTCTCGCACACTGTGAGTGGCATAGGCCTCTTTTCTGGTGAAGAAAACAACAACTCTTTACAACATGACACTTTCTATGGCAGTAGGAACACTGTTTCCACTTTGGATGAGGTTTATTACTGGTGTGATCCTCTTTGGGTTACACATTAATCCCTTTACCACCTGGCACCTTTGAAAAAGTGTTTCCTTGACCTGCTGTTGGGTACATGTGGGACCCAAATCTTTTGGAGGAGTTTAATATTTAACCAGATCCTTGTCTAGTTGAATGAATTTTATTTTAAAAGTTACTTTATAAATCAACTCATATTCATCTGTTAATTTAGCCAACTCATAAATATCTCTGGGTAATTTCTCTGGCAAATATAAAGCCACATTAGAAGGTATGTAAGATAACATTTCTTCTACTAAGAGTAAATTTTTAACACATATCACACTACAAACACCTATCCTGTCTTTCTTCACACACATCCTCCCCATCTTCCTCCATGTTTACCCATCCTGTCTTCACATTCACCCTCCACATCTTCGCCCAAGAACACCTGTCCTGTTTTCCTTAACACACACCACCCCCCCCCCCCATCTTCCCCCACAAACACTTATCGTGTCTATCATAACACACACCCTCCCCAGCTTCCCCCCCACACACATATTGTGTTTTTCTTAACACACACTCTACCCATATTCCCCCACGAACACCATCCTGGCTCTCTCCACACACACCATCCCCATTTTCCCCCACGCACATTAATCCTGGCATTCTTCACCCACATCCTCCTTATCTTCTCCCTAATACACCTATACTATACTTTCGTCACATACACCTGTTCCGAAATCCATGCAGTTCATGAATTCTCACATTATTCAGTGTTAAGAACAATATATAATTAATTATTTATGTATGTGTAATTTACTTTTGTAAGTGCAGTAGGACATGGCAACACATATTTGGACAGGAGCGGGCCTGCTGGAGTTCACTTGATTCAAACCTGTCTAATACAGGTCAGTTTTTGGACCAGAATAATGTACGTAATGTACGTTGGGTTGCCAGAGTTCATCTCTTATATATCATATCTTTCTAATTTGCCTTTAATAAACATGTTGTACTTTAATTATGTCATATGCATGTTGCAAAATATTTTTAATATTTTTAATGTCTGTATGAGAACAATTACTTTTCTCATAAATTTGTTTTATTTTTTTTTTTGAGATATATACAGAGTTGTTACATTCTTGTACAGCTACTAGTATGCGTAGCGTTTCGGGCTTCCCTGGAATACGATCCCCGCCGCGAAGAATCTTTGTTACAACCAAGTACACATTTTACTGTTGCGTTAAACAGAGGCTACAGTTAAGGATTTGCGCCCAGTAAATCCTCCCCGGCCAGGATACGAACCCATGACAAAGCGCTCGCGGAACGCCAGGCGAGTGTCTTACCACTACCCACGGAGACTGTTCAAGTACTCGTTTGCCAACCTAGGAAGGAGGAGGGGGAAGGGGTGTTTTGGGTGTGAGCGTCAGGCAGACGCCAGTGGTTTGAGAGCATTGAGCTGGGTAACATGTTGTAAGATAAGTCTGTTATTCTTTTTGTTTCAGTAAGTTAGATTAATTGTTCTGGGAGGACAAAACATTAAGCCATTTTCTCTTTTTGATATTACGTGAGCATATATCTATTGTTATACTGATGAAAACTTACTTTTTGATTTATATATATATTTTATATATGCCTGTTTTAATAATACTGATCTTGTGATATTATTTTGTTTGTACCTGCTTAAGAATCACTCTAGTGTATTACTTTAAGAGCAGTGAGCTTACCATTAGACAATTTTGTCATTGCCCAATTATACACGACCTGTATGTACGAGATAGGTAACAACACCCTCCCCAACTTTCCGCACGCATACATATCCTGTCCTTTCTTCACATATTCCCTACCTATCTTCACGCACGCACACCTATCCTCTCTTCATACACGCCATCCCTATCTTCCCCCACCCACACTAATTCTTGCTTTCTTCACACACACCCTCCCAATCTTAACCCCATGCACATTCATCTAGAGGTTATCTTGAAATAATTTCGGGGCTGAGCGTCCCCACGGCCCGGTCCTCAACCAGGCCTCCTCCTTATTGTTACACACCACCAGGAAGCAGCCCGTAGCAGATGTCTAACTCCCATTTTCCTATTAACTGCTAGGTAACAGGAGCATTGGGGTGAAAAAAAACTCTGCCCACTTGTTTCCGCCACCACCGGGGATCGAACCCAGAACCTCAGTACTACGAATCCGAAGCTCTGTCCACTCAGCTGTCAGGTCCCTCATGGGGCAAGGGGCTCATCACATTACCCTCCCCTTCTTTCCCCATGCACATCTATCCTCTCTTTCTTCAATCACGCCCTCCCCATCTTACCCTATGCACACCCATCCTCTCTTTTATCTTATCTTGCCCTGCGCACACCCATACTGTTTTTACACACGCCCTCCTCATCTTTCCCCATGCACTCCTATCCTGTTTTTCTTTACACACACCCTCCCCATCTTCCCCCACTCACACTCATCCTGTCTTTACTCACAAACATCCTCCCCATCTTCCCCCCCCCCTCCCCACACACTTATCCTGCCTTTTTTCACACACACACCTTCACCAACGCAAACGCATCCATTCTTTCTTCACACACACCCTCCCTATCTTCCCCCATGCACACTAATCATGTTTTCACACACACCCTCCGATCTTCCCCCACGCACCTATCCTGTCTATCTACAAATACTCTCTACCCATCTTTCCCCCATGCACAACTATCCTGTCTTTCTGCACACATACCCTCCCCATCTTCTCCCACGCACACCCATCCTCTCTTTCCTCTCACACCCTACCCATCTTTTCCCATTCACCCTCCTTATCTCCACATATATGCACCCTTCTTGAGGTTATCTTGAGATGATTTCGGGGCTTTTTTAGTGTCCCCGCGGCCCGGTCCTCGACCAGGCCTCTACCCCCAGGAAGCAGCCCGTGACAGCTGACTAACACCCAGGTACTATTTTACTGCTAGGTAACTGGGGCATAGGGTGAAAGAAACTCGGCCCATTGTTTCTTGCCGGCGCCCGGGATCGAACCGGGACCACAGGATCACAAGTCCAGCGTGCTGTCCGCTCGGCCGACCGGCTCCCCTTTAAATATGCACAATAAGCATATTGTGCATATTTAAAGTTTTTTATTTAAAGTTATTTATTTATATTGTGCATATATTGTGAGACCCTCACAATATGCTTCAAACACACTCTCTCTTTCACCTCCAGTACACCTTCCCTGCCTCCCTACTTCACTGTACCCAATTTTCCTACACACTGTAATCAAAAGGTTGCACCCAGAATACAAATTTATTGTGTAAACATTAGTTTCCCATGTCAGACGCAAATATTTAAACAAATGCTGATGTATACAGACATAGGCGAGACCATTTCACAACCATATACATCGTTAAGGAATGCATAATGGCCGGTGCCCCTTAAAGGGAGGCATGGGATCCGACCTCGAATTGTCAGTGTCATAAATATCACCTTTAATCTTGCAAAGTTTATTGAGGCTAAGAACCTTGGACAGAAAGGCATTTTATTATATAGATAAAAACAAGGTGATGGTGTATAATATGAGTATCAGTAAGTAGGAGCGAGTTTGTATACATCAGTGATAAACAAATACTTATTCATGATTACGTGGAAGTGTATTGTGAGAGACATAATAATTTCGGTGCTTGCTCACAATGAGTTTATGTGAGTGGTACTCTGAAAATATCAACATATAGTTTACTTAAACTGTCAGAATTTCTCGCTAACTGGATGATCTAATTCTTCAAGTATTCTTCTGTTATATTTGAATATTATAATTTCTAATAAGAACAAATTAAGTCAAACTCAAGAACATGCCACTAACATTGGAGACATAGGGAACGCCTAATAAACACTTAACAGTAAGACATGTTATAAATTGAATTCTCATCAAGTCCCTCGATTCGTTGTAAAGACAAATTTATTGAGTAGGCATAAAAAGGTATCTACCATTTATAATGGATCCAGTGCAATGGATCAATTTTTATTATGAGTATAAGGGGAAATGCAACTAGAATATTGAATGTGTATTAGTCCTCGACAATACCTGGATTATCGCCAACTGGCACCAATATCGTACTATTCCAAGAAAAAGGACAAGTCAAGGCATTAGCGTGGTGGATTTAATTAAGTATGAGCCAACATGATTGTGGAGTTGGGCTTCTATGGAGATTAACTGTTGGCTTTTGCCAAGGAAGCAACGTTAACTAATATATAAAATGTTCTGTGAGACTTTGTTTGGGATAAATAAGGTGCTTGTGTGGTGAATAGAAGGCTTATTAGTTTGGATAAAATTTTATTTCAAAGAGCGCTAGATTGCATTACAGAGCTTTTGGAAACAAGACGGGCAACAGTATTTTTAACGTGTATGAGTATCATGCAATTCGTCACTGATCTCGTCCTCTATTAGTTTGATGCGATAATCGATTACTTTTCGGGTTTCACTCCTAGCAATTCTTACATTCTCCAGAATATATTATCACATGTATATTAGTTCTCGTGAAAATATAAGTGGGATATACCATTAGCTTACCATCCTCCTTAGGCCCAACTAGCACCTAAACTATTTTGATGTTTTGATAAAGAAGATATTGTGGGAAGCGAACTACCGAAGATAAAGTTAATAGTAGAAGAGTTGAAGTTAGTCATAAACCAGCTTAGATGGTGTTAATTGCAAGAGTTGATGTGAGTGGTGTTCCAAATGAGATGGTGATAAACATAAAAAAAATGATGTGAGCGGCGAACCAGCTGAGATGGTGTTAGAAGTAGGAGAGTTAATGTTATGTAAATAGCTGAAGAGCTACCAGTATGAGTACTGACTGACCGTGTGGTGTAGTGAACAACGCCCTCAGCCCACAAGCTCCTCAAGGGAGCAAATGGCCTACGTTTAATCTCAGGCAAAGAGGGAAGGCGTGGCATGCATAATTAACTAAGTTTCCCCATTCACCTAGCAGTAGTTGGATACATGGTCGAAATGCTACTTTTGTATCATGATCCAAGGATAATTAATCGGGGTAAACCATAAGGTAACCATTGTAAATGACGTCTTTTTAACTTGCAAACAAAAATAATAAATCGCCTAATAATATACTTTTACGTAAAAAAAAATAATAATATATAATTAAGTTTTACCATTGCTTCATCGACTTTCAGATGCTTGTCACCATCGCTAGCAAGCAGGGATTCCAAATGATCACTACAGTTGTTACCAACCCATTCGCCGAGAAAGTTTTCTTCGTCTGGGTTGTAAGGTCCAAACCACATTTGACTTCCACACCCTGGAAGAAGGTCTGCTTGACGTGTCCCGCATGGATCAAAAGCAGTTCAAAATAATGACTAAATACCTATCACCAACAACACCAAAATCACAGTTATAACCAGGAAATAATGAAAGCTTGTTCTATGACTGTTATTTTGTTTTTTGTAATGCTTTCCTAGGACAGTCAAATTTTGTTTGAATGAATATTATGCAACTCTTAACACATGTTGAAACACACACAAACACATATACAATAAAGCACACATACTAGGTGTGCTTTATATTATATAACATATTCAAGCAAGCAAACCCAGCAAATACAAAACGTTGTTGAAACCTTCACTAACGTTTCTACAGGGTCGTGGGAAAGAAAAGTTGCAAGTATGGGTAAACAGGCACATGAGCAACATTTAACCCAAGAATGGTAAAAGTATTTCTTTATGTAATTTGGCAAATTCTATTTTAACAATACTTTCTCCTTTATATTAAAAAAAGTTTTTTCATATTTAAATATGATCATTTTGAGACATAAAATAATATTAATTATAAATGTTGTGTCTGAATTGGATGAAAGGTGGGCAAAACATTTAGTTTCTAATTGTTTATTTATTTTGTAATATGATTTTGCTTAAAATTGTTTTTTAAAACTATTTGCTAACTTATATATTAAATAATAAAGTTTTCATATTTTTTTTTTTAATTTATAATTTGTATTTATGTACTTCATTTAAAACATTAACATTAATTATAAATGTTGTTTCATAGGTGCATGAAGCAAATAAGCAGCATTTAATCTAACTTTTTATTGGAATAAAAAATTTAAGTGCATCAAAAAGATTCTTTATTATACCAGATTTTGCATTAAGAACAAATAGGTAAGTGTAACTAGATGAGTATAATTATATGAATGTAACTAGGGGAGTACAAGTAGGTGAGTATAACTAGGAGAGTACAACTAGGTGAGTACTTCAAGGAATAATGGTAGGTGAGTTCTGTTAGGGTGAGAAGAACTTGTTGAGTACAACTAGATGAGTATAGCTATGTTAGAACAAGTAGGTGAGTACTGCTAAGTAAAGTACAGGTAGCTGCTTAATCGAGCTCGATGACTACAACTAGATGAGCACAACTAGGTGAGTACAACTAGGTGAGTACAGCTAGGTGGTTACAGCAAGGTGAATACATGTAGGTGAGTTCTACTAGGATATTACAACCAGGTTAGTTTAGCTAGATTAATATAGATAGGTACTCACCTAGTTTTGCTTGCTATTTCTTAGATACTCCCTTATCTACTGGAGACCCCTACCAGTCTCTTGCCTGTTTCACCAACTTATGCACCAGCCTCTTATGGGGTACTGTGTCAAAGGCTTTCCGACAGTCCAAGAAAATGAAGTCTGCCCAACATTCTCTTTTTTGCTTAATCTTTGTTACATAATCATAGAATTCTGGTAAACAAGTTAGGAAGCTTTATGATTCATGAACTCATCTTGATGGTGTGTCACGAAGTCCCTTCTCTCTAGATGTGCTACTTAGTTTTTTCTCACGATCTTCTAGATCACCTTGCGTGATATACAATTTAAGGACACTAGCCTGCAGATCAGTGCCTCTTGACTGTCACTGTTTTTGTATATTTGGACTACATTAATCGTCTTCCATATTTTTGGTAAGTCTCTTGTCTCCAGAGACCGACTATACACACTTCTGCACACTCATTAAGTACCCAAGGTGAGATTCCGTCCGGATCAACAGCCTTTCTTACGTCCAAATCCAACAGATGCCCTTTAACCTTATCTTTGGTAATTTCGAACCCTTCCAAGGCCGCATGGTTTACTGCCACCTGTGTGTGTGTGGTGTGTGTGTGTGTGTGTGTGTGTGTGTGTGTGTGTGTGTGTGTGTGTGTGTGTGTGTGTGTGTGTGTGTGTATTCACCTAGTTGTGTTTTGCGGGAGTTGAGCTTTGCTCTTTTGACCCAACTCTCAACTGTCAATCAACTGTTTACTAACTACTTTTTCTCCCCACACCGCACACATATACACACACCAGGAAGCAGCCCGTGACAGCTGACTAACTTCCAGGTACCTATTTACTGCTAGGTAACAGGGGCATTCAGGGTGAAAGAAACTTTCCCCATTTGTTTCTGCCTGGTGAGGGAATCGAACTCACGCCACAGAATTACGAGTCCTGCATGCTATCCACCAGGGGCCAGATTCACGAAGGTACTTACAATGTTTTTCTTCTTAGCGCCTTCGTGGCGGCTACGTCGGTATTCAGGTAGCTACACTAAGAAGGAAAACCTTCGTAAGTTTGGTCCATCATCTAAGTGTGCTGTCGGGCACTTGTAGCGTTACGTAAACTGGATATAACTCAATTTTTCTCTACTACATAACACTGAGATCGATTTTAATATAAACAAAAGATTATTAGTTGGCGAATCTCGTGAAGAGGAGTCCTTCGTGTTAGTTATATATGCATTCTCTGCTTGAACCTTGAAGTAAATATGTTTTATGATAGTAGAATTAGTTTTTATAATAGCAAGATATTATACCAGTAGTTATTAAGTAAATAAACTCTGGTGAACATGAAATATGAGAGAAGGTTATGAGCCCTGCCTGATGGAAGCATTTACTATCACCAAATGCCCCTGTTCACCTAGTAATCAGTAAGGGTGTACCTTAGATATACGTACGCAGTTTTAATTTATTTTTTTGGTTTTATTTTGAAATTAAATCTGGGTGAGACATAAAAGAAAAATATCCTGCACAAATAATGTTAGGTTAGGGTAAAAACTTCAAAAACTTTTCTCATTGAATACTTGAACCTATAATTATGACTATATGGACTATTAAAAAAGAGAGAGGGAAGTAGGGGTTCAAGACCGCTTCCTGTTATACAATTTGGCTGTGTAACAATCAGTAAGTAATTATCAAAAGAAGGCACCAAGCTGGGAAGGCTATGTAGCACCATTGTGTGTAGCAATAAACCTATTTTTTTAACAAATAATGCACCTGTGAGAAACAAATCCTATCAGCTGTAAAAATATTGATGCAGTTATTTAAATAAAAAATATAATGAAATAAATATTACTAGTTTATTTTTATGCTATCTTTTTGTACTATACAGTACAGTATATCGAAAGAAGTGAAAAATTGAGACATAATGCACAATTTAATGAATGATTCAAAAGAAATATGACTACTGTATTATATATCAAAATGAGATCTTCATGATCCATGGTTAACATGATTTAATAAGGGTAATATTGGTAACACAAACTATAATTTAAAATCTTTATTACTGATATTTTTGTATTAAGAAGCTTAGGTATACATAGCAATGTGCTGCTACCCTATTCTGTATGGAAGATTACACAGTGTAGATAAAAAAACTAGCTATAAGTTCATCTAATACTCCTATCTCACAAGATGGTTAGTCATACATGGAATCAGGGGAGAAAATACCTGCATTCAATACAAAAAACAAATCAACTCTGACTAAACAATACCTTCACGATTTTCACAAGAGGTAAGCACTGAATCATGGAAACATTATATTAGAACTACTCTTACTAGTTTCTACAAGACTCCTCTTAAACAATGTATTTTTTTAACATGCTTAGGTATACACAGCAATGTGCTGCTTCTCTATTCTGTATGAAAGACCACACAGTGTAGATCAAAAACCAGTTACAAGCTCATCCAACATTCTCACCTAACAGGATGGCCAGTCATACATGGAATCAGGAGAGAACAAATACTTAAGGCTAATCTATTAGCCTCCACTGGCAAAATCTGGGTGCAGCACAAGAATATCTTCCAATATTCCTGAGTGTATGAAGTAATTACAGAGCTCAAAGTGCCTCTTATCATTTGGTATGAAGTCACTGATAACAGGGCAATCACAGATATAGTGTTGGAGAGTATGTCCTCTCAAGTAGGACTGAAAACAGATGTTTTTACCCAGATGGTTAAAACCCATGGAACCGCCTATCCGCTGAAGCCGTACCTGCCAAAATCCAGCTAGAAAATATCATTAAGCAATTGGCGGGACTTAACAAGCCCCCGGCTTTTTGTCCTCGTCGAGACCACTAGATAGTTAGTGGCCCTTGGGTAAATTTTGGTAAATAAATACGTAAATAGATACCATCGCTTCTCAAGTCTTGGGAGCGACAAGGGGAGCAATACACTATCTCTTAGAATTACGTTGGTAAACAAAATATGTAACATATTTGTATACTAAAATGTCGGTGCTGACTTTACAAGTTGAAAAAACATTGTTTTACTTCTAAATATACTAATTTTATAAGAAAATTCGACATAAATATGTCGCAAGTGGTCACGGATAAGCATTGATATGGCAGCGTCGTGATTGGCTACAGGTGTAATATGAAAAATGTTACCTTCTCTCTAATTGGCCAAACTAAAAGCCTACCTAGTGACATATAGCGAGACCTAAGTCAACTACTTTGAAATCTTCGTAAGTTTACATCTCTGAATCGCCCATTGGCGCGTTCTAAGCCGGCACTTAGGAACCTTCGTAGCAAACATACTTACGAAGAAATACATGGAGCTTCGTGAATCTAGGTCCAGGCTACCAGGCCCCACAGATCAGGTGTGTGTCTGTGTATTCACCAAGTTGTGTTTGCGGGGGTTGAGCTTTGTATGTGTGTGTGTGTGTGTGTGTGTGTGTGTGTGTGTGAGTGTGTGTGTGTGTGTGTGTGTGTGTGTGTGTGTGTGTGTGTGTGTGTGTGTGTGTGAGGGTGTGTGTAGGTGTGTGTGTGTGTGTGTGTGTGTGTGCGCGCGTGTGTGTGTGGTGTGTGTGTGTGTGTGTGTGTGTGTGTGTGTGTGTGTGTGTGTGTGTGTGTGTGTGTACTCACCTAGTTGTACTCACCTAGTTGTGTTTGCGGGGGTTGAGCTCTGGCTCTTTGGTCCCGCCTCTCAACCGTCAATCAACAGGTGTACAGATTCCTGAGCCTATCGGGCTCTGTCATATCTACACTTGAAACTGTGTATGGAGTCAGCCTCCACCACATCACCCCCTAATGCATTCCATTTGTCAACCACTCTGACACTAAAAAAGTTCTTTCTATTATCTCTGTGGCTCATTTGGGCACTCAGTTTCCACCTGTGTCCCCTTGTGTTAAATAGACTGTCTTTATCTACCCTATCAATCCCCTTCAGAATCTTGAATGTGGGGATCATGTCCCCCCTAACTCTTCTGTCTTCCAGCGAAGTGAGGTTTAATTCCCGTAGTCTCTCCTCGTAGCTCGTACCTCTCAGCTCGGGTACTAGTCTGGTGGCAAACCTTTGAACCTTTTCCAGTTTAGTCTTATCCTTGACTAGATATGGACTCCATGCTGGGGCTGCATACTCCAGGATTGGCCTGACATATGTGGTATACAAAGTTCTGAATGATTCTTTACACAAGTTTCTGAATGCCGTTCGTATGTTGGCCAGCCTGGCATATGCCGCTGATGTTATCCGCTTGATATGTGCTGCAGGAGACAGGTCTGGCGTGATATCAACCCCCAAGTCTTTTTCCTTCTCTGACTCCTGAAGAATTTCCTCTCCCAGATGATACCTTGTATCTGGCCTCCTTCTCCCTACACCTATCTTCATTATCTTCATTACATTACATTTGGTTGGGTTAAACTCTAACAACCATTTGTTCGACCATTCCTTCAGCTTGTCTAGATCTTCTTGAAGCCTCAAACAGTCCTCTTCTGTTTTAATCCTTCTCATAATTTTAGCATCGTCCGCAAACATTGAGAGAAATGAATCGATACCCTCCGGGAGATCATTTACATATATCAGAAACAAGATAGGACCGAGTACAGAGCCCTGTGGGACTCCACTGGTGACTTCACGCCAATCGGAGGTCTCACCCCTCACCGTAACTCTCTGCTTCCTATTGCTTAGATACTCCCTTATCCACTGGAGCACCTTACCAGCTACACCTGCCTGTCTCTCCAGCTTATGTACCAGCCTCTTATGCAGTACTGTGTCAAAGGCTTTCCGACAATCCAAGAAAATGCAGTCCGCCCAGCCCTCTCTTTCTTGCTTAATCTGTGTCACCTGATCGTAGAATTCTATCAAGCCTGTAAGGCAAGATTTACCCTCCCTGAATCCATGTTGGCGATTTGTCACGAAGTCCCTTCTCTCCAGATGTGTTACCAGGTTTTTTCTCACGATCTTCTCCATCACCTTGCATGGTATACAAGTCAAGGACACGGCCTGTAGTTCAGTGCCTCCTGTCTGTCGCCCTTTTTGTATATTGGGACCACATTCGCCGTCTTCCATATTTCTGGTAGGTCTCCCGTCTCTAGTGACTTACTATACACTATGGAGAGTGGCAAGCAAAGTGCCTCTGCACACTCTTTCAGTACCCATGGTGAGATCCCGTCTGGACCAACGGCCTTTCTAACATCCAGATCCAGCAGGTGTCTCTTGACCTCCTCTCTCGTAATTTCGAACTCCTCCAAGGCCGCCTGGTTTACCTCCCTTTCTCCTAGCACAGTGACCTCACCTGTTCTATTGTGAAGACCTCCTGGAACCTCTTGTTTAGTTCCTCACACACCTCTCTGTCGTTCTCTGTATACCTGTCCTCGCCTGTTCTAAGTTTCACTACCTGTTCTTTCACTGTTGTTTTCCTTCTGATGTGACTGTGGAGTAGCTTTGGTTCGGTCTTGGCTTTGTTTGCTATATCATTTTCAAAATTTTTCTCTGCTTCTCTTCTCACCCTGACGTACTCATTCCTGGTTCTCTGGTATCTCTCTCTGCTTTCTGGTGTTCTGTTATTCCGGAAGTTCCTCCACGCCTTTTTGTTCAGTTTCTTCGCTTCCATACATGCCCTATTATACCATGGATTCTTCTGTTGCTTCTCGGATTTTTCCCTTTGGGCCGGGATGAACCTGTTTACTGCCTCCTGACACTTTTGGGTAACATAGTCCATCATACCCTGTACAGACTTGTCTCTGAGGTCTGTGTCCCAAGGTATTTCACTTAGGAAACTTCTCATCTGTTCATAATTCTCCTTTCGGTATGCCAGCCTTTTGATTCCTAGTTCTTTTTGGGGGGAGATAAGTCCTAGCTCTACCAGGTACTCAAAGTTCAATACACTGTGGTCACTCATTCCCAAGGGCGCTTCCATCTTAACTTCCCTTATATCCCATTCATTTAGGGTAAATATCAAATCAAGCATTGCTGGCTCATCTTCTCCTCTCATTCTTGTTGGTTCTTTGGTGTGCTGGCTTAGAAAGTTTCTTGTTGCCACGTCCAGCAGCTTAGCTCTCCATGTTTCTGGTCCTCCATGCGGGTCTCTGTTCTTCCAATCTATCTTCCCATGGTTGAAGTCTCCCATAATTAGTAGTCCATATCCATTCCTGCTAGCAACAGAAGCTGCTCTTTCTATTATGTTAATGGTGGCCATGTTGTTTCTATCATATTCCTGTCTAGGTCTTCTGTCATTTGGTGGTGGATTATATATGACTGCGACTATAATTTTTTTCCCTCCATTTGTTACAGTACCTGCTATGTAGTCACTGAAACCTTCACAGCCCTGAATATCCATCTCCTCAAAATCCCAGCCTTTTCTTACCAGCAGAGCTACACCACCCCCACCTCTTCCTTCCCTCTCTTTCCTCATAACATAATAGTCCTGTGGGAACACTGCATTTGTTATCGTTTTCGTGATCTTTGTTTCTTTGAGGGCTATTATGTCTGGGTTTTCCTCTAGTACCAGTTCTCCAAGCTCATTTGCTTTATTTGTAATTCCATCTATGTTAGTGTACATCGCTTTGAGGCTCACTTTCTTCTGTCCCTTCTCAAATCGCCTCCTTGGTGAGTGTTCTGCTGGTGGGGGAGGCTGTTCCATGGGTGTGAGGACCTGTGAGGTGGATAACAGGGTCTCAGAGGATACTGGGATGAGGGGCGGGGGATCCAGTGAAGGGGGAGGGTATGGGGTGAAAGGGGAGGGAGGACGGGAAGGAAAGGGGGGGAGGGAGGACTCGGGAGGAGGGGAGGGGTAGAAGGGTGGGGTGTGTGTGTGTGTGTGTGTGTGTGTGTGTGTGTGTGTGTGTGTGTGTGTGTGTGTGTGTACTCACCTAGTTTTGTTTGCAGGGATTGAGCTCTGGCTCTTTGGTCCCGCCTCTCAACCGTCAATCAACAGGTGTACAGGTTTCTGAGCCTGTTGGGCTCTATCATATCTACACTTGAAACTGTGTATGGAGTCAGCCTCCACCACATCTCTTCCTAATGCATTCCATTTGTCAACCACTCTGACACTAAAAAAGTTCTTTCTAATATCTCTGTGGCTCATTTGGGCACTCAGTTTCCACCTGTGTCCCCTAGTGCGTGTGCCCCTTGTGTTAAATAGCCTGTCTTTATCTACCCTATAAATTCCCTTGAGAATCTTAAAGTGGTGATCATGTCCCCCCTAACTTTTCTGTCTTCCAGCGAAGTGAGGTTTAATTCCCGTAGTCTCTCCTCGTAGATCATACCTCTCAGACCGGGTACTAGTCTGGTGGCAAACCTTTGAACCTTTTCCAGTTTAGTCTTATCCTTGACTAGATATGGACTCCATGCTGGGTCTGCATACTCCAGGATTGGCCTGACATATGTGGTATACAAAGTTCTGAATGATTCTTTACACGTTTCTGAATGCCGTTCGCATGTTGGCCAGCCTGGCATATGCCGCTGATGTTATCCTTTTGATATGGGCTGCAGGAGATATGTCTGTCGTGATATAAACTCCCAAGTCTTTTTCTTTCTCTAACTCCTGAAGAATTTCCTCTCCCAGATGATACCTTGTATTTGGCCTCCTGCTCCCTACACCTATCTCCATTACATTACATTGGTTGGGTTAAACTCTAACAACATTTGTTCGACCATTCCTTCAGTTTGTCTAGGTCTTCTTGAAGCCTCAAACAGTCCTCGTCTGACTTAATCCTTCTCATAATTTTGGCATCGTCCGCAAACATTGAGATAAATGAATCCATACCCTCCGGGAGATCATTTACATATATCAGAAACAAGATAGGACCGAGTACAGAGCCCTGTAGGACTCCACTGGTGACTTCTCGCGAATTGGAGGTCTCACCCCTCACCGTAACTCTCTGCTTCCTATTGTTAAGTACTCCTTTATCCACTTGAGCACCTTACCAGCTACACCTGCTTGTCTCTCCAGCTTATGTATCAGCTTCTTATGCGGTACTGTGTCAAAGGCTTTCCGACAATCCAAGAAAATGCAGTCTGCCCAGCCCTCTCTTTCTTGCTTAATC